>NW_026622997.1:23936969-24240000 GCF_023065955.2 Ursus arctos
TTTCCGTTGTACCCCTTCTGCTGTGCCCCTGAGCACGGAATGAGCCACAGACAATCCGCGTGTGGTCGGCCGGCTCCGGTAAGTGTTGGTGGGGATTTGAATTTCATGTCATTTGCACATGTCACCAGGATTCTTGTTCTCTGGAGGTCTGGTGTGTGTGTGTTTGTTTGTTTGTTTGTTTGTTTGTTTGTTTGTTTTTCCAGCTACTTAAATTGTAAAAACAAATCACAGACTGTACAAAAATCAGTGGTCAGCTGAATTTTCTGCCAGCTCTTGACATGGAGGGTGAAACTTGGACCCAGAGTGTCCAGGAAAGAAAACAGTACTATAGCGATCCAGATAAGAAGTAAAGTTAGCGCTCTTCTGCGGTCGGCTGGAAAGTCACAGTGAGGATAAGCGATATTGAATTGATATTTATAGCAGCTCCTGCTCTCGTGTGCTACTTCTGAGCACCAGAAGTTACCATACAAAGGAGCTTTGAATGAACCATTGTGTGGTAGGTAGTACTTAGTACCCTTTGACTTTGTCTTTTTAACTTTACAGGGATTTGTTTTAGGTTGAAAGGCTGTTTCTTTTCTAACTGCTTGTAATGGCTACTCATTTTGGCAACACCTCCCAGGGCCGAATAGTTCAGTCTCCTTCCTTTCTCCTGTGCAGGTCATGCCTTTGTCGCCAAAGAATGACCTTTTCTTGCAAACAAACGTTCTCTTTAGAAAATAAGGTGAACCCGATATAAGAAGATATGGCTACTTATACTTTATATTATCAGCTGAATTAATGCAGAGTTCCCTATTTATTCTTTCCTCCAGCATTTGTTGCCCAGTCAGGAGCCTGCCAAGCAAATGGTGCCCCGTGCCTCTGCCACCCCCAGGGTGAAAATGAGGGACTGATTTTTGCACCTATAATTCACTAAGGTTATTTTGGAAACCATAAAGCCAAAAAAAAAAAAAAGAGAGAGAGAGAGAGAGAAAGAAAGAAAGTGCTCCCACTGATACTCGCCGTGCTTGAGAATCAGTGGTGCATTTCCACATTTGCCTGGTTGGGCTTTTTTGGGTTTGTTTTTTTAATACTGTTAACAGTGGTTGAGCAAAGTCACTTGTCTCTTTGCTAACGTGTACTCTTAGAATTGTGCTGTTTTCGTGTCCTCCTAGACATGCTCACACTGTATGCTTCCCTACACACACACACACACACACACACACACACACACACACACACATTGTGGAGATTCCAAACCCTAAACAACCCGAAATGTTCGTTGAATTTGCCGTAACTGGAGGCTGAGAAGGAAATCCAAGAGTACTGTCAAAGCCGGCACAGCTTTATGGTTATGTCCGTACCTTCCAGATCTTACTGGCAAGGAAGAGGTGGAAAATGTATACAGACTTAGAGCAGCCTGAGTCTCTCCTCACAGTACCATTTCTCACAGAACACAAAAGTATTACATGTGTCCCTTATGAAGGAAAAGCAGGTGAGATTTTGAAGTTTGTCTGTTTTGCTGAGTATTTGGGGTATTTTGACCACTAACCTTCACATCACTGTTTTGTTTTCGTTTTTGTTTTTTGACTCATTTCTGAATTTTGAGGTTCCTTGTTTTAGATGCCAGGGACCTGTTCTTTCTTCTTAGTGATCTTGAATGATTATTATCCTCTTAGGAACACCATCCAAATATGTCCAATAGAAAAGTGAGATTGTGATTGAGTGCTGATAACGTCAAGTGCTTTTAATTAAGTTTCTGATGTTTTATACATTGATAACAAAATAAAGGTTCAGGTTTATTAAGTTAGCTTCCCATTAATTTTTCAGAAGCACTCACCGAGTAGGGAACTAAATATATAATAGCAGCCTGTTCTCTGTAGCCAAAGTCTCAATGTGCCCCGGAGGAATTCCCGCATAGAGTTCATTTTTTGTAAAGGAAGAGGTTGGGAAATAAGGCAAAGCCTCAGACGTAATATGGAGATTACGAATGAAAATGCTTGATGGAATTCAGAACCCAGAATGGCGAAAGCTGAAAGACAGTGGGGAATCCACCTGGAAGACAGAAGCTACCAGCTGGAAGAAACCTCAGGGATCATTTTAGCTAGTGGTTCTCAACTTCGGCTGCACATTGGAAAACCCAAGAGCTTTTAAGTAATACCCTTGCCTGTATCCCACCATGCCAATTAGCTCAGTGCCACTGGGGAGTAAGACCAGAGCACTGGTATATTTTAAAGGTTCCTCTTTGGTTCCAACCTGCAACCAGGCTTGAGAACCACTGACCTGATCCACCTCCCTCATATCACATATGAAGTCCAGAGTGGATTCCTTGCCCAAGGTCAGAGAGTTGTGATTTGCTGGGGTATTAACCTCTATCTTCTCTCATCTTCTTGCCTCCTTTGTTCTGTGTGCTTCCCGTTTGAGCACATCCCCTCTCCTGCTTTAAATTAGACCAGCAGGCTCATGACTCCCAAATCTGTGGCCCCCATCTCTCCTCCAGCACCATACCTTATATCTAACTTCCTCTCATTATGTCCCCAAATGTCTCATGGCCAACCACTCAAATGCATTCTCTTCAAACCTGAATTTCCCTCCGCACTCTCCTCCCCCCAGAACTTACTTTTTGCCTGGATTGGTGCAGGCCACTTCTCTCCCCTTGGTTATCTGACCCCCAAATCTTAGAGTTTCTACTGTTCTCCCCTCCCTTGTACTCCTTACCCTAATGGGTCACCAAGAGCTGTCTGTCCTGCCTCTGCTCTTCGTCGATCCAGCCCACCTCCTTTCCTTGCCCTAGCTGACTCTGGGGTGGGGTGTTGTCCTTTTCTCTGGAGCATTGCCACAGTCTCTCTCAGCACCTTCAGCCTCTAGCCTTGCACCCTTGCTCCATCTCTAACACCATGAGAAAGCGCTTTCTGAAACACAAGTGGGATCATTTGTCGCATTTCTTACATTATGCACTCTAACCGCTTAGGCATCTCTCTGCTTTCACAAGGCTACTTCCTTCCTCCCTCTGGGCGCCTACACTCAGCCTACTTTCCTACAGTTTATAAATGGCATCATCTATCTATAGACTCAGTTCTTTTATTTCTGCTTTTATCAAAAACTGAACTCTCCAGTAATTTATAATATTTTCCCTCCTCAACCAAATGCTGTCACATTACACACTGAGGTTAATAAGCTCAGCATCACCCACCCCCTCACAACAGGAACCTGCCCCTGCAAGAAGTGTAATCAAAGATCCCAAGGCAAACATCAGACCTACCTTATGGCCAGACCACAATTTTGGTAGATAACATCTTCACTTACTTCCTAAGGTGTCATGGCTGCTTCATTTCTTATCCCTTACTTAAGTGCCTCATTGCCTCTTGCTAAGCCCTGTCCTCACTGCAGTTCTCCTAGTTCCTGACTAGTCTCACCAAGGACCTTGCGCCCCTGAGTCATTTGTTTTTATCTCGCACCTCTTTGCTGTTTTGGCCCTTCTGCCTCAGGATGTGATTCTCTGACTTCCCTTCTAAAGGCCTGTCCCTGGCAGGTAGTAACTGACCAGTTCTTGTTCCCTCGTGTTTATTTCCTAGAATTTTGACTCGATCTCTGTTTTGAATTTGTTTAGAACCTAACTCTCCTAGACACTACCCACCCCACCCCCCGCAGTCATTGATTGCCTTGTTGTCTTAAGTGTCCCTGCATGACGCAAAGATCACCTATTCAGAACCTGCTTGCCCAGTTGAGTTGTCTTGGCTTCTTATCTTTTCACTCTTACTTTCCACTGTTACTTGCCAGTCCATTGGTTAACCACTTCTCAGGCTCCCTGCCAACAAGGGGACAAGAAAAAAATAAATGGCTTGAAACTCTTTTTTCTTAGCATATCAGTTATACTTTTATATTTAACCTGTGTTAGTGGTTGCCCTAGAGTTTGCAGTAAACAATTTCAGGCAATCCAAGCAAAAAAAAAAAAAAAAAAAAAAATCCACTTTAGGCATAGTGTGAGTACCTTATAATAATAACTCAATCATCTTTTTTGTAATTTTTAAAATTTTTTTGAAGATTTCATTTATTTATTTGAGTGAGCACACAAGTAGGATGGGGAGGGGCAGAGGGAGAGGGAGAAACAGACTCCCCATCGAGCAGGGAGCCCAATGCAGGGCTTGATCCCAGGACCCTGAGATCATGACCCGGGCCACCCTGGTGCCCCAATAACACAATTATTTTAATTTCTTTCTCTCACCCCTAGTGTATTGTCTTTCATTTCACATATTCATAAGCATACGTAATTGAATAGATTTTTGCTATTATTGTTTTGCATAAGCTCTTACCTGTTAGATCAATTAAGAATAAAACAAAAAACAAAAAACTCCTTTTACCTGCACTTATTCTTCTCTACTTATTCAGTGCTTTTCTTTCAGATCCAGATTTCTGACCTATATAATTTTCCTTCTCTCGAAAGAACTTGTTTTAATGTTTCTTGCAAACAAGGTCTGATGGAAAGGATAATTTTGAAGGATATAGAATTCTAAGTTGGTGGTTTTTTTCTCTTAACACTTTGAATATTTCTCTCTCTTCTTGCCAGCATGGTTTCTGAGAAATCAGATATGGTTCTTATCTTTGTTCCTCTATGGATAAGGCATTTCTCCCCCCTTTGGCTTCTTTTGGGAATTTTTCTTTTATCTTTGATTTACTATAATTTGAAAATAATATGCCAAAGAATAGGTTTCCTTGGCATTTGTTGTGCTTGGTATTGTCTGAGCTTCCTAGATCTGTGGTTTGGTGTCTGACATTAATTTGGAGAAATTCTCAGTCCTGATTGTTTCAAATGTGTCTTGTGTGCCTTTCTCTCTTCTCCTTCTGATATCCGCATTGTGCATATTGTACACCTTTTATAGCTGTCCTACAGTCCTTTCAGTCTTTGTTCTCTCTTCTTTTTGGTTTTTGTGGATTCTGTTGGTACATCTCTAGCTCAGAAATTCCTTCCTCAGCCATGTTCAGTCTGCTCCTTGGCCTGTCAAAGGCATTCTTCATTTCCGTTATCACTAGCATTTTGGGGAGGGAAATTTGGGGGAGGTTCATTCTTTGATTTCCATCTCTCTGCTTACATTTTTCATCTGTTCTTGCATACAGTCTACATTATCCATTAGAACCCTCAACATATTTTAAATTCCCAGTCTGATAATTCCAGCACTCCACGATGTCTGGTTCTGAAGCTTAGCCTGTCTCTTCGAATTGTATTTTTGCCTTTTGGTATGTCTTGTAATTTTCCTGGATAACCGAACATGACATAGCGGGTAAAAGGAACGCTACAAATAGGCCTTTAGTAATGTGGTGGTGAGGATTAAGGACTGGAGAAGCATTCTAGAGTCATATGATTAGATCTCAGTCTTTTAATGACCCTGTACCTCTGGACTGTAAAGAGGTTTTCTCAGTGTTTTTCCTCCCTCCCTGAGCAGAACAGGATGGTTTAGTGGTCTGAAGTTGGGTATTTCCCTTGTCAGGTTAGCTAGTTTCTGATAATACCCCAGCAGATTAGGCTCTGGTTAACCAGTTCCAACTGAGGGCAGGCCTTGTTAAGAACGGAGTACGCTCGTGTATTTCAAAATGCTTCTTTTTCCCCTCCCCATGCCAGAAGCCACAGGGGATTTTTCTCCCAAATTTATTCTGGGAACCTGGTGGAGCTCCCGGAGGTAAATCTCACAGTGTTGTAGACCACCCACTCCTGCCTCATGACTGGATCACCCTGAAGTTCTTAACAGAGTTGTCTGCACTGAGCCTCCAGCAATCCATCCATTACCATTCAGGCTTTCCTACTCATGCTCCGGAATGCTCCAGAAGCCACATTCCCCATATTGGCTCATTGGTCTCTCCCAGTTCTAGGGGCAACAGTGTTTCCTGTCTTTCCTTCCCTTATGCATCCAAAAAAAGAGTTGATTTTTAAGTCTGTTCAGCTTGTTTCTTGTTAGGCCGGAGCGATGACTTCCGAGCTCCTTACATGGGGAACTGAAAACAGGAAGTTAGTAGTACATTGAAATTCAAACCTGCTCTTTTCGCTTCTTACCACAAAGTATCCTAAAACATTTATACTGTATTATCTATAAGTAGAGAATGAACACAGAAAGCATTGAATTCTTTTGGGGAGCCCAGGAGAAGTTAAACTGGTGGGTATTGTTACAATTTAATTGACTATATGATCTCACCTTCAAAATACAGATTTTCATTGCACGTGGGGCCTCTTTCAGATCTAACTCCTTGTATCCCTCTGATAAAAATGGAAATGATTCCATTGTCTGGAAACCTGAACTGTTAAAAATGTTCCATTGGGGCCTTTAATTTTGTTTGGTTTTGTTTGAAAAGGAGTTTAAACTTGGATCGTAAAGGGATTGTCAGTGTTTTCTGTTCCTGGAGTGTGAAATATAAAAGCAGTCTAGGAAACACCTCATGATGGAGATTCTCTGAAATCTCAAAGTTTGACCAGATTTTCAGACTGCCTCATCTTCTAAACCCAGCTGCGCCCCACACAGACTATAGGACTCAGCGTGTTGGTCCTCTGTAATCACCTCTCATCTCTGCAGCCTGTACCCCGAGATTGACGATGAAGGGGACTTGAAGGTACCTCATCCAGCTCTGAGAGGGATGTTTGCCATATTCACTGTACTTTGGCCACCCTTGTTCCAGGTTCATCACACACCTTGTTCAACATGTTTACTTTTTAAACACTCAGAGAAGTAACAGGTGGTTGCATGACTGAGATGTTTGTTTTAACAGGCTAAAAAGTGGGAGGTGGTTTAGACACACACTATGATGCAATAGGAAAGTATCTAATTATTCCATTTTTGGCTCGGCTTTTAGTTTCAGTTAAAACTGATAGCAAGGCTCAACAAGTTTTGTAGCTGAGGACTCTTAGCGCTGTCTGCCCGTGAGAAATTGGCTCACTAGCAGTGATGGCCGTGCTTTCATCCCTTGTACATGAAAAATTCTGCTTGGCTTCAGCGCTAGAATTTAGTAAAGAATCTCAGCGTTTCTGTCATCAGCAGTTACGGTGTGAATACAGAAGGCTCTGAAAGTCCCATATCTACTTCAGCGTGTTCTACAAGCCGACTTATAATTGTGAACATCGAATGCCCAAAACCAAAATCCTGGAAGCAAGACAGCTCACGGTTCTTTGGCCTGGTATGGTCATCCTGATGTGTTCGGGTATAGGTTATGACCGGTCCTTGAACTGTCTCATTGAGTACAAGGAGCAAGGAATTTTGCAGGATAGTTGTTTATTTGGTTTGGGGTCAGGGGACAATTGCCAGAAGTAGTCGTGGTGCCAGATAGAGATTCGAGTTCTGGGATGGCTAACTATTTCTGTAAAGGGCCAGAGAGTAAATATTTTAGGATTAATGGGCCATATGATCTCTGTCGGAACCACTCAACTCTGCTGTTATAGCACAGAAGTGGTCATAGATATACATAAACAGATGCGCGTGGCTGTGTCTCAGTAAAACGTTACTTACAAAAACAGGTGGTAGGCTGGATCGGCCCGTGGGCCATCATTTGTCATCCCCTATGATGGATCCCTGAACATACACTGCTGAGCTCTACAATTCTGACCTCACAGGAAAAACAGCAGTAGTTTTCAGTTAACTGAACTAATACATAGAACCTTCAGGATTTCTAGCCAAGACTTCCTTGTATTTGTGTATAATAAATTTGTTGTCAGAGAGAAGAGCATTTTTTCCTCGCTGGCTTCTTTGGGTGCTAATCCAAATTGTGTTATTTACTTGTCATTTAGACCCCACTTCCTTCCCAAAATAATTTGAGGTAGCTTACAGTAAAAGGCATGTATAGGGTTTAGCTGTAAAAATAGAGATATCAAACCAAAACCGCATGAAAATGTCACACAAAACAACCTCTGAATATTCCGTTTCCACCCGCCAACTCAAGCTGGTAGCTCAACCTTTTCGGGACTCAGCAGACTTTTGGACACCTCCTAAATTGAGTACTGATTTGCTCCGTATTTTATCTTTCCTAGCATAATTTCCTTTCTGAAAACAATTTCACCCCTTGTTTTATAGTGAGTCTTCTACCAAAGGAAATGTTAGTATCCGTCATTTTTCTTCTGATTGAAGTATAAGCCAAGAACTGTTATACAACTGAGTGGGTAATGGAAAGGAAAGAGAAAATTCTAAGCTAACGAAAACTTGGGTGAGCCAGTGACCTGTTCAGAACAGATTTCAGGGCTTACACTTGTAGCGTTGGGGGCCTATTTCCAGTCAGTCAGAGGCTCATCCCTGCTCTCAGGGGGAAAGGAGTATTTTGGGATTTTAGTGTTAGGATGATCAGAAGCCCACTTTCGAGGTAGACAGAGGAGGTGGGGATTGTGGCTGGTGGCAGGGAGGGGTGATGTTTAGTGGGTGATGTGGAAACAAAGCCAGCTGGAATTGTGGCTCCAAAGACCATTCCGAAATTTGAAAACTGGTCCATGGGACGATAGTGAGCGTGTACAAATGACTCTAATATCAGTCCTAGTTAATACTAGTTCCAACTTCTTAGCCAAGTGGCTGCCGACGGTCGTGTAGAGCCCGGGCCAGAGGGTCTGCTTGGATCCCTGGCACTGGGGAGGTGTGAAGATACGCTCAGGCAGACACTGGAGTTTAACGGGAGGAGATACAGAAACACTCCCCTAGGAAACCTGAAGACCAGGCAAGGGTTCATTCACAAGTGAAGACAGAAGCTGCTCCGTTACCTGGTAGTTAGGTTAGCAACGACAGAGTAGAACCAGAAGCAGGACGGGGGCTATAGTAAGGACAACAGACCACTTTTGCGCCAGGATTTATCATTTTTGAAAAAAGTGCACACTGGCAAGCTGGCAAAAATGTTTGTGCAAAGATGATCATTTTATGAAAAAATTGAAATGCAGAAAAAGCGTTCAAATTTCAGAAGTTTTTGGATTTCAGCACTGCATATAAGGGATTGCAGATCTGGTCCTACGAGTCTTTAAGTTTGGCAAGGATCAGTTGTGAAGTGGAAAAAGTCAGTTTTAGGACAGTGTATACAGAATGATCCCGTTTCTTTGAAAGTAATAACTGTATGTGAAAAAACTTACACAGAAGATCTAGAATCACACGCAAAATTTCCTGTGGTGGTTATGGTGAGTGGACAGATCTCCGTGTATGAGAAAACAGGCTGCTTCTTACAGTCCACCAGAAGAGAACGCCACCCTCCCTTCACTGTCACAGACGCTGAGGGGGCAGAAGGTAGAGACGGTCCTCAAGTAGTGGGTTCAGCTTGAGAAAAACATATCAGCACTGAAAAGAGGCTTCTCTTTTCATCACTATATATGAGACTTATGTCATCGTTATAGATTTGCCTAAGTTGGGTAAATTCGTTTATTTCTTAAGGAAGTATGCATCGAGCCCTGTGTGTGAGACACCATGCAAGGCACTCGGGCTACACAGCAGGGACAGAACAAAGGTAGCCTCAAGCAGACAGACCCAAACTGTGACTAGGAAGCCAGATGAAGGTTTATTGTTCAACAGGACACATGTCCGTGCCCAGTCAGAGTAATAGCAGTTGGTATTACGGTGAAATCACAAGTGTCCTAAACGTTCCTGGCTGGTCTGTGACAACGACCCGCAAAACCATCAAGTAACTTAGTTTTCTAATTGCAGTCATGTATCCCAGAATGGCACTGTAGCCTCCCACGTTGCACAAGAATCTCTAAATAATATCTTAATGCAGGTGGATAGGTAGACAAAGATTAGACAGATAGATAGATACTTATGCATGTGTATATTTTTGCCACCTGTCAACTCACATGTTTGTGTTTTCTTCCACAGAAAAAGCAAAGAACGAAAGATCTTTCTCGGGTATTCCATTCTTACAATCCGTACGATCACAAGGTAAGAGAAGCATGTTATTCGTGTATTGGATAGAAGTCCTTCTGAACGTAGAGCAGATCTCACCAGCAGATAGTGATTTTGAAGTAGTTTTCCAATTACATTTGTATTTCCATTTTAATTTGTCAACTCTCTCTCTCTTCTAAAGAAATAAAAAAAAATCTTTATTTCTGAACTAAAATAATTATATTTTATTCCCATTAAAATCCAGTTACACATTGTCACTGAAATCTCAAAGATGAGGTAAAGACAGATTGGGGGGTGTTATTTACTTGGTTGGTTTTTTTCTTTCCGAACACTGAAGCGATGGACTTGATTTTTGAATTGGTAAAGACAGTTGAGATAGTAATTGCCAACCCTTTGGTTTTCCATTGCTCCTGAGAGAGAGTTATTTTCTCTAGATAAAATCCCTAACAAAGAACAGTACATAGCGTAATATCTGGAATACCCACCGCCAAAAGATTTGCGCCACGGAGGACCAAATAGCTCCATGACTCCTATATATTTGTCCCCCAGCTTTATAGACCCGTGGCCAGTGTTGCTTCATTTATACCCCACACTCTTCAGTCCCTGTATTTGAAGAATTTCCAGACATCTTTTTACTTACAAGCATCTCACCATATATTTGTAAAAGATAAGAGTTCTTTAAGAAAAAAACAAAACACTTCTGTTTTTAAAGAAAATGCTTAACACCACATCATCGTAGGGAAATATATTACAAGATTCCCGAGACTTGTGCACAACTTCTGTATCATGTAAGGTTCCAGTAAATCTGTTAATTCGAGGTGATTTCAGAAGCGAACAAAAAATTTGCACACTTGAAATGCTAATATAAACTTAAATCTTGATCTATGAATTTACAAGGAGACATGTGGTGGGGATTTTTTAACTAGCCAAAATAAGTAGTGTGAAAACTATTTTCCTCAGTTGAGAATTATGGAGATGTCTGGATTCAGGAGGAGAAAACGGTGCCAGTTG
The DNA here is from genome assembly GCF_023065955.2 of Ursus arctos. Lineage (NCBI taxonomy): Eukaryota > Metazoa > Chordata > Mammalia > Carnivora > Ursidae > Ursus > Ursus arctos. Next base: position 23,947,796 of record NW_026622997.1, read on the forward strand.
TTCATAGAAGTTGAAAGATTTTCAATGGCTTCTAGTGTTTCTATAGTGACCAATTGACTTTAAGCACCAACAATTTTTGAGAGAGGTGTTTATGCTTCGTGTGACCATGGCAATACACAGTACTAAAAATGATATCATTTCACGTTGCATTTTTCAAGCTAAACCAGTCCCTTTGCAGAATATGGCAATTTGTTTGAAAGAGATGGGGAGAGCCAGTAATGCATGACAGTAGGGAGAGAAGGTGCAGGCAGATAAGTAACACACCAGCAAAGGGAAGGAGATTGGCTGGGTTCCTGATAGGAGAGTTGCAGTTTTTTAGATGAAGCCATTTAATTAACATAAATGCAGCAGTGGCTAAAGTTAACATTCAGGAACGACAAAAGGCTGTGACAAATCAAAGGTTTTGCCTGCCTTGTCTAAATTTTGCCCACTTCTAACGTTTTTTAATTCACAGTTAAGGGAAATTCCATTATTCTTTTATTAGAACTCTTAATGGAACTTAGCCATTTGCAGCTTCTACCGGCTTCCTCTTCATATCCTTTGTGGCATTGTATCAAAGTCACCTCGGATTATTTTGGCTTCCCTTGTGAAGACTTCATTCCTCTACAAATTAGTCATTGGGCAATGAGGAACTGAATATAAGTGCTAGATGGAGTTCCTTTTGATCTTTACTTTAAGATCGGTAATAAATTATTGTAAAGAGCTAGCGTGCTTGATGAGTGATTTTTGAAGTTCCAAAGGTTTGGCCTGTTGGCATTCTGCTTCATTCTGCATGTGTAGGGACGGAAAAGGGGAAAGTTTCCAGGCTGCTCCTGCCCCTTTCTCCGGCTCCATCCAGACACGTCTCACCGGGTCACCTTCAACCTTTTCTCCCGTTGATCAGTGTCCACAAAGACTAGCATCGCAGGGGCGGTGGGACAGACACTGCTTTCTCAGTCTTAGAATATTCCTTTTCTTCCCCATAAATAAAATACAAGGGGGTTGTGATTCAAGCTACTTTGTCATTTTAAGTACCCAATTATATTCAAACAAATTAGCTTTCTAAGCAGATAGGTTTCAGCATAGAACGTTTTGTAAGATGTGGTTGGAGTTGACTGAAACATCTCATGCTCAGTGAGATTTTTGTAGTGATCTTTAGGTTAAATATATGCATACATTATAAATGAAAGCTTATATAAAATAAAATATAGGCTGTCTGCGACTTGCTTTAAAAAAAAGAATGCAAGGCAGGGAGTGGGTAGGATACAGTGAAATCAGATTGGCCATGTGTTGACGATTATTGAAAATGAATGATGAGTTTATGGGGGTTCATCATGCTATTCTGCTTATTTTCTTTCTTCTTTTTTTTTTTAACCTGATGGAAATTGTCCTGGGAGTGAATGTTGTGGTATTCTCTTCCTCTCTAGCTAGGTTCCTTTTATTGTTAATTTTTCCCTTGATGTAAATTTACACCAAAGAAGGAATACTCAGCATTTCAGTGGGTTCGTTATGCTGAGTAAACTCAGAGATGCAGATCCTGTTCTAAAGTTGGCATAATTTCCTGGGGCTTCATCCCAAATTATAGTGGGTCACTTAAATGATAGCCTGGCCTGCTAGAAACTGTTAAAACAGTGGTAATTACAAAGGATAGTTAGTACAACCGTTCTTTTCTCAGTGAGTCAGTTATGTTTGCTCCTCTTTCCTCCCCAACTCCCCCAACCCAACCAGGATTGCTCCAGCCTGACCCCAGGCACAGGAGAGTCACCGGGTTAAACAAACGTGTTGTTTGAGTGAGGCCAGGTGCGTTTCTTAATCGTACTCTGAAGCCGTTGTTTACGTTGCAAATGGTCAGTTGGGTTTCTCTTAAATGCTGTTGCAGAAAGCAAATAAAGCTTAGAGCAAAATGTACACTCAAAATGAGTCTTAAGGAAAAAACCTGATTTATTTTTTATACTCTAAGACAAATTCTGCTGGAGATGGGAAGAATTTCATTTTGGAGCATTATCTCTAGTTCCATGACCATTTTTTTTAAAAAACTGTTTCCAGTTCTTGTAATACAGACTTACAGAGAATGGCTTGAGCAAAGCCAATTGCCGTTTTTCTGTCCTAATAAAAGGGAACATAGGTAAAGAGAATCCAGAGCAGCAGGTAATTTGATTTTATTTTGTGCACTATATGCTGTCCTCTGTTATTTTAATAAACACATAATAAACATAGCTTGTAATTTCTGAAAACACATCAGACTAACTACTAGGAAAGGTTACAGGTCCAGAGGCCTTCTGTGTCACTAGAATTGAATTTTTTCTTTGGATAAGTTATGGGTGAGTAGAGTAGGCTATAATTAGAACACTTTTTATTAAAACTCTGCTTATTAGCACGTGCTTTCTGTCTTTGGCCTGAAAGAAGTATTGCCATACATATAAAAGATGTTTCTATTTCCTTCCTTCCCCCCTTTTTTTCTTTCTTGTTAGATTTTTATCAGAGTTATGTGTTCAGGGGGGAAATCTCAATTTATTAGCTAAACACAGATGTTTATAATCTGCTAACGTAAAAAGCTATTATAAAATATGAAAATGCTTGGAAGGAAGAAGTACACAGTTCTGTTTCAGTCTATAGTGGTTTTTAACATCTGCATAGTTCAGTTTCTAAACATAGTTAGTCTGCATAACTTTATATATATTCCCCCATTAAAAGTGAGTCTTTAATGGGTTATCACTATTACAGTTTCTGTGTTTTGTCAAGGGGGCATCTCATGTTCTTTTAGTGACTATTATTATTTCAATAATTTTCTACATTCTTGGACATAAATGAATGGACACACTTCAGAAGAAACGTGATTATAAAACTATGTTGGTGGAGTAAGCTTTTCTTTCTTTTTTTTTTTTTTTTGGTGATTAGTGTTATTTTAAGAATTTTTCTAAGGACACAGACATCCATCAGCTAAACTCTAAACTAACTCCTGTGTGCCCCCCAAAACGGCTATGTATGGATATGTGCTTGATGAGTTAGCTTAGGAGCAGAGAGAAAATGAACATTAGTGCTTTACACAGCCAGAGGCCTTTTGTGCAGGAGGTCTCTGCTGTCCGTAACCCGGCTCGAAGTCCGCCAGCCCACCAGCCAGGATCCAGCCTGTCCACATCCTTGTTGAACTCTCTCCCCACCTCGTTACTTCTTCAAGTCCCCCATCCACGAGCAGTCCACTTTTAAAAAGAATATTTCTAACAGACATACATGTCTGGTTTCCCAAAAAACAATCAAGCCTAGCAGGAGTTACAAAGAGGGTGGTTATGGTTTCGAGAAGCCAGAGCTTCATTAAAAAGTGGCGGCGTACGAAAATGAAGGCAAGGACGTGGCCATAAAGACCGCTGAGTCATCAACAAAGGGACTCCGAAAGTGCAGCTGCCCAGGACCCCTTAATTTGGACCCAAATACCCAAAGATCCCTGCACATTTTAATAGTCCCAGAGTAAAATAATTGGGCCTAAATTACATCAAGAAGGAGAGACGTGTGTAGTCTATTTTTAGAAGTATTGCTATTTTAAGGATAGATATTATTTATCTTGAAAACTCTTAGGAATAGCTGGTTTTTTAAGGTTGGATGAATGAATATTACTATAGAATGTGGTTTAATAACAGAGAACTAGTAAGAGTGGTTGAACATGTGTTGGTAGTTGGGTAAAGGACCAAAAAAAATGTGTGTGAGCGGAAAAGATGAGGAGACAATCCATGTTCCCCCCAATTACTTACTTATATAATTAGATATTGTAAAAATATTAAAGCATATGATATTTTTATCTTAAAGAGTACACTCGGTATAACTTGAGTAGGAGAACTGGAAGTAATGTATCAGTACCGGACATTTTTAAGTGCAATATCAAATATACAAAAAAATGCTGATATGTATTTGCATAACCCACACTTCCGAAGACTACCTTAAGCACCGCCATGAATGCAGACACATCTGGGAGCTCATGCCTGCCAGTGCTCAGTGAAATATGATTTAATAACAAAATGTGGACAGAAGCATACAGCAAAAATTTATTTTAAAAGTCTTGGGGAGAAAAGTCTTGGGTTATACCACCATCCTTCCTTCCCTAAGAGACTATTCGTCTCTGTGGCATCAGTTTCATATGTCCTACCTGGAGCGAAAGGGGCAGTTTCACCTTAGAAATCCCATATTGATCTACATTTCTCCATTAATCAGATTTGTCTAGTGATTTAAGATAACAAATTCAGCTCTTTCTGTTCGAAGAATAATGGCCATGTGACTCCATCCCGAGGCAGCCACGGTATTGTCAAGCCTTCATTATCCCCGTGCTTGGAGCAACACATGTCGCCAACAGAGCGCTTTGAGTGGTTCTTCTCGAGAGGGAGATGGGAATTTGGATCCCTGCCGGCTGGCCCCGTTGAGCTTCGAGCTATCTGCTGTCTGGAAATAGCACGTTCAGTTTTTAATGGATACGGCACTCTACGAGAGCCAGATTTGCACGGCACATGCGGGTAAAGAAACAAGTTATTGATCTGGTGTGTTTGTGCCACACTTAAAACCATTCGCCATAGCAGATTGTCCAAAGCCGTGTGTGCACTTCACTCTAGTCCCCATCTTTGGCAAAGACTAAAAAATGTTTCAAAAGTAATTTTAGGGCTGTTGCTAAATATCAGGAACGATTGGATAAATGCCCGATTGGTGGCGTTGCCTTATTGTTGTAGCACATGTCATCCTAAAACCAGGCTCAGGGTCTGGCCTCCAAGCAGGGGAAGTGAGTAAATAGTAAACCCACATTCATGGGCCCCGTGAACTCTACTCCAGAGCCAAATGACGAAATTCAGTCTCAAAATAAAGGACATAACTGAAGGGCTCCCTTGGTATAAAATCTGTGCTCCCATTTGTTAAAATGTCTTTCCTCTCAAGGTGGTCATATAATTGTTACCAAGGGTGCAGACATGGTTCAGCTGTGTTTTACTTCAACAGTAGACGTGTTTAGCTACCCTTTTGCTTCCCGATCTGTGCCAACCTGACCCACAGGCAATTTCTTCATTTTTAACCCTCCTCAGCTTATGATTCAAGTAGAGTAACTCATGTTTCCCTGAGCCTACCTTGGCCACTGTATCTGTATATTTTTCTCTTTTCCTTCTAAAATGACGTTGATCTAAAACCTAGACATTTTTTAACACATTAGTTTATGTTGTGACTGTAGCTGGAAGGAGGGGGGGGTATAGATGTATGCGTAAAGGGCCCGGTGGATACCAGCACTGTGCCTTGCCATCACCCTGAGGACTGACAAAGAGAGTGGAATGCGAGGGGACCTTATTATTATTCAACTGTTCGATGCACATCATGGAACTGGCACTATTCTCAAAGCTTTACATACATGCATAACTCATTTACTTTGCAGACCGACCCTGTAAGATGAGAACTCTGATTATGCCCTCGTTTGCAGATGAGGAAACACACGGAGAGATTCTGTGACTGCTCAGGTCACACAGCCTAGTAAGTTACAGAACAGTCTAGCTCCAGAGTCCGGGCTCATCACCCCTGGGCCACGAGTAGCTAAAAAGCCACAGTGTAAGATGCTTTAATAAAAGGTGGATGGACAGCTTAAGCTCAGGGTCGAAGTGGGCCTTCCTACCCTGCCTCTCTCTCCCCCACTTCTGAGTCGAAATTTAAATGGGTAAACTCTATAATAGGTAATGGAAAGAGGTGTGAGAAGCAATAAAAGGGACAGAAGACAGAAGTACGGGAAGAGCGTTGAGGATTCTATTGAATGACCTCCTTGTAAAGCAGACAGTGAAGCAGCCAAGCTGACCCTAAAAACCACCAGCCTCGCCTCCACTGTCCCCGGCCCAGCCGATTGATTCACCATCGGCCTGGGGCAGTTATCTTGAATAAAGCCGGGTGTCAGGGCGAATATCATCAGAGACCAACAGATCAGGCTGGTCCAGCTCTCTTCCTCAGAGAGCCCTGTCCAACTTGCTTCCCCCCGCCCCCCACTCCTCCCTGTGGGGGTAGGGCTGGGGCGGGTTAGGATGGCAGCCCAGGGCTTCCCGCCAAAGGATTGGAATTCCTTAGGACCAATGCAGGAGGTGTCCGAGCCAGAGAAATAGGGTAGGTCAGAGTCTAAAACACTGAGAAAGGTTGAGGAGAAAATCATCCAAAGCCATGACACTGGACATAGGAAAAAGGCCTCAGAGCAGCTTAGAAACAGGTAGGAGGAGGTCCTGTGCTGTTTATCCAGACGCCAGCGGCATTTGTGACTTCCTTTTATGGGTAAGTGGGATCGGGGTGCAGAAAATGGAAAGTTTCCCAGATTCTGAGTTAAGAATGTCCCGTTTATTACTCTCTCCCTTCCACCTTTCCACCCAAGCACTCTCAGAAATCTTAGTAATAGAGGAAGAAGCAAAGTTCATAGTGAAATCCTTTGCCAACATGCAGTATTAGAGTATTGATAAAAAATAATCAAAAGAAAGTCTACATAGATGTGGCAGTTATTGTGTTTTCAAATTATTTCTCAAACCTGAAGGAGTCCCCGTTTTTACTGCCATTGCTTGTTTACCGCCTCCACGAAATTCACTAGCATCGGGAAGAAGTGAGCCAAGGGCAGGGAGAGGGACTGCTTGTACCAAAAGCTTGAGCTCACCTTACAGCCACCCCAAGCTTGCCCCCCACTGTTCCACCAGTCACCCCCAGTTGTCCTCAGTCATCAGTCTCTGCACCCTGCCCCAACCCTGGCTGTGTCTCATCACCACTGTGCACGACCGTCTACCAGTCTTCCCGACCCTTGTGGGACAATGCCTTTGGCTAGCACACGATCCACTCGATATGTTAGGGTTGCCAGAATTAACAAATAAAAATACAGGACACCCAGCTAAGTTTGAATTTCAGATAAACAGTACTTTTTTAATATAAATTATGACCCATGCAATAAGTGGGACATAGTTATACTACAAATTTATTCATTCATCTAAAATTCATATGCAACTAGGTGTTTCTTTTTCTCTGGCACCCCAGGCTGCACGGGTATGACATATTTCGCTTTGGCAAATTGAGAGAGAGAGGTGAAAAGAGAAGAAAATCCAAAATGGAATGAAATTTTTAAAAATGAACCTCCCCTGCATTTAGTGCGAAGGACGTGAGAATGTTCCTGTTCCTATTCCCATCCTTATTTGTATAACATGCCTGGCCTCCTCTCAAAGGCTGACGGCTAGGTCAAATATTTTAATTAAGAAGATAGAACTGGGGCACCTGGGTGGCTCAGTTGGTGAAGCCTCTGCCTTCCGCTCAGGTCATGATCTTGGGGTCCTAGGATCAAGCCCACATCAGGCTCCCTGCTCAGAGGGGAGTCTGCTTCTCCTTCTCCTCTGCTCTTCCTCCCTGCTCGTTTTCTCTTTGTCCTTCTCTCACCCCCAAATAAATAAATAAAATCTTAAAAAAAAAAAAAAAGAAGAAGAAGAAGAGAGAACCTACCAGAGGGGAAGTGGGTGACAGGATGGGGAAAATAGGTGATGGGGACGAAGGAGGGCACTAGTGATGAGCACCGGTGATGTTGGCAAGTGTTGAGTCACTATGTTGTATACCTGAAGCTGGTGTTACACTGTTAATTGTATGTTAACTAACTGGAATTTAAATAAACACTTAAATAAGAAAAAGAAGATGAGGGGACACCTGGGTGACTCAGTCGTTAAGCATCTGCTTTTGGCTCAGGTCATGATCCCGGGGACCTGGGATCTAGTCCCACATCAGGCTCCCTGCTCAGCGGGGAGCCTACTTCTCCCTCTCCGGCTCCGCACTGCTTGTGTTCCCTCTCTTGCTGTTTCTCTGTGAAATAAATAAATAAAATCTTTAAAAAAAAAAAAAAAAGGAAGATAAAACAACTTACTCATTTGACCTTAGTTCTCTGAAATCTTATAACAACATTTTACCCTGGGAAATCTGTCTGGAAAATTGCTTGGAAGACACAAACAGAAGTTAAATTAAAACAAACCCATACCTTATTTTCAAGGAATAAGAATTTTCATTTCCCCCCTGAAAAGCACACTTTGTTTCTCGGCAATATATTTTATCATAAAGTATAATTAATGACTTCTTCATAGCCGAAGTTATTTCTGTTGAGCTGTACCGAGAAACATTAGTGCTAGTGATGCTTTCAGCGAGTAATGTAGGCAGTCACTAGAGAAATGAGGCAGCTAGTTCTGCTTTTTTCTTTTTTTTTCTCTCTCTCTCTAGTTCTGCTCAGGTTTTAAGACTGTCGAGAGTCCTGTGATTGGTGGGGTGTGGGTAGATGCAGGTTGTGGGATGGGCTCCCCAGGCCTGGCCTGTGTCTTCCTCAGCACATTATTAACAGTGGCTGAAAGGCCCCAGTCTGTGCGCCCCTCGCCTATGATTACCATCCTGAGATACAGAGTCTAACTTGCACAGTTTCCAGAATTCTGTTGACCAAAAATAGTGAAATGCAAGTATTTCCACGGGCCAATAACTCAATTCTCTCAAGGGTGTTTTGCGCAAGATGAAGAAGCCGGGATTAGAGTTGGCATGTGTGGACGGGTTTTAGTGTATACATTAACACTCTTCTCTTGAAATTGGAAAACTGGAATTTTAGCATCTGGGGGAAAAAAAAGTTAACTAGCCTCTTCTAATGACTGTTAATATTTCCCATTATTCAACACTACCTTTGGGTGCCTTTCAGAATTCCGGAGATATTTTAAATGCACATGTGTCAAATAAAAATAAAAGACTTTTAAAAACTCAAGCTCTTTTTAATTTAGCTCCGTTAATATATGGAACACACATGGGTAAGAAAGGAGCCCGTCCCATTTTTAATTACTGTAAAGTGTAATAATCCAGCTACTGTGCATTAAACACATCTCTAATTCAATTTAAGATTTTTTTCTTTTGAAGGGGGATGATTTTAAAGCTGTTTGTGTGTCTTTACTCACTTTTTATTTCTTATCAGCGCTTTCTTTTTCTGATTTAATTTAAAATTTTGAGTTGTTGTGGGTTAAGGTTTCATTTGACTTTGCCCCCCGCCCCCGGCGTTCTTACACTCTCTGGTTTTCAGGTGGTTTTTTGTTTTTTGGTGTTTGGGTTTTTTTGAAGATTTTATTTATTTGACAGAGAGACAGACAGCAAGAGAGGGAACACAAGCAGGGGGAGTGGGAGAAGAAGAAGCAGGCTCCCAGCGGAGCAGGGAGCCCGATGCAGGGCTCGATCCCAGGACCCTGGGATCATGCCCTGAGCTGAAGGCAAATGCTTAACGACTGAGCCACCCAGGCGCCCCATCTTGTTTTCAGGTGCTTTTAGGTGCAGGCTGATTATCTTTCCCTGTCCATTCTTCGCATTCGTATTTTCTTACCATTCCACTTTTGCATTTCTCCATACAGTTTCTTAGATATTCTTGCCTTTTGCCCTCCATAATGTTTCTCCTTAGGATCTTCAGCATGACGGATCCTGGTACTTTCCTTCCACTGCACGTAGTCATCAACATCTCAACACTGGGGTCCACCCTCCCGTTATACTGTCTTAAACCATAGAACGGGGAACGCCTTCAGAGTTCATGTAATCCCACCACACCCCCATCCCATCTCTACTGTGTAGGTAAGGAAAAGCTTCCTTTGTCCTGTTGAATTCATCCTTCAGAACCCAATTTAATTTCCCCTTCTTGACACCCACAGAAAATTGTTCTCATGCTACCACTCTGACGTGCATATGCCTTTGTTACTTGACTTGTCATGCTCTTAGAGTTCAGTTCCATTCAGTAACTACGAGTTTTTCCTTGGGGGACAGGCACAATATCGGAGATAAGATGCTCGTAATCCAATGGGGCAGTAGAGGGAGATGGCAACGGATATTGCATTTAATTACGTTGCTCTGTTATGTATTTATTACTAAGTAAGATTTGTGTAAGTCCTGCATTTTAGAGTTTGCCTTTTAAAAATACGATATATTCTTTTTACAACTGATCTAGTCTTGGGCTCTCTTTATGCATCCACTACAGAAAGAATAAAGAAATAAGACCTTTTATTTTGAAAGTACCATATTTTTTTAATAGAATCTGAGCTCTTATGGGAAGCCTTTTCTTCTTCTTCCCAGCTGTACAGATGTAGACTTTAGAAAAGTCTTCAGTATTACATAAAGTGTATATCCTCTTCATTCTGCTTTTTGAATTTTTGTATTTTCTCACTTCAGATTGATGCGATAGACTCTGCTTTATTTAACTTGGTTACAGGTATTAGACTATTGCCATGGTCTGTTTTGACACTTCCAGAATTTAAAATGTAATATTAATTTAGTCACTTTAAAAAGGAAGGTGTGAAATACAGACTTTGAGTATGTGTTTTAGGAAGTGTTTGTACGTGCACGTATGTATGTTAGATATATGAAAGCACGCGGTAGAGATGCATACTACGACCAAAGTATAATTGGCTGATACTGAGATTCGCTGGCATGACCTAATTCTCCACAAATAGCCCATGTTTTCTGGCTGATACTATTTTTCCCACCTTCGTACTAGCCTTAAAATTATTTGAATGGTTTCAAGTGTACTTGGAAATTAAATGTGAATACCTTTACCTTGCATTTCGTCGTTAGTGTTCGAGTCAGAGGCTTGTTGAAAACTCAGCCTATGTGCTAAGTCAGTGTAGCATGGCTCTACTCTGGGCCCGCTGTGGAAGGAAGTGAAGCCCTCTTGCTCTCGTGCAAGCATCTTCACGTGGGGGAAGGTCACTCCCGCATGTTCTAGAAGTCCACTTTTATCACAGACCCATCCGCTGGCGTGTTTATCTGAGCTCACAGTCGCTCACCTCTCACTTACTCGAAGAAGATAAGGTCAGAACCTGAAAATCCGCTCAAAGAAAAATTGAGGCGAACTTAATCTCTCCTACCGGAATACTGTCACAGTCTGCGGTGAGGTTTAGAACCACAGATGAAGGTTGCTGCTGAGCGATCACTGAATGTGTGCCCCCGCGAGGTCAGCGGCTGCCAGCACTTCGGGTCTGTCGCTGATCCCTCTCTGGGCCTCACTGGTGACTCAGCAGCCCCGCCAGTTTTCACTTCCCTTATAACACGCTGAAGTAGTCATTTTTAAATAAAGACAAACGGTTTTAACTCATGAATGAAAAAATCTTTTTCAAATTAAGTATTCCTAATAACAGCTCTTGAGTATGTAACAGACATGCAGTTAAAGCTTCCCTTGGGGATGGTGGAAACCCTGACCTGGGTGTGTAATTTCATAACAGTCAGATAATAGTCAACAATAATGCGGTAATGGTGCATCTTAGAGTTTTGATCTCTGCCGGGCTTTTCCTTCACCTTCTTGGCCTCTCCCTCCAGACTTCTCTGCATTGCTCTTTCCTCCAGCCCATGCATTGCCAGGGTTCTGTTCCTCGAGCGCGCACGGCTGCCCCCCATGCATCCCAAGCGTACGCGCCCCAGACTCCAGGCCATTTCCCTTTGGGTGGTGCCTCGACCGTGTGGACTGTGTGCAGGGCTGACCGGATGCTCTCTGTCTACGTGCCCTGTGTTTACTACCTTGATACACATGGACACATCTTCCCGGCTACTTAGCCATAAACCACGATGGCATCCTGGACTTCTCCCTCTCCCTCACCCACAACTTTTGGTTGGTCCCATTTTTCCACAGCAATGCTGTGATTCGTCTAGGTGAGACCTCATCCTCTTTGCTGTTGCCTCTGGGCGGGCCTTCGGCAGGTCGCTGCTGGATTTCTTCATCTATGTCAGACCGACTTCCCCGTTTCCACTCTCACTGTTCTCCCAAACCCCAGTCCGTTCTCTCACTGCTCTCCTGGGAATATTTATAAAATGCCGAGCACATTGTGTTAAGCCCAAGCCCGTGTGTAAAATACTTCCTAAGCCGTCGGTCACTTACAGAAGAAAAGCCCCAGCACGATGTATAAGGCCCTTAGTGGCCAGTAGCTGCTTCCCTTTTCCCTTGTACTCCAGCCCTGCCAAGTGATGTGCCTTCCCAAATACTCCGCACTCAGTCTCTGTTTTCCGTGTCTGTGTACGGGCTGCTTTCTCGCCCTAGAACCTGCTGTTACTGCCTTCACCTGTTTGCTCTTTCCCCTTCAGAGCGCAAAGCCAGCCATGTCCTCTAGGAAGCCACCCTGGTCATCTGCTCCCTACCTGCCCCAGGGCGAGCGTCCCTTCAAGGTGCTCCCCCAGCCTCCTTGTCTGTGTGCTCCCCGAGATGACTGTGGACTTTTGGAGGACAGGCATTGTGTCAGTAGGTCTGAGGCCCTGAAGGGCTAGTGCAGTGGCTGACACAGCGTAGATGTCCGATAAAAGGTAATGTAAGAATGAAGGTGATATTTTTCCAAGGTCTGATCATCGCTCACGCAGGTCCTCTTGAATACGCATCTCTGAAGCATCTTCAGTATTCCGTGCGCACATGGTACATTAGAAAGCATGCGTGAACAAGCAATGGTTCCACTGGATTTCCCTATTTCATATTGAAAAGACATCTTTTCTATTCCCAGTTATGTTCCATTTATATAACATGAAGGAGAGTGATTTGAAAGCCGGATGTGCTTTCTGCTGCTATATGAGGAATGTGTACAGGCTCCTCGTAATGGAGCAATGCCCCTTCTGTACCACAGGTTCACAAACTTAATGGCACGTTAGGATCACCTGGGGTGCTTTAAAATAAACTAATGCTTGGGTCCCACATGTCTGCACAACTTGTGTGTGTGTGTGTGTGTGTGTGTGTGCGCGCGCGCGCACGCGCGCATAGGTGACGTTGCTTCCAAATGCTCTAAATGAGATTATGCTAATTGGCGTCATTATAAAGTCATGCATTGCCATCTCAGCTGAGCCCTCCATCAAAATCCTTTCTTGCATCTGCACTCAGCTCCTTTTCCCAGTTCTCCTGACACTTACCCTAAACACTGATCACTCTCCTATCACACCCCTACCTGTACTGTGTGTGCGTGCATGCCCCTTGTGAATTGGTCTTTTGTTTATATAGCTCAAACGGCAGACCTGAGTCTACCATTTTGTATTTCTAGTTTTACCCATATTGTACTTAATTGGATAATGTGACGTAGCACTAAGAATCCTAATTGACTTATTGGATATTTTATTTAGGACTATGTTGTGAATAACCCAACTCATGCTGGCTTCAACAAAGAGACAATTTATATTTATAATTTATTGGCTTCCTTAATTAAAATATCAAGGTAGATTTTGCATTAAAGAAGGCTTGATTCTCAGAACTCAAAGGGAGTCACCGCCAGCAATATTTGCTATATCACTTGGCCATCTGATCTATCAGCTATTCTCAGGCTCACCTCTTCAGAGTTAGCAAAGTGACTGCTGCAGCCCCATGCATCACACCTCATGCTACATACAGAGGAGAGAGCAGGCCACTGTCCTGGGAGATCCAACCAAAGTTCCGTCAAATCTGACTGATTTGGGTTGTGTGCGTGTCCCTGAATTTGGAGTTCATGTGTTAATTGAGTTAAGCCAGTCAGGATTCTCACCCCCGCAGCCGGAGGTGCAATTAACCCACTTAAGCCACGTTGGCTACACTGTCAGGTGGGGGGGGGGGGGCAGCGAATTCCCCAAGGAGTGAAGAATGAATACAGAAAAGGCAACAACGAAACTTCCCAATAATATGAATTATCATAACATGTATCATAAGGGTTTCATCAACATTTGAACAATATACTTTTAATCTGAAATGTCATACATACATGTATAGAGAAATTGCTAGATCATATTGGACCATTTTGAATTTCTAGCGAAGTGAATGCAAAAACAATAGTTATAATATGTTTTTTAAGCAACATAATTTACAAGCAATGTAAGAAATCGCTCCTGGTCATTGAATTTGTGAATTTATTTTTTTACAAATAGTTAAACTTATTCCACTAAATATTAGAAGTATAGTAACAGAGTCTGAAGAACTGACTTCAATTTGGATGTTTTGTCACTTGACTTTGGAGAAGTTATTTTCTCTAATCACTAGTTTTGTTATCTTCTAAATGCAGATATAAGTAATACCGGTCTTCTCTGACAGTCATTGTATCAAATGTGATAATATATGTAAAGCATATAATAAAAGGCACAGTTAATTGTTATCTATTATTTCACTACCTCACCAGGTTGACTTTACTGGCCAAAGGAAATATTATAATTAAAATGTAATTCTGTATCATTAACACATTGCCTTTATTACTGACAGCCTGTTTTGTTTTTATTTTTGTTTTTGTCTGAAGCCTCAAAGTAGCTTATATAAAAGTATATAATACTATATATCTTAGGGCAAAATAGGAAGAGCCGTGTTGTTCACCCACAAAATCTGAGTCATTGCTACAGTGGAGAATAAAAGCTGGGGCTTCTGGGGAGCAAAAGCGAATAGATACACAGCAAAGTGTGCAGCTTTCGTTTTGTAATAACGGAAAGTGTATCATTCAAGAGGAGTGACAACCTTTTCTTAAGGCAAATTTCTAAATAGAATGTGTCCCATCCATCTTGCTGTTAAGGGGCATTGAACAGCATAATGGACCATTGTACCATAAAATTTACAAAACCCAGTAAGCTTTGAAACTATTTTGGACAGTTTTCAATAGAGAAGCACTCCAGCCTGGATTTCAATCTGCCATTTATTAGCTGTGTAACGTAGGCAATTTGCTTCCCTTCTCTGAGCTAATCTCTAAAATGGAGATTTTAAAAAGCTGTACCTACCCCATGGGGTTATTAGAAGGAAGGAAAAAAGAGAATGTATGTGGGAGAGATGGGAACAGTGCGCTGAATGTAGTAAGTGCTTAATAAATGTTTTACAGACTCCATCAGTAAGCATTTATTGTTATAATTAGATACCAAAGACTCTTAGCAGTGAGGTGACTTTATTGTGATTACAGCACACATGTGATTGGATACTAGGACATATCCCCAGGGTCCCTCAACTGCATAAGGATCTAACTGGCTGCAGATCTAAAGAAGAAGAATGAAAATCTTGTCCGGGTTCTCTCTGTGAGCTGATTAACTTTAAAGTCATTTTAGAATAGCACCGAGGCAGTTTAAGATACCGTAACAGGGAAAAGCCTGTGGGGGGAAAGGTCAGAAAGCTAACTAACATGTGTGAACCCAAAGGGAGCCTTATAATGCACACTTTCCCTGACAATACCTGCATCTTACAGTCTGCTGAGGGCTGTGTCGATCCGTCAGTGTCCCATAGCCTCATTGGCAAGGGCTGGCATTCCTTTATGTCCACAGCAGTGTCCTGCAGGATGCTGTCTCTCAACTGTCCCTCTCGCTTACCTCCCTCCCTCCAACACCCCTGACCCCCTGGAATAAGGAAGGACAGGGAGAAAACGTAGAATAGTTGTATTGATCGCTCTAGATACAACCCAAACTAAGATGACTTGGTGTACGCCAATATATTGGTAATAGATGGATTTTTATGTTTGTTCCTTAAGAAGTCAAAGTAATAGGGTCTATATTTAGACTCATTGAATGTTAGCATTGGGAGGAATTGTAAGGTCAGCTTAATACAGTGCCTCCTTTTTTTCTTTCTTTCTCATTTAGATATGGAAACCAATGCCCACAGGAGTTAAGTAGCACAGGCAGCTGGCTAGTCATAAAACTGTACCTTAAAATCAGATTTGCACCCTCCGCATCTCTTAGGCCTTTCACTTCACCACAAGATGTTTTTTGGGTTTTTAATCGTTGTTTGTTTTTGTTTGCGGCTATTGTTGATTTTCAGTATTTGCATTCTGCAGAATAAAAGCTCCTTTTATTTCCAATTATTCTGCAATTCAGAACTCCAGTGCATTCCATCTGTTGGCAAACTGGACTTAACATTTGAAGCCCCTGAGGTTGATTTAAACTTGATCTGCTCAACGAAATGTGAATTTCTAGCTTACTTGGCTTGAATCAGAGGCCAGGCGTACAGATCACAGACGTTAAAGTGGTTCAGTATAAGACAACTACTCTTGGGTTATATAGACCTATTGTGGGTTTGTATAAAAGAAAGCAACTGTAGCTTTTCCCATTTCACTTTTCTACTGGCAGAAAGCCACAGAATGGGCCAGGCTAATGGTAATTCCTTTACTCCCTGGCAGACCTCCCAGAGCCAGCCAGCACCCAAGGAATATAGTGGTGAGGGTTGGAAAACCGGGGTGTTGAGAGGAAGGTATGGCAGAAATCACCAATGCCAGGACGAGAAAGACCTGCCAGTCAGAACTGTGTTTGACTTTTTTGTCACAGTGCTGTAAGTCTCTTACCCGCGGTTTTCCCTCTGCACTGGCTGCCACGGTGGAACTTAAGAAAGTGTGTGACCGAAGACCACGTAGCAGTGCAGGGTGGTGGTTGTGAGACGCCAGAGTTCAACAAGCAGCTACACAACAGTCTATTCAGTCTGGTGCCAACACTATGTATCTGTGCTTCTGAATCGTCTGCTTTTTATATTAGGATTTACTATAATGAAAAATAACAGGAGTAAATATTCCTTTCTTTCAAAAAGGCTGCGACTGGGCCAAAGGAAATTTGGATGGCTGGTTCTTTTCAAAATCTGGTTGGCTGTGATCATTTTAAATACAACTCTCACTGGGGCACCCGACTGGCTCGGTCGGTGGAGGGTAGCACTCTGGATCTCAGGGTTGTGAGTTCAAGCTCCCTGGTGAGTGTGGAGATTAGTTAAAAATAAAGGCGTTTAAAAAAATCAATCGGTCAGTCACTGAATTTTGGAAATACCAATTTTTCATGACAGGTAATGCCTTTAGGGTGTTTACTCAATTACATCTAGTTCTAGAAAGAAACATAGTTTCTGTTATCGGTTTAATTTTGACTCTCTTGTTGAACCTTGAACCATTTAATGGTATGTTCTTCTCTGTTTTGATCACAACTACTTTTCTTTCATACCATGCATCTTCATTACTTGGTGAGGTCCGTATTATTATATGTATTTTAGGAAGTCAACATGAGCAAGTCAGAAGAACTTGATGCTGGCCACCCAATGTGCAGGTTTTGGGAGAAGTAAACCAGATACACATTTCATGGGAGGGAGTTACTGCAAAAGACAGCTGTCATTTTAGCATTCCCAACACTGGAAACAAACAAACAAAAAACATAAAAACTTGATGGGGGAATGGGATAGGCTGGTGATGGGTAGTAAGGAGGGCACGTATTGCATGGTGCACTGGGTGTTATACGCAACTAATGAATCATCGAACTTTACATCAAAAAAAAAAAAAGGATCCTTCTTGGAAAAATAAAAACTTTATGGTTACTCTAAAATGCTATTGATCTGTTCAGAGCATTTAGTTATTTACGTTAAATTTTCACTGATTTGAACTAGTGTAGAGAGAGACCCGAAACTCCATTAATCACATCCTGAACTAAGAAGGCGCAGACCCGTCTAGTAAACGTGTACCCATAAATGAACGTAACGTTAGTTATTCGTTCAGCTTGCAAATCAGAGTCATGACGTATGCAAGGTCTGAATTAAGGAAAAGTACTTCTAAATATTTTAAAGGGGTACAGTTCATTACTTTTAAGTAATTAAACAAATTCAGTTTCCAAGGAGGAGTACGTTGTGATTCTTCTTGTGAGTAGATAAAAATGATACATTTTCTAAGACATCAGTAAGACTTTAAAAAGGAAAGTAGTTGTTAACCACAGAAAAAATTCTTAACCTAGCTGGTAATTAAAATTGTATAAATTTAATTCACAACAAAGTATTATTTTCACCTATAAAATTACTAAGGATTTTTAAATTGACTACGGACTACTGGATGAGAATATAAATTTAAGAAAGAGCCTTAAAGTTCATATCACTTAGCAACTCAGCTTCTCTTCTAAGGAAATAATCTTAAAGACCAAAATGCCACCTTTCACTATAATGTCCACTGTCTTATTAAATAACAGGAGGGAGAGAGCAAAAACGTAAGCATCCAGCATTCAGGAGACTCTATGAGTCAGTCATAGTGTATATGTGCCATGGAGTATTACCCAACCAATAAATACTATTTATACAGAATTTATAACAGTGTGGAAAATGCTCAGATTTTTAGGGAAAAGATGGTAACAAAATTTCACCTAAGTTAGGATGTCAGTCCTATTTTAAAACATAATGATAGAAAAAAAAATACCCAAATTTTTAAAATCTCAAGCTCAACCAATCCACTTAAGGTCTTATTTATATTAATATGCATAGTCACTCCTGTTTTCATTATTGCTACAAAGGTAAAAGCAAGCTGTTCTCTTTCCAAATTATCTCACATGTCAAGTTATTCAGGCCGTGATATAATTTTTATGGTAAAGCAGAAATATCTTTAGATTTGCTAAATAATTCCACTTCTATTAGCCTTTTATATTTGTGGGTTTTAATGTATTATTTATCTCATTTTGCTACATAACTCTTCTGGAAGAAGTTTGTGTTCCTTGGCGTTTTCTCCTCGCGTGCATATCTGTCTCCCTCCCCAAACTCCACAGAATCAGAATTCCAAGTGGTATTTCAGTGACTGGTAGGAATTGGAACCCATGTATTTGTTTTAATTTTTTTTTTCCCTTTTCAGATCCCACCGCGCATGGGGATTATTTAACATTTTCTAAGCACACATGATCCATTTACAAAGACAAAGCACTTTGTGTTCCTATAGTTATTTTTATGTAAAGCTATTAAAGGAACAGGAAACGTCTTTCGAGCACCTTTCTCCCTACAACTTCCCCCCAAACAGTCATTAGTCTTAAACATAACAGAGATGAAACTTGTTTCCCACAGATTTCACGGAGAAAGGCTGCAAAGTAACACTAAAGCATTTGGGGGTTATTTGTAATAAAGCGCGTGCAAGAGAAACAAGGTGCCAACTCACGTGTCAGGCAGACAGTGGCAGCTGCTTTGTTACGACATGGCACTGTCCCATCCTAAATCATATGGGAAATGGGTCCTGTTTGACAGAGACTGTCATCAGTTCAAACATTATTAAAATAATTTAAAAGCTTCTATTTTTTTTTTTTTTTCAATTTTAAGGACAGGCTGTTTGGTTTGCTCGGGCTTCCTCAGCTCTGCTGCTCAAGGCTCCAGCCATGAATGTTCCTGTGCCAGATTTTTTATCTAGCCAAGCCTGAGCTATGACTTTTTTATCCCAGTGGGACAGTGCAGCTATGTTCTTGGCGTTTTCTGCCTATTACCAGTTAGGGTCTGTGAACAGAATCTCCATTTGTGAGAACCTCATTGTGGATAGCATGCAGTGGTCTTTTCATTTTGATTGATGGTTCTGGTTCTGCACCATCTGGCTTCTGATAGGCTGCATTAATCATATCCTGAACTAAGAAAGTGTAGACGCGTCTGTTTAATATGTACCCACACATAATGTAACATTAGTTATTCATTCAGCTTGCAAAACAGAGTCATAATGTATGCAAGGTCTTTATATAGTAAAACATAAATATTAATATGCGACCCATTAATGCTGTTTTTCACTTGTACTAACCTCCCACTAGTACATTCGTTGATGAAGATTGAGGAATTAAGAGAAGGAAGACCATGTGCACATCTCTGTGAACATAGATAATTTTGCTGCTGTCTTCTATGAATTTAGAGTGATGTATGTCTGTAATACTTATCTCACCCATATTTACTTTATGTATCGGATTGCCTCCTAAAATACAGGCTAAATGCAAGCTGCAACACAGGTTTCCTTTTTCTCATGTGAACTGCTTGCATCCAATGTAGGTCATCTGTTTGCTGAGGTCACTGGGGGTGTACGTGGCCCTGTTCTTTTGTGCTGCCCCCCGGCTGGGCCCACTTTTGACACATTCTGTCCCCTGCTGTGGAATAACATCCTGAGAAGAGAGAGAAAGAGAGAGAGAGACCAGCAGAGGCAGGGTAGGAGTTCCCAAGTCAAACAAAGTTTGCTCCAGATTTAGGACCATCATACTTATCAGTAGCTTGAATTTGGTTTCAGAAATTTTCTAGGACCTTTTCCAGTTAAGAAAGATTTAGTGTGCATTAATCATAATCCTTTCAGTACCTAGTGGAGGGAGGGTAAGGGGATTTAAAATCTCATGGGAAGTTACCTTGTGCAAAATTGCTAGAGCATATTTCTTGAGGTAGCAAATTAAAACCGTAACTTCATAAAACACATCCTATGTTTTATTAATTACGTTTCGTCGTAACAGCACTATATTCCTCTGTGGTTACATCTTCTTGTATGTGCCCCAGATTCAAAGTATGTATTTTAATGAATGATACTATTGAAGAGTGAGTGAAGATTAATGCTCGTGTGTTGCAGAATGCAAAATACAATCCACACCGTAACAGTCATCAATCGTGGAATCATGCACGGGAAGCAAGGCAGATGATCATAGTTTTTGCTGAGAAATAAGTAAACTGCAGCTTCTGTTTGACACGTAATTTCAGTGAGGCTAAATTAGTCACAAGCACGATGAGCAGTGCTGTGGCCGCTCTATAAAATCTAACACACAGGTATAAACTGACATCTTAACAGTTGAAGATATGAAGACAGCCTATATAAAGCTGGGGAAATCACTTTAGGAGTAAAATCAGTAAAATTGAATATTCAGTTCCTGCATTTCTTATTTTAAAGTTATTTTTAGTTTAGATCCCATTATTGCTTAATTCATCCTATTAATTGTTTTTTTTTTTTTAAATACATTCACTGCTGAGAACACTGCACTGACAAACTGGGGAACAGAAAATCCATAAAAAACAGGCCAATGACCATGAGAACTCTGATGCAGTTCTAGGAATTTGTAAAAAGCCCCGATTTTGCTGTGAGAAGGCAGGGGTTCAAGCCTTGGCTCCGCCACTCGACTGGCTGGATGATGCTGGGAATGGCTTCAGGCTGGCTGGCCTGTCTCCAGATGAACCCTCCTTCTAAGGTATAATAGTCTTAGTGAGCTTTTTGTCTTTAAAAAAAAAGAAAAAAAAAGGAATGTCCTGAAGAACCTCAAACCTGATTTCTTATCTAAAAAACGGAGATCATCCCTGTTCTTTCAGCCTTTAGTGCTCGGGAGGGTCAGATGAGTTAGCTGCATGCGTTATAAACTGTGAAATGCTGTGAAAATGTAGGTACTGTCATTTTGGTTTGCTGAACTTCCCCGAATCTCATCTGTTCTGTTCATGAGAGTTTGTGCTAGGATGCATGCTCCTCCCATCACAGTAAATTCGAGACGCAGTGTAATGGTGAATACATGTGTTTCCTGGTGCTTAAGGTCCTCTTGTATGAGTTCCTTCTAGAGTTTACAGCAGAGGCTGAACGCTCTTTTTTTTCCCCTGTAGAAGGACCACATGCTGGGGCGCCTGGGTAGCACAGTCGTTAAGTGTCTGCCTTTGGCTCAGGGCGTGATCCCGGCGTTCCGGAATCGAGTCCCACATCGGGCTCCTCCGCTGGGAGCCTGCTTCTTCCTCTCCCACTCTCCTACTGTGTTCCCTCTCTCGCTGGCTGTCTCTCTGTCACATAAATAAATAAAATCTTTAAAAAAAAAAAAAAGGACCACATGCTAGAGAAATACAGCCTAATTTAATTTCCTTCTTCGGGCAACATATAAGCTATTGGACTGTGCTTCTTTAAAATTAAGGACATTCATTCTGAAGCTCGGACAGGACTGAAATGGAGGTGGGGTACTTTTAAACCAAAACATTTTATTAGTTCGGGGAGGCAGTGCCAAAACGACAGCTTTCAAAGGCCAGTGTATCACTTCCTTGTCGGAGAACGGGGGCCACGCAGGAGGGGGGTCAGGAACAGATGGACAAGTTAGCAAGCTAGACAGCTCTCTCCTTCCACCGTGCGTCCTCATTAGACTTCCATGCAAAACACAGCGAATCCCTGGAATGAGAGATACACCTCTTTCAAATACACAGATAGCAAAGCACAAGTCGTTTTGAAATGTGTAACATTTTAGTGAATCTACGCTATTGTGTGTTTGCGTTGTCATGAATAGCTGGACATTTATGTTATCATTGAATCTGAAGCATTCGTTAACGTTCCCAGCTTGCGGGGAGGACACTCGGACATATGTATGGTTCTCCAGATCTGGGAGAAATGACTTCCTCTCTAGGCTCTATTTTGTGTTCCCTTTGACTTTAGGTGAAATCAGGTATCCTCTGTACGGTGTACCTAGTATCACGGAGCAGATTTTTATGGCTGGAAACATGTAAGTCATGCCCTGAAGTCAGCATTGTCAATGGGACTCAAGAGTTGTTATATGAAATTTGACAAAACGCTTCTTCATTTGTGTGTTCAGCCACTGTAGGCATGGCACTGGGGACACAAAGAATAAGGTCCCCTGTGATCCCATGTAGCAACACACAGTGTGTTGGGAAGAACAGAGGCGAACGGCTAATTTTACTTCTAACAGTCCTGTACAATGCCACAAATACCGCTGTTATTAATTACTGTAGTGTTACTAATAGTGTTAATAGCAATGCATAAGTAGCTTCTAAAGGAACCCCATTATAAAAGTTTAACTGAAGGTCATTGGAAACTTTGAAAGCACAAGGAACTCAGTACTATCTTGACACCTGAAAACGGTTGTGGGGACTAAGACTAATTAATTATTTGATGCAAATACATTTATTCGTCATTCCCCTAAGACCTAAAAATGCCCATCTTTTTTTCCCCCTAAGACCCATATCCAGAGGTGTGTCTACCAATTCACCAAGGACATCATGGTCCCAGCTTACCTTTTTGGGTTTCCTATCTGGCTTAAATTATAGCCCCAAAACTGAGCACACACCTGGCCAAGTAACTGTCCAGGGCTTTTTCCTTAATAACACCGCGCTCTCATATGTTGTTTCTTTTGACTCGATTTCAAATCTTAAAGATAATTCTGAAGAACTGCTTCCTCGCGATCTCTCCTATACTATCATAAATTATTTGCCCTCTACTTTTCCCAGAGGCCTCCAAGGTTATTGACAGTCCAGACTGATGGCTACCGTGGCTATCTCCTCACCACCCCACCCCTCCGTACTAATGTGTCCTGTCGCATATCCACAACCATCGAATACACTGATTGGAATAAAAGCAGGAAGCTACTGGAAGGGGCTAGAGGGTGGGACAGTCATGCATTATGCAGAGTTTGTCAGCATTAATGTGAACAAAAAGGTCACCAAGACTCATCACATTTATAATGGGGAGGGAACATTTGCTTTTTCGAATTCCTCATCTTATATTAACCTAGGACACTGCAATGATTTCGTTTCAAGTTGAAGATAGTGTTCTTGCTATATATATTTTTTAAAAAAGGCTATTTATTTTTAGTAATAGTTGATCAACCTGTGTACTACCGGTTACGCATTATTTCAGTTTTACCAGCTGCACTTGACCTTCACGGCCAAAGACGGTTCCACCCTTCTTAACTTACTTTCTTTCCCACAGCCTGTTATAGTTTTCAAATGGTAGTTAAAGCATGGATGATATATTTATCATATGAAATGATATATCTATCATATATAATATGAGATATTTTTCTAAGTATATGAGATACTTAGCTTTTGAAAGAGTATTTTTATGATGTGGGGTTTTTTTAATAAAACACATAAAAATGCTAATTGGTTTTCTATTCTAAAGCAATAATTTCATTAGAATTCTTCATTAAGAGAACCTGTTCACGGGGTAAAATGACAACACGATTGCTGTTTAAACGCATCATTTTCAGATGTCAGAGCCATAGTATCACGAAAGGAGAGTCTCTTAAACCGCTAATGTAACTAAATGTTGGATGAGATGGGAAGATGCTTGTCAGAATCCAGGGACATACAGCTATGGTGTCCATATTTTTCCCAAGAGCGGAAAGTCCTAATATCACAGGTGTTCAGTTTTCATTCCCCATGTATTGTTTATAAACATCTCTAGAACCGTTCTCTAGGAGACACATACATGTGCCTGGTACTCAGCGTTTCCTCCTTCCTTCTGTCTCATTTCAGTTTTGTTCTTGGTGTTTTATTCATTTTCCCCTCCCTCCCTTGAACAGTAACATAGAAGTCTGTTCACCCTCACGTGTATAACCGGAGTCATATATATATATATTTTTAAAGATTTTATTTATTTATCTGACAGAGATAGAGACAGCCAGTGAGAGGGGGAACACAAGCAGGGGGAGTGGGAGAGGAAGAAGCAGGCTCATAGCGGAGGAGCCTGATGTGGGGCTCGATCCCATAACGCCGGGATCACGCCCTGAGCCAAAGGCAGGCGCTTAACCGCTGTGCCACCCAGGCGCCCCCGGAGTCATATTTTTGTTTCAAATGATGCTTGTTGCCCTCAACCCCAAAAGATCAGCCTGAATAAGTTTTTAGCCATCTACATCTTGTCATGCAAAAGAAAACAGTTCCTCCAATTAAATTCAGCAGCTCAGCCATAGAAACCGACGTTATCAGGGTGTGTGTGCATGTGAGTTTGGGGGAATCGATTGTTTTGTCATTTCAGCCACAGCCAGCCACCACCCAAAGCTTTTTAAATGCCCATTCTGTAATGAACATAGTTGTATTTCTAACATTTCTGTAATCCACATTTGCGTAAACATCCAAGCAGCATGGTATCTATCAGTCCGAGGGAACCTAGGCTTGGAATGTGCATTCTCTCACTTACCAGCTGTAAAACTTTGGGCACATTTCCTAATCTGTCCGACCCTCACATTTGTCATCTGTAGGATAGGGAAGATGTATGACTTTTTGTGAGAAATAGACCTCTGAGAACAACTGATTCATTGTAAGTAAATACTCATAAAATCTCTTACCCATTTCCTTTCCCTTCCTTCTAAACAATTACTATTTAATATGCTCAGTAGTCTAGACACTTGGAAATACTGAATTATTAAATATTTTCATGTTTTATTTCTCACATCGTTCCATGGCAGTTGAGAAAAATACATTATAATGAAAACATACACACATCATGGATTAGCTCAGGCAAGCCCATTTTTACACATCAATTCCAAGTCAGATCCAACCCTGGAGAAAATTGTGAAATAAAGTTTGCCTCTTCCAGCAGTTGGTGTCTCCTTTACCCTTTTCATGACCTTTTCATTGCCTGTGACCGCCACAACCTCTTGCTGTCTCCAGGCGTCCATGGTCAAGACTGCTTTCAGGAAAGAATGTGATAAACACTTCCATTACGAGATATAAATTATTGAAAAGGGTCAATATGAGAATCTCCCTGGCTATTTTCATATTAACGTAAGAGAAAAAGATTTAAGCCTAAGTATTAACTACTAATTGTTGATTCTCACATTTTAATGAACTTTCCTATTTTCTAAGAGACTTTCTGGAACTTGTCAATTATAAGTGTCCCTGAAAATTATAACTTTGAATTGGCTTTTTCCCCTTTAAGAGGTTACTTTTGATGACTTGTGACCCCAGCAAAGAGATCCACAAATCACTGGAAACTGGTCCCTTTGGGCAGAAGCCCATTATACTTTGTGACCGAGTAGTCCGGTCAAATGCATAGTGTCATCAAGGAAGGGCATTGGGAACAGAGCAGAGGCTGACACCTACCACATAGCTACTAGATGTGGGTATTTCTGGCCATCAGCGTCTCCTAAGCATGACATAATAGGGCTGGGAAAAGGAGAGAAAAATAATTTCTACCTTCAGTGCAAGATCAGTGTTATTGTGCCTTTCCTTAAAATCTTCACTTATGGAAAATACATGAAAGCAAATGAAAATCTCATCAATTTTTAGGATATTATGTTACAGGCAAGAATATTTTTGTTTCTCCCAGATAAGTTAGAATAGTATTTTTCTCCAGAATCCGTACTAAGGGGAACACTGGGAAGACTCACAGGTTAATTGCCAGGAATCTCAGCTCGCTGTCAATTTTCTGTGTCTTTCTGTATTGTCGTCTTCTAATAGAGGATGTGGGTCAGATTACGAAAGATCAAGAAGCAGGAATAAAGAGGAATCCACTCAATTGCTAAATGTTCCCATGAAACATATGGATAATACACTGTCAAACCCTGGATTATATACTGCCTTGTGTGTTTACTTAATTGTGTCTTAGCAACTAGACTGTAAATTTCTCGTGGGTAGAGACTCCGTCTTGTGTTTTCAAATTCCCTGAAAGGAAACTCACTAGTAGTTGACATTTCATAGGTTTTAAATAAATACTTGCTGAGTGGAATTGAATTTATGGTAAAGTTCCTTGCAAATTGCTCATGTAGGTGCCAGATATAAACACTAAAGGAGTCCAATGTGATTTTCTTTGGAAATCCTTTGGGCATGACTGATGTGATTTTCCTGGGACAGACCTTTAGGATAACACTTTAATTCAGGCAAATTGGTGCCACTGCATCTTTCTAAAAGACTTGCCCAGTTTTTGACCAAATCATCTGTCTTTCCAAGGTTCTCAACCAAGGTTGACGTCACCAGCCCAGTATCCTGACATTCTGTGCCCGGGGAGCAGGGATGCTAAGTATCTTGAACGTGGCACATCACAGTCCTTCACAGCAAAAAATTGTTGTGCTCACATTACCACTAATACGTCTCACTAAGGAACACTGGACTCCTTATAACATTTGCCCTTCCCACTATTCCGCCCTCATATTCGCACTCCCTCCTTGTGCTCCACATTTAAGCTTTACTGAGCTACTTCCTGATCATGCCAAGCTCTGTCTACTTCTTTATCTTTGCAGATTTTGTTTCTTCTACTTTTGTCCTACTTTCTCCTCCAGTGAATGTCTTCTCATCCCTCAGGACTCTGCTCAGGCACCATCTCCTCCAAAAAGCTTTTGCTGGTTACAAACCCAGACTGGAATAAGAGACATTTTTAGGTGCTTTCGAAGCCCTCCACGCTCCCCCCAGCCGTGACATTTAAACCAGTGCATTATGGTTGTCTGTTTACTTTCTTTCCCTAGACTGAAAACTATTCAAAAACAAGTTGGATGTCTTAGGAACTTTCCCAGTGCCTGACACATACTGAGCACTTAATGAATAATGTTTTGAATGAATCAATCAATCAGTCACATTTTCAGACAAGGATTAGTTCATTCAGCAAATACTGACCATGCACTTTTCATAACTAGGAGGAGTCCTGGCACAGGGTGTGCTAGGATATTGGCAACACGGACATTGTGGATGGGGAGGAAGCCTTGTGAAAAAGTGGGGAAGTGCTAAGAAGAAGGGATAGAAGATTCTCCCTACAGTGGAGCTGGCTCAGACTCGAGTCCCTCAGTAGCTCTGAGACCATGAGTGGGACAGGACAACAGGTGGGCCCTGTCTGGGGCTGTTCAGAGCATGGTCCTCAGACCCAGCCAGTCTCAAATAAGGCAACTGCAGGAGTTGGAGTAAGATTAGGGAGTTAATGGAATAATTTTAGGTCTCTTGAATCTTACAATGAAAAGGCTTTTTAACTTTATTTTCTAGTCACTAATTTTTATTGTATTTTAGAAGTAAATCGGTTCCTGATACATCTGGAATATTTTTCAGAAAGGAAAAGAACAAAAGGAGGGGACATTCTTTTCTTTTCTTTTCTTTTTTTTTAAGATTTTATTTATTTGAGCGCACACACAAGGAGGGGGAGGGACAGAGGGAGAGAATCTCAAGCAGATCCCCAGCTGAGCGTGGAGCCCCATGCGGGGCTCAATCCCAGGACCCTGAGATCATGTCCTGAGCTTTAATCAAGAGTCAGATGCTTAATCAACAGAGCCACCCAGGTACTCCGAACGTTCTTTTGCAAAGCTGGTCTTCACCTCAGGCAGTTTGAGCATCACTGGTCCAGTAGAGCGATGAGTTTCTCACCAGGTTCCATGTTGGGTGCTGAAGAAGTAGAAACGTACCGCCAATTCTCTCCTTTCTTTCTTCTGCTCCTGGGAAGGGAATGGCTAACTTGAGAGAAGTGCAAGTGGTGAGAATTCGGGTCCTCTCTGACTCTTGTGTGGAGCAAGCCTGCCCGTCAGGAGTCTCAGGAGGAGCGCCCCAGAAATTGGGGTGGCCCGTGTTCACTCCTAGTAGCAGGGTGTGTGGTAGCATGGCTGATTCCAGCACCTGGCTCCTGGGGAGCCCGTGGCTACCACCCAAGGACTGAGCAAGCACTCTGGCAGTGATTGGTGCAAGAACTGAGTGAGGCCGGCCGGCTTCGTAGGCTTTGGAGCCTTCTCAGCAGCACCTGAGTGGGTCCTGGGAGGCCGTCGCTGACGTGCCTAGGACGTGAGGAGCATCGTGCCGGTTATGAAGAAGACTCAGAGATGAGCAGTGGTGTTGAGAATTTGAACCAGAAGCTTAGGCAAGAATACAACTAGAACGCTTTAGGAGGAAAGGGAAGTACACGTTGTAGTAAAGCCCTCTTAAAGCATAAATATGAGCTAGTTTGTGTGCAAACCCGAGCAAGGAAATGCTATTTTTACAAAATTATTGCAAGAAGTTAGACACAGTAATGGCAGTAGTACACTTATTGACTGTTAAATGGGAAACAGAGCGACCCTCATAAAGATCGTTTATGTCCCACAGGCCTGAAGTGCCAAATGATCAAACTCATAAGCTTTACGGACTAGAGTTCTAACTAGTGTAGAAAAAATTCCTCCCAGACAGCATGTCTGCTTTGTTTGGAATAGAAGCATAAATATCTAATTTGCCTTGTTACAGAGAAGAATGCCTGATCTACGCCACATGTAGCCAGATAATCCTTCCATCAGGCTCAAAATGTAAAGAAGGAAATTAATTTGCTGATTCGGCCTAATACTCATTCTCAGGTGGTGAAACCAATCTGTAAGTTCATATTTTATTTCGTCATTTTTATTTCTCGAAGCTGAAAACACAATTTTGCTAAAAGATCAAAAATAAAAGCGCCAGTAGTACATTTGGTCGGTATACCATGATTTGGAAAGTTAGAAACACACACAGTGATAAATTTGTAGAAGTTTGTTTTTCCCTCAGCATATCTCGATTTTGTAGGCTGTTTTTTTTTCTTTCTATTTAGTGTTGTATCATCAAAGAGAGTGTGTCTGTCATGATAAATGTGTCTCATGAATGCAAGGTAGAACCATATAAACCTTAAATATTTTCCATCACAAAAGCTCTTCTGTTAATTTCTTTGTTGGGGAAAAATGAAGATGACAGTCTCAAACAAAAGATTTTTTTTCTTTTTAAGCAAAGTTGGCTTGATGTTTTTTAAATTAGAAGTTGATATTTTATTTTTTTTTAATTTGTTGGGCTTTTATGGGCTTTTATTTTTTTAGCTGGTGTCGCCTTGCCAGCCAGCTGCCATTCTGCGTGAGAGGTTTCAGTTTCCTGATGTGTTTGTCATAAACAAAAGCAAATACATTTTTATTAAACCATAAAAATGATCAACTGTGCACTCTTATAGAGAATACTCATGGGCAGCCTAATTGTTGAATACCGTTTTCTTTCCACATTAAGTCAACCCCAAAGACTATTGATTGTACCAAACACTGTTTCTTAATGCCATAATTCTCCAGACCTGTGTCTCCAGGGACCCCAGTCAGAAGGGGAATTGTGTAGCTTGCTGCCCTGTGTTGAACGCCCCATGACAGGCCGTCTGGAACAGCTCAGGTCATAGAACAGCACATCTCACCGTGGCTGAACCGCCTGCTATTCCAGGATAGAGGAGGAACATGTCCTTATTTATAGCTAACGGGAGAGGGAGTTTGAAGGTGAAAAAAAAAAAAAAAACACCAAAATTTTAGTAGGCACATCATATTCAGAAAGAAACTAAAATACTCTTCTATATGAAGTTTTAAATTTCGCCTTAACGCATGGAGATGTGCCCCAGTCCTATTATTTTCGTTTGTGTAGCGCTTTACATGAGGCACTTTACCGGAGAGTCTTCTCACCATTACGCCGTATTCTCTTGAACAATTTCCATGATCCTCAGTTTTCCGATGGGTGAAAATGGGCATAAAATTGCAAGTTGTCCCATCAATCCCATGGATGGGACGGTCAAATGACAGCTTCCTCCAGCGAGTGTTCGGTATTTTTCCTTCGCTAGCATGAAATCACATGTATCCCATTGACAACTATTTCTGAAACAACTACCATGTGGTAAGTTCTGTGCTGTGAGTGAGGAGCCCCATGTCAAACACTAGGAACAGATTCTGCAAAGGGGCAGTTCAGACTGATGGACCTGTTCTTAAAAATGAAGAAAGTGAGACCACGCAGGCTGGGGCTGGGGTGAGGAGGGAGGCAAGGAGGAAGCCGCGGCTTCACCAGTTTTCAAAGATTTCCTGTTGTAAGTGGTACTATTTGATTTAAACCAGAGATTTACACAGAGTGGCTTCGACTTCATCAGGTGTCCAAAATTCGTTGTGTTGCTGGGCTTGAGCGCTAGGTGGTCATGTCCCCTTAGGCCACCTGGAGCCTTAAGGACTTACTGTCCTCCCTATGTTTCTGGAGGTTTGCAGAGCCCGGAGGCATGGAGCTCATTTGCATGCATGGGATTCACAGCCTCTGTTTCTAGGCAGGCACATTTTCCTTCCCTGAACAATGTCCTGAGTGTCGAGAGTGTGCAGATTTTCATGTTTGTTCTTAATGATGAAGAGCGGAAAGTCTATAAAAATTTTAAATTAAAGTAATAACGTAAATGTCTTCATTTACTGAGCTGATCTTTTCACATGGAGAATAAATACCTTCTCTGTAGTACCTCCTTAAAAAGAAAGGGAAAAAAAGATCCCAAAGCTTTGTAACATTATTATTAGAAAGGATATATGTGTGTATATATATATATATATATATATATATATATATATGTATGTTTTTTTTTTCTCCTCCTGTGAAACTGTGTTAACAACATCCCGGAAAACTGGAATTCTCTATTAACCCCTAGGTCAAGCATCCATCTTGACACACATCTCTTTTATTCTACCTCATTTATAAAGGAGCAGTTTATTCTTAACTTAATTCCTAGCTTCTTTTTAGGGAGCGTTCAACGTTAATCTCAACAAAGAATAGTAAATCAGACTTTGCCATCTGTGGTATTAGGGAATAGAATGAAATCAAGTAATTTTAGTATTAGAAGGAATCATGGAGCTCATCTTATCTAACCACTTCATTTTGCTATGAGGCGGCCATGGCTCAGAGAAACTGAGCGTCTCTCTAAAATCATGGGCTGATTTGTGGCTGATCCTATAGCTTGGTACCAGGGACACTAGGCAGCACAGTGATATTTTCTAAAAGGTATGGAGGACTAGATGTAACATTTCTTATTAAAATAAATGCATATGAAAAGTGGCTTGAAGATTCTGCGCTTCCAAACTGTTTGTATCTAGAGTTGTACCTTTCTACTTAATGGGTCTGGATGGTGTGTAATATGGTTGCCTAGTAAGAGGAAATTCATCATCCAATATTGCTTTGGGAGTCAGGGACTAGGCATTTGCCAGAGCCACAAGATTTACCTCTGGGTCTTGGGTTTTTACCTACTCTGAAATTAGAATAATAAGGGGGCTGGGCTGTCATGCTATTGACAGCTCCATGGAGCACCATTCTTCCATTAAAATTCCCCAAAATATCGCAGTTTAGATCCCTTAGCCCAGAGGAAAAAACGTTTTTGATCTCTGACCCTAACCTTTCTAATCTATCCTATGAATTCTAAAGAAGGTTTAGTTCAAAATAAGTGTGGCAAGACCCACCTGGAGCTCATTGCCTTCACTCTTAGCCTTATGAGTTTTGGAGAGAAGAGAGAATGTGGGGAATCATTTCTAGAGCCTCTGCTGTTATTCCTGGGAGAGACTGGTGTCTCTGATGTATTCTTGCACTTACCTTCCTATCCAGGGTTCCTTCAAGTCTCAACAGTCAAATTAAACCTCCTGTCTCCTGCACCTTCCCATCTGATGATCCTGGTCCCCATCCACAGTGTGGGAGCCCACAGTCGCCCATGGCCCATAAGCAGTAAGAGCTGTGGATACCATGACCCAAGGCTCCTTCAGTATGCACAGGCAGGGAGTTGATTGGGGAAAATACCACTGCCCCACAGCCTGCCATCTAACAAATAGGTTTTTGCTGTGAGTGTATCACACGATCTAGGTGAGGACCAACTTGGGCTATTTTTAATGCATGAAGTCATTTTACTGAGATACTTCTTTTTTTTCATCTTAGTAGTTATTCAATATTTATTTTCATATTCTTTAACCACACAACAGTTGACTATAAATATGCATGCTACTATTGACCAAAATGCAGAATAAAAGTCTATAGGCAGTCCCCAACTTACAGTGGTTTGACTTAAAATTTTGTTGTTTTTTTTTTCAAGTTTTTATTTAAATTCCAGTTAGCAAACAGTGCAGTATTAGTTTCAGGCGCATGACCTGATTCATCATTTAAATACAAAACTCAGTGCTCATCACAAGTGCTGTCCTTAATACCCATCACTCATTTAACCCATCCCCCCACCCACCTCCCCTCCAATAACCCTCTGTTCTCTGTAGTTAAGAGTCTGTTTTGTGGTCTGCCTCTCTCTTCCCCCCACCCATGTTCATCTATTTTGTTACTTAAATTGCACGTATGAGTGAAATCCTATAGTATTTGTCTTTCTCTGACCAACAAGTGTTCGATTAGCATACTACTCTCTAGCTCCATGCACATCGTTGCAAATGACAAGATGTCATTCGTTTTTATGGCTGAGTAATATTCCATTATGTATACACACCTCTTCTTTATCCATTCATCAGTCAGTGGACATCTGGGCTCTCTCCATAACTTGGCAGTTGTTGATAATGCTGCTGTAAACATCGGGATGCTTCTTGACATATAAGAAAGGCTAATAACTTCCTTTAATACAGAGAATGTTCAACAAAATGAAAGTCTGCAAACCTTGGGTCCTCAACTTCATAGTGTATTGTTTTTCACTTGTTTAAAATGATTTTACTCTTGTTCATGTGAAAAGTAGCACCACCACACATATAACTCTCTTACCAGATTGGCAAATAGAGTTTGTTGGGGACCCGTGGAGTTAGGAGGACATTCGGGGGTGTCTGAGAGAGCAGGCCACCGCACAAAGACTTAGAGGTTAGAATAATAAGAATAACAAAGCCTAACTTGCAGCTCTGTTCCCACCGTCCGTTCACAGGAGCCTAGAAAGTTATATAAACCAAGCTTTTCATTTAGGGCAACCAAGACCACCCTCTGTTCTTTGGTCATGTGGGATTCTGTCTCTACTTTGACTTGAGAAGAAGCTAATTATGGGTTGATTTTTGGAAAGAATGATTAATAATCACTTCCATTTGGTGGGATGTAATCTGTGGAAGCAACATGAATGTTTTTACGACCTTATGAACAACATAAGGAAGAAGGAAAAAAGAAAACCCTGTATACTCTTTTGCAACAAGCTATAAAATATTATTTAATCTTGAATAATTAAACAAAAACATTTTTGCTCACATAATGTTACAATCATACTGCTAATACCAGCTTAATACTTACTTTTAAACTAATTCATTTTCTCATTTGTGGCAATCGAGAGAGGTTTATTAAATCTAATGACTGTTTTAGGATTAAGTAGGGGAAAAGCATGTTCTAATTACAGGGATGGATAAAAGCAAATTAATTAACCAAAAACGTGTATTTCCTTCCTCAGAGATGTCTGGTCAGCCATATCCAAGATGAACTTGGATTACCTAGCTCCTGAGTTTTTTAATCATGTTTTTAGATTGCATTTTTTACACCATCTGTACCATTAATATGACTGTAATTTCTGTCACAGTTGGAAGCTTCAGTTAATAAATGTTTTGTTTTGGAGGGGGATGGGAAGGCAGACGAGAAGATGGGAGTGTTTGTGAATGAACCAAAGGAGGACTGTGCCTTCACTGAGGGGCCATGAAGAGAAATGCTGGGCTCCACAGCTGGGAACTTCCCTGCCCCATCTTGGAAAAGTAGTCTGAGTTCATCCGTTAAAAAAAAAAATCTGATCTAGTGGAAAGCACAGCCATCAGCTATTCAAAAGTCTGAGTAGCCTCCTTCATATATAATAGGATATATGCAGAAGAACAGGTCACTATTTTATAAAACTCAAACATTTATTGGTCAGTGTTTTGTAGGTTTTCAGCAGAGCACAGATCATGGAAATAGCTTTTAGTTCCAAATACATTGTTATTTTATCCTTTTTTTGAAAAAATTACAGGTTTTCGGGATACACTTTCCATTTTTTGCTAGTAACCACTGCTGTAAGCTTTTTAAAAGCACACTGATTATGTTTTCAAAATTTGGGAGAATGATCAGAATTTTTAAAGCATCTGTTTGTAGTTTCAAAAGAGTTGTGGTATCCTGATAAAAAGTCCATAGGAGTAGATAATAAAATGGGGGAGGGGGCGGGCAGGCAGGCATGACACAATGCTAGCTGCAGACTATGACCCAAAAAAGCATATACATACTTTTCAGAAAGAGAAACTATTCATGCCAAAAAATTAAAAACTATATAAGGTGAAGACTGAATTTTTAGTTAAGTCCCCGAATCCTAGGATGCACTTCTACATCTGGCATCATGAGAGACATTGGCTTGAGGATCGTGAAGGGAGTATCAGTATCTATTGTGCCTCTGCTGTAGTCTGGGTGCTTAGGGATACAAATGATTAAGACAGATTAATCTCGAGATGAAAGATTAAGCCTCTCTCAAAAAATTGAGGTGTAAGTAAGCACATGGGGGATGAGGAGTTGCGGCAAAATGGAAAACGTAGAAATATAAAACATTTTCTGAAAGGGGAACTTCCATAATAAAATTACTTTAGTAGACAATGGAAATAGGGCTCCACTTATCTGCTTGCAATAAGTTGTATCTAGTGGCCTTTTGACGTTTGCTGGCTGTGCACCCTAAAGCCTTTGTAAATCCTCAAACTCCCATTCAACTTACAGTGGTAGCCCTAAATTATGCTAATCAAAGCAACTGAACATTTAGAGTGGCCCCTTCTGGCCTTTCTGAAGGTGACTCAACACGGACGGTAAAGCCACATGAAGATGTGAGCACTAGGAAATTGACCAGATTCACTTTTTAAATGGGTCCATCCCGGGGTGCCTGGGTGGCTCAGTCAGTTAAGCGTCTGCCTCGTCCTGGGATCGAGCCCCATGTCGGTCTCCCTGTCAGCGGGGAGTCTGATTCTCCTTCTCCCTTCCCTCTCCCTCTGTCTCTCCCCCTGCTTGTGCTTTCTCTTGCCCCTCTCTCTGTCAAATAAAAAAGATCTTTAAAAAATAAATAAATGGGTCCATCCCATCTACCAATCCTGAAATCATTTGGGAATTCCAAATTGTGCATCACTAAAATAGCAGATAGTATTCCCTGAACACCCCAGTTCAAATGAGTAGCAAGGATCTAAGGAATTCCCGCATTCACCGCACATTTACCAAACACACGCTTCGAGGAGCAAGAAGAGAAATGGGTGTTTGGTATTCACAAGCAAGGTACACAGGTGCTCCCTACTTGCCATGCTGAAAATCAGAACTGCTGATTCCTGAGAGAGCACCTGGGGCAAGCTTGCTTCCATGGTCTTCGGTTGAGGACCATGCTTTCTGGCAGTAGGTTCTTTTTTACACAGTTCCACCACCAAAGAGAACAGCGCAGCTACAAAGTTCAGTGTACTGAACATTCTGCAACATTATACTAAGTCTTCACCTTGGGAACAAAACCTAGTCAGGGTCGTGAAGGCAGGTCTGGCCAGAGCCTCCGAAAAGTTGGCTTGAAACTTGGCTCCTCGGGTCAGTTAGCCTGGCACTCTTATCAATAAAACCAGTGACCTTGGAATTGATCAGATTAAGCATTCGAGTCCACTTAATATTTAAAATGCCTTCCGATAATTGCCACAAAGTCTTATTAAATACAGCAGCCCAATTTCAAGGTTGTCCTATCAAGTCCGTCCTGACAAGCTTTCCACATTCCACTGCCGGCTTTCTAACTTACTCTTCACCAGACTGAAATCAGAGTAATGAAAACAGTCAAACTGCTCATAAAATGTCACATTACTATGAGAGCACACATTATTTCTACAGATATTTTCTGTCAGTCACTAGATCGCTACTCGAATGACAGCAGTGCCTGCCTGGAACATGCTTTAAAAATGACAATCCCATACTGTAAAGACTGCTTCAGCAGTAAAATTTACTGATCTGTCCCTTTGATCTCAGCCCACAAAAGATACCAAATGTTACTCAGGAATAAATAAAACATTTATAGAAAAGGGGAGAAAAGGTTATATGCTTCATTTTGCTTATCAATGTCATTTCCAAGCCAACAATTTTATTAGGGGTAGGGGTAGGGTGACATGCTATTTTTAGTTTGTGGGGGAGAAATGTGACATTTAGAACAAATGTCATAGCATTTCTTCAATAAAAATCCATGCTGTCAGCCGCCTAGCTCTGGAGAATTACAGAAAAGCTGTGTTGAATCACAGGAGAAGCAACAATAACTGGACTTGTGGTTTAACCCCCTCGGACCCAGCGCCGGTGGGGATGGACAGCAGGAACCATTGTTGCTGGTTCCGTAGCTCCAGGAAGCTGGCCTGTATTTGCACAGAGTAGTTCTTAAAATAACCCACCCTGGCCACCTAAGAAATGACCCGGTGCTCAGCCAGAGCTCTGTGACCTGTTTCGTTCGGTGAACTTTGCAGACAAGCAGTTGCTTCACAAACAAAAGAAGAACTCCCAATACCTACTAAAATAACTCTTGCAGTAGGAAGACCAGAAAATGACTTAATGGACTACAAGCCACAAAAGAAACACTGACAAGTAGTAGTGGAGAGAATGATTTGAATTTAGCATAGGAAGAAATAACGCACCATGAATATGGTTCTTGTCGCGGGACGTCCAGTGCTTATCTGCCCCACATGTTTTGGCCTCTGTTCACATTCTACCGTGAAATCTCTCTGGGTTGTTATTTAACTTTTCAGGGACAAGAGCCGTATCTTACATTTCTCCCGATTCCCCATGGTGCCTAGCACAGTTCTTGATAAAACGACTGAACAATTAAAGCATTGGTTTGGGAAATACGGTTCATATCTTTTTTTTTTTTTTTTGAAGTTTCTAGCGCTCCCCAGCATGCCACCCACACCTCAGACACACCCGATGATTATTTTCAGCCTCGGCCTTTTTCAAGGCTCCATCCCGGTCACCCCACCCTTACTCCAGTGAAGTACTAATAACATTCTGCCGGCAATTACCAATGGGATGGCCATTTCTGTTAAGGGACAAGATGAAAACATCTGTGACCTTTTTTTTTGAAGTTCTTTCCTTCCCCTTTGCATACACGGGCAGTGCTTCATGCATGATCTTTCTCTTCCCTTCCTTTCTCAGAAGAGGTTCTTCTCTTCCTTGACAAAGCTCTTGTCTCTCTTTTTTGGGACTCCTTCCTTTTGGTTTCCACATCAGCATCGTAATAGCCTCCAATTTCACCTGCTGCCTTCTCTAACTCCCATTACATTGCTAAATATGAACGGAGCACTCAGTAGGTA
Organism: Ursus arctos; assembly: GCF_023065955.2. NCBI lineage: Eukaryota > Metazoa > Chordata > Mammalia > Carnivora > Ursidae > Ursus > Ursus arctos. The sequence continues at coordinate 23,985,131 of NW_026622997.1, forward strand.
CCAGGCATGGAGCCAGGTCAGAAGGGTATACATTTGAATGAGGTAGTCTGTCCTCTTACAGCTCACAACTGCGTACTCGACAGGTCACCACCTCCACAGACGCGCATCCCGCAAACACTCCCTGAGTAAATCCAAGCGACACGGTGACTGCTAATGGCAGTCCTTGCTCTCATGGAGCCCATAGGGTACACTGTTCCTAGAGCCCGTACCAGCAGTACCTCTCATTTTGAACTTGTACTCATTTCCTGCTCAAAATTACGAAGTAGGTTTTGTATGTACAACGCTTAATGCAGTTTTTCTTCAATTACTGTGAAACGTTATCTTTCGTGGTCATTGCCCAACACAGTAGCCTAAACGCAGGGCCATCTCGTGCAGCCACTCAGCCTGTGTGCTGCTCAGCTCCGGGGGGTATCAGGCACATCTCAATCCAGGTGGCCTTGCGTCGGTGCTCAAGAAATACTTTAGAGTCTTAGAATACCAGCAGCTTGTGAAACACCGTTTCATTTTCTGGAATTTATTTTGAACTCCATGCTCCTACTCTTTTGAATCCCCTCTAGTATATAAAGCCATGTGAGTAATTCAGAAGTAGGTGATGTTTTGAAAATTCACTTTCGTGCAAATTAAATACATATGATTTAGTAATTTGTATATGCCCCCAATTATATTCCTAACCCATTTTTTTCCTAATAGTGTTTTGACATGACTTTTTAACATTTGTTAAGTATATTGACAACCTCATTGGCAGGGTGAAGGTATGTGATTTCTTTTTATCGTCAAGCATTGTCATTTCTAACCATGGAGTCTCAAATACAAAGAAAAATAATTGCTCCCGTATGGATTTGTTTAAGGCTTTAATGAATTAACCTGATGTCATTTGAACTTGGGTCGCCTCTGTCTCTACTGTGCTGTCAGTGAACATACGCCGGATTTGTTCTGTTGTGGCAGCTGCGTCATCAGCAGCAGCAGTGTTCTCTGCTCTTACCGAGGATGTCTCACCTCGATACTAGTGTGCACATATGGGGGAAAGGGTGGCATTCATTCTCTCCGTGGGCAGCAGGATTCCTCTTAGGGAAGTCGCCTCGTTTAGGAAACCGTCTTGATGAACAGTTTAATGGACAAAGTGAGAGAACCTGAGGCTGTGAGTTAGGAGAGAACTAACTACTCTGCAGTAGAAAGATAGAGGGACTCTTTCTCTCAGTGTAGATGTGAGAAAGTGATAAAAGAGGGAGAAATAGTAGGGGAAGAACTAATACTCAATTTGAGGGCATTTTTCCCCCTGTGTGCACTTACCCACAAAACTAAGTCAGAAGACCGGAAATTGGGAGCTAGATATGACCTTGAGAATACAAGTCCCCTTCGCCTTGATGTTTGAAGTCATTTGGGGAAGTGCACTGAGCTTTTTTGCATAAGACAAAGTGCAGGAGTTTGGAGCCTAGATCTAAAGGGGCAGTGGGACCCCAGATACCATCTGAGTTTCTTACATATTCATTGTCTGGTTTTAATTCCTAACTCCGCCTTTTACTGGCTAAATACTCTTAGAGAAGATACTTATTTTTTCTGCATCTACGTTTCATCATCCATAAAAGAGAATAATAAAAATACATTTTCCACGGGGTTGTCTTAAGGATGAAACTAATAGGTGTGAAGAGATAAGACACATGCTTTCCATTGTAAGCACCAGCTCAGTGCCCTGTGTGTCACCCACACTCGTGCAGACACGCATGTGGTGGAAGACTTGGGTTTGCTTTTTATGTGTGTGCTTAATTACAAGGAAGTTACCACGTATAAAACCATTCTAAGGAATCACATACCTTATACTCCCTCCGTTTCTCCTTTAAATGCAAAGTGTCTTATACCTCAAACAAATAAATCAAATGGTGAGTGATTTATTATCTTCGTACCAATATTATCGTGTATTTTTAAAGACCAGAATGTTATCAAAGTCGTGACATATTTTCCAATCCGAATACACTTGTTCTTTGAGAAAAAAAAAAGCTGTGCTCTGTTTCTAAAACCGTGGTGTACCCAGGACTCATTAGACATCTTCTTTACAGTTTTAATTGTTTGGCTCTTATCTACATGAAATGGAAAAAAGTAGCATGCTCCGTAGAAGTTGTTAGCTTCAGTGGTTGCTAAATGCTATGCTGCGTAAAATATTAAAATGCAGGGATCATGAAGTTATTTTGAGAATAGAATTACTGTGTGTTCCGACTGCTTTCTTTTAAAACCTTTAGGCTGTTTGCTGCTGACCAGTTTTGGTAGCCACTTAACGTTCCTGAGCATTGCTTACCGTATCGATTACAATATATCTAGAAACTTGGTTCGGAAAAAGAACAATAATTCAAATCTACGTAATCTCCTAGAAAAACACTCTCCCCCAAGTAATTGCCTTATTTTGTCTACTTTTTCTCCAGAATTATTCTGTTTTTAATCAGTATGTATGTGGGAGGAGGGGCGCAGAGAGTTAAGAAGCTATTACATTTAGTAGCAATTTCTTTTATAGTCATGAGGGGACTTTGGAAATAAAATATTTTGTTTTACCTGAGCTCATGCTAGAAATAAAAATAGAAAGCATGGGGAGATGAGGGGTTAGTTGTGGCAGCAGGAACGGGGAGGAACTTGGCTTGAGGAGCTGCTGAAAAGCCTGACCCCACCCAGGACACCCCGTCCATCCCAAGACTTTCAGTTCCTCTGCCGCTCACCTTCCCAACCCAGCCCTTCTTCTCCATTTTCATGACCTGCCATTTTTGTACTCTTTATAGTTGATTGTTATTCCTTCCTTCCTTTTCTGTCTTGATGTAATGAAAGCTGTCTAAGACAAGGATGGTGTCTACTTGCTGCATCCCCAGTACTTAGAACATTTAGAAGGCCGATGCACCTTTGGTGAATGGATTAGATGATTCAGTTATAAGTCACTTTGCAAGTGGTCATTATTCATTATGTTCAAGATACCCATTTCCCATCATTAGTACTTAATACATAAAATCTGTAAGGAGGGCAACCTGACAGTATGAGAACCTTCCAAATGGGCAGAGGAACATCTTCTAAATAAACAATCCCAAATCTCAGTAAATATAAATCTGTGAGGGTGTTCACTGCAGAATTGTTTATAATAATAAAATACTATAAACAGCGTAAATACCCACTAGCTGATGAGTTAAATATGCTGCGTTCGTGTGATATAATGCCACGCACAGTCACTGAAAACCATGTTGAAAAAGAATATTGAATGATGAGGGAAATGGTCATTGATATGTCAAAAGTTGAAAAAGTGTTACAAGATAACATATATACAAGATAGCAATTTTATAAAAATAGTAATTATTATACATTTACTTAGGAAAAATAAGCTTGGTAAAACATATACCACAATGTTAACAGTAGTTATCTGTAAGAGGCATAATCCCAGGTGATTTTATTTCTGTGTGTCCACCCTTCTCTATATATATCTTTTTAATTTCTAAAACGTTGAAGGCTTTTGTAAAGAAGTGAGGAAGAAAGGGAAGTTTCCAGTGCCATTTGTAGAGTGATGGGACAAACCCATGAGGAAGGAATGTGTGGGAAGGAAGACAGAGCGAGGTCAGCAAGAGGACCAGCCACTCAAGTGTTGGTGGGGTGAGGATGACAGAATTCAAACAGCTGGAAAGGTACAAAGAGATCACGTGACCCTGAGGGGTGCAATTCATATGCCTGCCATTGTATCAAGCCACTTGTAGTCAGTAGGAAGCAGAGCCCTGAATGCCCGGTAAGCTCTGATGAGGGAAAGGGTCTGCTGTCTGCCTGGGTTTGCCTTTAGCCTAGGATTAAAGCACATTTTAGCCATGTGTTAATTTGGCTCTTAGTATGTGTTTATTGATTTCTTTTTCTGCACCTTGCTCTTTGTTTCTGTCAATGATATTTTGAAAGATGGTGGGTGCAGTGGAAAGAGATGGGCTCTTGAGGTTGGCAGAATTCAGCAGATAAGAGTTTGATCCCTGCTCTGTCACCGAGAAAGCTCTAAGACATTGGACAAATTCACTTTGATGCTCTGAGACCGAAGTGTTAAAAATGAGACTAACAACAGTCCCCTTGCAGGATTTTAAACAAAATAAATGTATATAAAGTCACTAATTCAGTTCCTTTCACAATAAGATAACAGACAGCCAGTCAGTGTTCGCTGACGTTCTTAAGATGGTCTTTTCTCATCACTCTTGATTACATCAGCACGGTGTATCTTATAATTACAAACCATATGCTTCTGTTGATGTCTTGTTTTTGTTTCTATAATTTTTTTTTACTTGAGTAATGTAAAGAAAAACGAAGTCAAAAGCTTCACCGGTAAAAAGCAAGCTGCTTTGTTAGTTCTGAGTCATCCTAACCCAAATCAGTAGTTTGGAGGTACTTCTATTTCATTATGACATCTACCAGTCACCTAAACTGGCCTTACTGAAACAAAACAGTCTTTGAAAATGCAAGCACATCACTCAGCCTTGTTATGGGAAACTGGCAGACACCTGGCTGTGCCCAGAGGGACTGTGATTTCACTTCTCACTCCAGAAGCAACATCCTTCTGTTGTGAATTAAATCTTCACAGTCAAAATCTGTGTCTGCATGTGCTTGTTTATTTGGAAAAGAAATGTTATTCAGAAGCATTTTATTTGTAATAGTTGTGTAGCCATATGATATCAAATGAGCCTAATGTCGGTATAGTACGATTTCCACGGAAAGAGCCCTCATGCGAGCATTTGATTTTCCTTCTGGTTTTACCATTGTTCTGGAGGCCAGTGGATGAGCTCTCCTGTGTATGTGTGTGTCAATACGGTGTTGTCCACGCGTGTGTGACATATGTGAATATTGTACCCATTCTCTGTATGGGTAGATGCCGCTGTCTGAGGATATGCGTGTGGGTGAACCGGTTTCTTTATATACAAGGAGGTGTCTTTTTTCTGGTTTCACCCAACCCGACTATTCAGGGGGGAAATGCTCTTCTCTTTTCTCGCATCCCAAGCTGAGTTCAGCATCTGGAGAAGCTTAAGGACCCAATACATCAAATTATCCTGCTCTAACTGTTGTTTATTGCAGTCCATTTTGTCCTGTCAGCCCAGTGACAGAATGTCAAAGCTCTTCTTTCTGTTGCCTTCAGCTTTCAGCATCTGCAAGGATCTGATAGGCTCTTCTTGCTTTCCTGGGGTGGGCGGGGGGGCGGGGGTGGGGACGAACTCACATGATCGTGATGAAGACTATAGCCCAGATATCTGCAGGCACTGGTTAACTTCTTCACTGAAGCTTGGCACGGCTTTCTGCCCCGCCAGCTCCCTTCCTGGAGCACAAACACGCGGTCTGTTTCATGGATATGTGTTAGTTCCTTATCTCTTTCCATGTTTCTTCTGCTGAGACTTGAGTAATCACAAGCAAATCATGTATGATGATATCCATAGAAGTATTGACAGTTTAAGTCTAGAAACATAGTGTGAATTTCATCGCTAACTACAAATAACATGGTCTATAATCTGAGTGATTCAGTTTAGGTAAATAGAAATATTGCATCCTTTAAAACTCAGTCCAGAATAACTAAACATGCACATGAATTTCCCATTTAACTGTTTAAATCTTCAACCTCTAACCTTTATATTTTTCAATCAGAATCATACGTGTACCTACTTGTGTATTTTTAGCTTTCTGTAATTATAGCCGTATATATCATTGGGTCTGATTTATCTTTCCAGGATAAAGTTTAATTGTGCCCAAAAAATGCTTTCATTTCTAAGATACAGCACAACAACTCTTATCCAGATAAAGGAAAATCTGCCAATGGAAAAAAAAAAAAGCACACTGATCACAGACCAGGACACATTTGCACGTTTCTACTTAAAACCGTCTCAGGCCCCGGGCAACCCCCTTCTCTTGCCTGATCTATAGCAATCACCTTCTGACTGTTCCCTCTGAGTTCATTCTAGTTTCCATCTCAAGCCAAAGGGAAACTAGAATGATCTTCTATGCCAGCGAATCTGATTATATCACTTTTCTGCTTAAAACTCCTCAATGGCTTTCCATTCCTTTTAGGAAAAAGTCAGAACCCCTTTGTGTGAGGCTGTATCTCTCCCCTGGCTTCCCCCGGCTCTCTTTGCTCCAGACACACCTTGCCGTCTTCTGCTCCCTCCAGCAATGGTGTTCCTTCCCACCCTGGGGCCTTTCCATGCTGTTTCCCTGCCCCAAATGCTCTTCTCATCTTTCACCCTGTTAGTTCCTGGTCACCTTGCCAGATCTCAGCCCCAGATCCTCCTCAGAGAACCTTTCCCAGACTTCTCCGAGTAGACCAGACCGTCACCTACACTCGCACAGCAACAGGTGACACTGCTCTTAGCACCCATCGGTTAGCATTCACATCTGTGTGATTGTCTGGTCACAGTCCCCTCCCTCGCTAGATTGTAAGCTCCATATGGACAAGAACCCATTCTGGTTTTACTCACCCCGCTATCCCCAAAGCCCAGCCCAGTGCCTACCATAGGGTACGTGCTTGGCAAAGACTTGTGGAAAAATTAAATGAAGATAATCATATCTGTAATATATTCTCTTTTATGAAAGCGTGTCCTCACTTGCCCCAGTCTACACATTTCTCACAGATAGCCACTCTTAACAGTGACACCTAATCCACTTAGTTACCATTCTGTTGAGATCCTGCCTCCTTTGTTTTGTGTCTGCAGTGTAGTCCCCTGCTCCAGGCCAGAGTTGGAGATGCAACAATTTCCCTCTAGTTCTACGAGCATGGACTGGGTTTGAGGATATGTTTACATTATACACAAGAGAGGGAGACTAGGGACTTCCTACCTACACTTAAAAAAGATCTTTGCAGTGAGGCCTGAGTATTTTCCCACCAGTGTATTTCCCGAGCAAGAGATGTAAAAACAAGCAAACAAACCACTGCGATGTCACATGTATAGGATTTGTCCTTTGTGATATGGGAGTACCGTTTGCTTTTGTCCAGTTGGGACAGTTTTCTGAGGAAGACTTTGCTTACTTGGGCGGTATGTAGCCTATCCGTGGCCTGTATGTATTTTGCAGATTCACAGGAAACTAAATATACCTAGGTTTGAACATTTCAGTGAAAGATCCCTAGGAACCTTTTGGCTTTCGCATGGTGTGTGAGCCTCCTACCTTTTTGTCTTCATTCCGTCTTCTGCTTTTGAAAGGGAAGAACGATTGTTTATTCACTACAATTTTTGGACACATATATATTTTTACTTAAAGACCAATGCAGGCAAGAAAATAGCTACTGGAAATTTAGAAGATGCAAACGAAGGGAAAATAAGAGTCGGTTTTCATACAGGAAGGCCTCTTTGTTGCCTGGGGGAGGGGGGCACGGTGAAGGTACAGTCAAGGTACACAGGGAAGATGACCCGGTGACATCAGCCCCATCTTGTGTGTCAGCAGGGAGTAATTACCCTGCTCTTCCAAGTTAAAGACATTGTGTAAACCTTGTATTATATGGGCCTGTCTTCCTCGGGTACTTGACAAGGCTGTATTCCCCCCCCCCCCAAAGATACTGTGTAAGATCCACATTATCAGAGTAAAAATAATCTTGCTTTCAGTATTTTCCTAAACAGCAGCAGAGAAGCAAAGCCCGTTTTCTAAGTAACAGTGACTTCCTGCTTCATTAAAAGATGATTTATGTCCTGTAGAAAAACAGTATTGAGACGGTAGTTCCAACAAGCAAACTGTCTCTCTCTTTGCTATCAGCGTAGCAGATAAACTGTTGGCAATAATAAGGAGATGCCCACTGAACTGGGAATATACTGTTTTGAGATAAGGAACTCTGGGGGGGTTTTAATCACTTTTTGCCTTCCAAGAGAACTTACCCACCTCATATACTTATAGGAGCGATCTGTGTTTTAGATTTACAATGTTTCTGAATATATGTTTTTAAATGTATATGTAGAAATTAAATGTAGAGGAAAGAGTCTCAAAAATCAGTCTTCTGTAAAGCTAACATATAAACTCTGCTTCTACATTGCTTTCTTTATGGGCTTGGAGTAATTAAGCAGACATAATATAACACATAAAGGAATTTATTAGGCTTTTATTAAGGCTTGATAATTTGAGTTTCAGATTTTAAATCTCAAAGGGCTCATAATTGTCATTTTCTACTAAAAGCTACATTTAGAAAGATGTTAAGCTATGGTGCTAGGGAAAGACGTGTTCAAATGGAAAGTACAAAGTGCTATTTTCATTAATCCAGCCCTTGAATTCAAATGCCTGTGTGCCTAGTGTGAGGCTTTTAGTAGTAATACAGACACAGCTTCCACTAGTCAATTTATGCTGATATTTTCTTGAAACAGTGTTAATTACAGGAAGGAGAGGTTTGAGATTGAGATATGCCTTGATAGGAAGGGAAAGATTGGTTTCAAACACCAAAAATGTGAGCGACTAATTTGCCAGACCCATTTAAATCTTACAAAGATTTTCAGTTTGATTACTGACTTAAAAAACACACTGGGACACTTCCAGGGCCTGGCAGGGTGAATTCTGGAATGGTTTGTAACATTGAGTAGCTGTCTTCTGGTCAAACACAGCATCTTTTCAGTGTTAATCTTTGTTTTTAAAATTCTGTCTGAAATGTATTAGTAAGTACGGTATCTTTGATTTTTTTTTTTGAAATATTAATTTGTTTGGTACTGAAATTCTGTCTGTGAATACTGTGAGGTATTGAACTTTACTGACCCCACAAAATGTCTTCAAATTTTGCCTTAAAAATAATCCCTGATAATCAAGGAACATTAATTTACAGTTCTAGAGTCTACAGAACATCCAGAAACATTGCCTAGTTGCCAGGACAACAGATAGGACACACCTCCTATCTTTTCTCCACATTGACTCCTAATTCCCCACAAGGGTTCATCTTGGGGGCAGGGGGGGGTCATGAAAATGAACGTTCCTCCAACAGAGGCAGCATTTTAAATTAGACCCCAGAACTGAACTCTTGATTGAAAAAGGGCAGATGGGGCTCCTAACTGTAAGACTCATTCCACCGTTTTGACTGGAACCAGCTCTGGCCCCGTGATTAGAGTTGGAGGAAATCCCACTCAGGAGAGATTTTGCCCTAATACTGAAAATAAAAACCCAAACCACCTCACTCAGTCAGGCTTAATCACATTTGTAGCTTCTCTGCCTCGTTTCCTCTCAAGGCCCTGGAATGAGACCGTCTTGCCCTGTCCTATACCGATGGCGCCCTGAGCAGGTCTGTTGTAACCCGTCAGGGTGGCTGGGCCTCGCACACCACCCCGCACGCACACAGAACCCACACACGGGATCCAGCCATGAATTCGGGCCCCTGCCTGGTGCCCGGGTCCCTTCTCTGGAGTGGGCAGAAGATGCAGGGTCGTTTCTGGGCTCTGGGTCGTGGGCCCCCTTCCTGGGGTTTTGCCCTGTCACCTGTCTGCAGCGAGGGGGGCTTCACACACAGCACTAGCCGCATTAAACTGGATCCGAGCCCCCTGGTGTTGCCAGTAACACAAAGCAGACACCAGCCTGGGGGTGGCGTCGCTGGAGCGCCTTGACTTCACCTCACCGCCTCCCCTCTTGGCTTGTGCTTCCCTCCCACCCTAGTTGCCTCCCTTCCCCTCAGCAGCTCTCTGACCAACAGCCAACATTCTCATTCTGTGGAGGCTCCTAGGTCACAGGCGTTTGCTCAAGGAAACTCAGAATAAAGGTAGATGCAGATGAGTTCGAAAGCAGATAAATCCTGTCTTACACTTTGTAGTCTGAAAATGACGCTCTCTTTTTTAATGATTAATTGGGCCTCCTTGCCCAGCCTCTCTACCCGTGTCCAAATTATAGGCCCAGAAAGATCTGCCCCAGTGCTCCTCACTATTGAACTAGTAAATCCTGGTCCAGGATGATGTTTTCATCAATCTGACATAAGAAGAGTAGGGATCATGCAATACAGTCAGTTTAAATTCACTATTGAAAAGACTCTTCTTTCAAATCTAATACTAATATTTCATGTGGCATAGATACTAAAGTTTCAAAAAGTTATGTCCCTACTCGTGAAATAAAAAGTATTTAACTTTATAAATACACTTTAAATAAAGACCTTTCACCTCCCCCCAACACACACAATTTTACTAGCATTTAGAATCCAAAACAGTAGGAGTCATAGATTAGCCAGAACACAGATTTAACCATGTCACCGCCATGCCTCAGACCCAACAGCACCCACCATGATGAACAAAATCAAGTCCACATGCTTGAGCACAATACTCAAAGGCCTGGCCTGGCCCCTGTCCACTTGCCGTCATCCACTCCCACCATTTCCTTCCTGAAACGACATTGGCTTGGTGGCATTGACCCCTCAAAGGACTAGCCAGGTAGAAACCCATCAGTAATGATACGGTGTAAACTGAGAAGCTTACCATCGTGGATACAGAGTCCGAGAGTTCTCACCGTCTAAGACAAGGTTGCCCTCTCCTCTTTCATGGCTTTTTCCCCCTTGAACCAGCCTTCCCAGCCTGACACGCCTCAGTACTTTTACCCATTCTTGAAACTTGACTCCCCAGTTCACCAGCAGCACGCCAGCCTCCGTGGTCCGTCCCTGCGCTTCCTGCTTTTATCGGTAGCATGACACACGCATTGCATTGCATCTCAAACTGGAAGGTTCCTCGAGGTAAGGGATCTGGCTTTTCAGTCTCCATGACCTCAGCTAACACACCCTCTGAAGACTTTTTGAACAGAAACCAACGGAATAGACAGCTGAAATGCCGTTAATCAACAGGGAGGCAAAAATTTCTTCCCTTTTTCCCCAAGTGTCTCTGCAGCAGAACGGATCTCCTCCCCGACTAAAACCTTATTGCAAAGTAACTGACCACAGCTTTGGCCCCAGCAAAGACAACCTTCCAATATCCCCTTCCTCACATTTTCTGCTTCCTGAGAGGAAAGACCGTCTTGTCTTTATTTAAATTACTAGCCTTTCCTAAGAGTTTCTGAGCGGTTACTCTACTCCTAAAATCAACTGCTTTATTCCCCAACTCACCTAAAATGTGATGCCGAAATTTTCTTGTGCTACAATAAAAAATATATTTTTTATTTAATTTTATTAAAGATTATTATTATTGGGTTTTAAGGTCAGAATATAAAGAGTCGAAAGATAACTGAAATATCAGATTATTTTTATTTACTGAGAATAGTTCTGAAAAATTATAACAAACAAGTTAATAGCTTCTTTTATTTATATTAGGGGTTTTAAAAACCTACTTATTTATAAACCCATTTTCTTTATTTTGCTTCATGGGGAAGGAAATATTGAAGTTAAACACTCTGGTTTGAGAACCATCAGAAGAGCCTAGATTAGTAAAGTTTTGTGTTGACATTATTGTTCTTATTTTGTTTTATGTTTGAAAGTTTTTTATTTACTTAAGTAATCTCTAAACCCCATGTGGGACTCAAATTCACAACCCTGAGATCAAGAGTCATATGTTCTTCTGAATGAGCCAGACTTGTTCTCGTTTTAAAAAGTTTTTCAGTTTATTCAATCAAAAGGTGTTTCTTTACCATTGGCTATGCCCAAGCACGTGGCAGATGCTGAGGGTAGAGAATGAAGGAAAACTGATCACTGCCCTAGGCAGGGAGGTTAGTGGGGGGTCAGTATTATGCATTATAGAAAATTATGGGGGAACCTGGATGGCTCAGTCAGTTAAGTGTCTGACTCTTGATTTTGGCTCAGGTCGTGATCTCAGGGTCCTGGGATTGAGTCCCACATCCGGCTTCACACTCAGCAGACAGTCTGCCTGAGATTCTCTCCCTCTCCCTCCACCCTTCCCCGCACCCCGCTTGCTCACTCTCTGTCTCTCAAATAAATAAATAAATCTTTAAAAAATAATAAAATCTTTAAAAAAACAAAAGAAGATTACGGGACAGTGGGTGGCATGCCATCAGTGTGGTAAATGGAGAACAGGGGGTGACTTACCTCCCTGAGGACGGGGATGACTTAAGTTTCATGGGGGAAGTGAAGCCTGAACTTTTTAAAAGACTAGTTCAGTGCTTGGGTGCCTGGGTGGCTCGGTTGAGTGTCCCACTCTTGCTCTCAGCTCAGGTCTTGATCTCAGGGTCGTGAATTCAAGCCCCACATTGGGCTCCACACTGGGCTTGGAGCCTACATAAAAACAAACGAACAAGGACTAGTTGAGTGCTTAGGAGGGAACTCTGGAAGCAGATTGCCTTGACTGGTATCCTGGCTCTTCCATTTATGACCTGTGTGACCTTCAGAAAGTAACTTCACCTGCCTGTGCTCGTAGTTTCCTCCACATTAAATGGAGGATCAAAGCAGGACTTACTTCATAGAGTGTTTGTAAGTATCACCCACATTTAGTGACACACTAACATACTCAGAACAGTGCCTGCCCCAGAATTAGCTTTTATTACAATCACGAGTTGACCTGATCATTGAATTAGGAAAAGAGGAGTAAATGTCAAGGTACAGATATATGAGAAAGCATGTCACGTTCAGAGAACTTCATGTAGCTTTTAAGCATCACTCCAAAAAGGAGGCTTTACACCCATGAGTGAAGTGAGGTGAAAAGTGTACGGGTAAATGGGATTTGAACTTGATGCTGAGGTGAGGAGACCCACTCACAGGTTTCAGATGCTTAGATTTGGACTTCGTAAAGAACATCCTCCTACCAGTTTTAAGGCTAGGAAAGGGACTGGGGCACCTGGGTGGCTCAGGCATTAAGTGTCTGCCTCCAGCTCAGGGGGTGATCCCAGAGTCCTGGGATAGAGCCCCATGTCGGGCTCCCTGCTCCATGGGAGCCTGCTTCTTCCTCTCCCACTCCCCCTGCTTGTGTTCCCTCTCTCACAGGCTGTCTGTGTCTCTTTCAAATAAATAAAATCTTTTAAAAAAAAAAAAGGCTAGGAAAGGGACAGATAGGGAGAGACTGAGGATAACAGAAAGTGGCTGGCAGACCAAGCCAGGCAAGAAGTGGCTCAGACCTGCAGGGGTGCTGGGGAGAGGGTCGCTGCTTTAAGAGCTTCCTGATGGGCTACGTCCTTCGGTATACTAGCCTCCAGCCAAACCAAACGTCAGTACACACACATCATCCTCATCTCGAATCTGAACTGTGGAAACACTTTAGATGGACTAAGGCTTAGCTGTTAATAGATTGATCATAGATAGCATAGTGGAAGATTTTTCCTGAAAGGGAAAATTTCAAACCTACTATGCATTGTTTGGAATATGGATTTTTAAAAATAGAGGAAGAATAAAATAAGTCAGAAGAAGGAGAAGCCACCGAGTCCATCATACCCCACTCTGACTACCTCAGCCGTTGCTCCGGAACGTCTTCTGATATGTGCATCAGTGTTGCTGTGTTATGAGCGAGGACAAGAAAGCTCCATCTCTGGGGGACTCTGAGTGTGTCCCTTCACTTCCGGAAGCCCCAGCTTTCTTCTCCATGTCCTGGAGGTAATAATACTCACCTCGTCATCATCGTAAGGAACAGATGACACAGTGAAGGTGAGGGTACCATGAAATCAGAAGCCCAGATCATGACCTGAGCTGAAGGCAGACGCTGAACCGACTGAGCCTCCCAGGTGCCCCAGTTTTAGTGGAATTTTTGACCCAGGTGAGAAGGAATTAGAGTTGCAGTCCTGTTACATTTGAATTTTCGAGTTGCCTTTCCAAAATATTTCTGCCAAGTGTACTGTCAAATCTGACAGTTGATTGACTTAATTATTTCTCATGAAAGTGCTATCAAAAGTAACCATCATCTAGGCACAGGAACTGTGGAAGGACTATTTAGTAAATATCAAAAAAATATTTTGCTCATAGAAACGAAGCAACTGATTTAAAATAGAAGGAGAATCTTAACTTGCAGTGGCTTCTCAACTCCCAACTTTATCATTTGGCCTCTGTCACCAAAAGTATTGAATAATTTTAGACCTCATTGTGCTCAAGAATATACACTCTGTTCACATCAAATTTATGGAAAGTGCAAGAGCCTCTGTATTCTATTCTGTGACCTTTCTTGGACACAATGAGAATGCCCACTCTCGGGTGACCACTGCAAAGCTTATCAACTGACCAAGTGACCAAAATTCAAAGTATGTTATAAATGATGGCCAGTTGACGACATCTTGTCTAACATATTCTTCATTGCCAGTGAAGTAGATTAAGATTGTCATAGATTCCATTCTGTTTAATTTAATAAAATGCATGTAACATGGGGCTTCAGAAGCCTTACTCAACGGAGACATAAGGAACTGCAGGCCAGTGTCAGAATATCTGTGTGAGCTTCTGAGGCCTTCTTTCATCTCACTCTACAGAAGCCCTTGAAACTGTTTTGTGCGGATAAATAGACTCTAGACGTGCATACCGAAGAAGGCAACTAGATTACAAGCAGCTTCACAGAATTGGCAGAGCATGATTGTTTGACAGGAAGCCCGAGGAATGGTGGGTGAGATTCCAGGCTGCATTTGGGACACCCTGTACGTGGCCTTGAGATTGCAGTTGACCACAGGGGGGTACGACGACTCGTGACATGAGTACAAAAGCAAAAAACGAAATCCAGTCAGTCCGTGTGTTCTTTGGGAAGGTGATAGACAACTTGTGACACCAATGAACTCAGCCTTCTACTCTTGGTGAGAAGAAGATTCCACACAGATTACATCCAGGTGCTTGAGCTAGTTCATAAATGTTCTTAGGAAGGACATTGGAGATTAAAGCAAGATGAGATCATTATCAGGGTCCTAAAATGTCAACCAACTGGAAAGACAACTCATCTGAGCAGATGCTCTACAAGTAACATATGGAAGCTACAGAGAGATTCATTTTGATTCACTCTTGGGAAGAACCTTTAATACTTAACTGACATAGCTGCACATGAGGAAAATTTTTTTGTGTAATTGTACATTTCCTTGGACTCGGAGCTATTGTCTCACAAATCGGAAAGTAATACACCACAACTGGGAAAAGTTGATGGGGTAATTTCAAAGTGAAAAGCATACCATCTGTTTCTTCAGGCTAAAGGGAATATTCAAAAAATCAGTGTAGTTTTGAAGAACTATAAAAATAATTTCTAATGTATGCATAGCCCGTGTAAATAACAGGGTTTTAGCAGTTTTCTTGTAGTTAATACATTTACCCCCAAGGCAACAGTGCTTCGATATTTTTCTGTATCTCCATCTTGCTTCTTATACCCATCTCTCTATTTATCCCTCTCTCTTTCTCCTTTCTTCCTCTTTATAAATATCCTCCCTCACCAAAGCATAAATATGTAAGTGCCAAGGCAGCCGATTTAATGTAGGTAGACCTCTTGGGCTGTGAGACAGAGTTCCAGGTCAGTGAAGACTTGTGAGAAATGCACGTGAGAACCAATGGAGGAATTACTTATTTAGAGAAAGCAGGAACTGACGCATGATCATTTTTATCAGATGAAAGGAATGCCAGAAGAAGCAAAATAAGACGGTCTACAACTTGGACATTAAAAATATATATACAATTAGAATACTTTACAAAGGCCGCCCCATGACAGTAACAGGGATGAGCAGATACTACAAATGCTGTGCGTCCGTGTCCCCACTGAAAACCTGTATGATGTAAAAAGTGATATTTACCAACTAGCGTAACCCTCAGTGGATTTGTCAGTTTCCTGACAGGATGAAGAAAAAAAGTGATAGGAAAGCCATCAAATGTTTGATGAATGTAGATGAATTCATACCTACTAGTGAGAGAAGCAAACTAACAGTGAAGACAGCTAATGATCTGTAGAGCATACAAGCGAAGTTTAGTGTATGCTGTCTGCCGCTTTGTCTGAGAGCACGCCTAAAAGCATGCCACCGCGGGGATCCCAGGACCGCGTGCTAGGTTAGAAAAGACGGCCTGGCTGACCGGAAGAACATGTAATAGTGGCATTAGGAGAGAAGACTGCAAAAGTAGTCTCATTTGTCATCTTATTCCATATATATTACCTACTCGAGGACTTAGTTCACAGGTCTCCTTTCTTTATAAAGTATGGAGCGAGAAATCATGACGCCGTTTCTAAAACGTTTCTGATGCCGTGAACATTTTTTCACTGATACATTATTTTTTTAAAAGATTTATTTCGTTGAGAGAGAGAGTGCGTGTGAGCAGGGGGAAGGGCGGAGGGAGAGAGAATCTCAAGCAGACTCCCTCATGAGCACAGAGCCCGATGCGATGCAAGGCTCAGTCTCAAGACCCTGAGACCGTGACCTGTGCCGAAGTCAAGAGTCAGAAGCTTAACCGACTGAGCCACCCAGGTGCCCCTCGTTGATATTTTTTATATGGAAGGTAGGGAAAACGTCACACCATTTACAGAAGCTGAGAAAGATAGTACCCCACTTACCAAAACTGATCACATTGCTTTTAGCCAACACTCTTCAGCTATTTAGAAGACCCATCAAGTAATAGTCTGTGTGCAGCTCTCATTAATTGTCAGAATTCTTAAATTCTCTTAATAATAAATGGAAAGTTGAAATAATATTATAAGCAAAAATTACAACATGAGGAGCAGTAGTTCTGATGATCCATTTGATTATACAACTTTATTAGTGGGATATTTTAAGATAGCTTTTTGTTTTTTAAAGATTTTTTTTTTTTTAAGTAATCTCTACACCCAGTGTGGGGCTTAAACCTATAACCCCAAGATTAAGAGTTGCTTGCTCCACCAACTGAGCCAGCCAGGCACCCCCTTAAAGAGCCCTTTTTTTAGAGGGGGGAGGGGCAGAATCTCAAACAGGCTCCACACCCAGCACAGAGCCCAGTGCAGGGGTGCATCTCAGGACCCTGAGATCATGACCTGAGCTGAAGTCAAGAGTCAGATGCTTAACTGAGCCACCCAGCCTCCCCTAAAATAGCTTTTATATGATTGTTTTTAAAATGCTTATCATAGGGGCACCTGGCTGGCTTGGTCAGTGGAGCCTGTGACTCATAATCTCAGGGTCGTCAGTCCAAGCTCCATATTGGATATAGAGATGACTTAGATAAATAAATAAACTTCAAAAAAATTTTTTTTAAATGCTTATTATAGAATATCTGGACAATTTTTTTTAAAAAGAAAGAAAAAAATATTAATCACCCTTAATCCCACCACTCAGAGTTAACCATTATGACCTTTTTTTGTGTATTTTCTTCCTTTAGACTACGTTCATTTATCTTATTTATGATGCCGGCTCCTTAACTTGTTTTTAAAAATAGTATTTTGAGCATTCTTTTGTGTTACTGAAGTTCTCAAAACCCCTTTTTTAAGTGGCTATAGACTACACCATTGAATGGGTACATCTGTTTATTAACTATTCCTCTGTTGTTGGACAGATTGTTTCTAATGTTCTGTTATTATGAATTACCCCATAATACACATCTATAGACACATTTTTTGGTCTCAGTGGCCATTTTGTTTAGATGCATTCCTGGAAGCACAATTATTAGGTTGAAGAGTACAGATATTATCAGGTGAAAGGGTTTTCGATAGATGCTACCAAATTGCTTTCTAGAAAAGCTGCCCTCTCACCCCAGGGTAGCCTTCAGTTTCAAAGATGATGATGATGGTGATTTTGGTATTGATGAGTGGCTCTTGTAATGTGCTGTTGTATTTATTTTGCTTATATTTATCCAGATTTTGTTCTGCATCTATACTCAGAAAAAAGATTCACGCAAGTGGGTCACAAATTGAGCGGGGTGGGTGGGGGAGATGATTCATTTAGGAATCTCATCAAAACCATGAACCTTCCTCTCAGAAAATGAGCATACTGACAGGATGCAAACTTTTACGTATTTTAAGGGGATCTGAGGTAGTCCCTATAAAATATTGTTGCCCACACGATACTAAGTGCTTTAGATGGATTATTTCATTTAACCCTTACAATCCAGGGCATCACAGAGGAAAGCACCTCACTCAAAGGGGCAAAGCTAGTAAATGGTAAAGCTGCGATTCAAAGTCCAGGACCTGTCCTTTTAACTGTGCTTTTTTACTATCTTGAGGTCTTAATGTTTGTCTTTATTATTCTTTCTTCATGTTTCTTTTTTCAGTTGTTTCCAGTCGTAGTGCTGCTGGCTTCCTCAAACCTAACGGGGTAATCAGCCATATTTTTTCTGTGCTCTGGATTTGTTTCCTACACGTAGCATTAGGTTATCAGTTTCTTGAAAGTTTGAGAGTTCACAGCCCAGAAACGTTCTTGCCCAGAGTCTTTGAAGAAGAAATTGTTTTATAACCTTTCAATTGCTTGTACGCATATCGCCTTTCTTTTTTTCTTTTTCTTTTTCAGTTTCTATAATACACTCCTACAATAACTACACATTACATCGATTTCTTTTTCACATTTTTTAGCATACAATTGTATCTAATATTCTCTTGGTCATTAGCATGCCCTCTTCATTCCCCATTTTGTCTTTTTTGCTTTTTTTCCCCCCAGGATTGGTTTTGCTAAAGTTTTGTCTGCTTCAGTATTGATTTGTTGTTGTGTTTTGTTTTGTTTTTGTGAGACCCCCCACTCCCCACGTACACACACATTTATACATACACAAATATGCTTGCATGGTTAATTGTCCATATTTTTATATTTTCTATTTCTGTTTTTAATTGAACTCCTTTCTCCTGCATTTCTTGGGGGCATGGCTGTTCTTGGGATGATCACTGTTCTCATTTCTAAAGTGGAGTATTTGTTACTTGTTTTACTCTTCCATATCTTGTTCTTCTTTTTTTTTTTTAAGATTTTATTTATTTATTTGACAGAGAGAGAGATAGCCAGCGAGAGAGGGAACACAAGCAGGGGGAGTGGGAGAGGAAGAGGCAGGCTCATAGCGGAGGAGCCTGATGTGGGGCTCGATCCCAGATCACGCCCTGAGCCGAAGGCAGACGCTTAACGACTGAGCCACCCAGGCGCCCCTATTCTTCCGTATCTTGTTCTAACATATCTAGTATGTAGTGTTTTAATCTTTTTTTATTTTCAAGTTGACTTTATTTGGAATGTTTCTTTCCTCCTTTATTCAGTGATTATTTAGAAAAGTGTATTTAGTTTTCATATGTGCTTAATTGTTAAGTTTTTGGAGAGTAGAATCCTAAGTTAATTCCTTCAAGAAGTTTGACCATTGTACGGAGAAATGAACATGTATTGACACCCATATATGAGAAGAGAAACCTGAATTTACATGTTAAATTCTATTCAATTCAGCAAATATTTATTGATTGTCCACTGTGTGCCAGGAACTGTGCTAAGTAGTAGGAACATGGTAGTGTGAAAGGGTATTCTAGTAGAAAACACAAGTATACAATTATAGGAAATACAATGGAATTAATTGAAAAACTAATAAGACAATTGAATATAAGCCAGCTACAAGATCCCATCAAAACCAAAATTAACAGAAAAGGACATTTTTAAAAGACACGTAGGTCCATGGAACAGACTAGAGAACCCAGAAATAACCCTTACACATATATGGTCAATTAACTTACAACAAAGGAGCCAAGAATATGCAATGGGGAAAGATCAGCCTGTTCAATAAGTGGTGTTGGGAAGAGGCACCTGGGTGGCTCAGTTGGTTAAGCATCTGCCTTCAGTTCAGGTCATGATCCCAAGATCCTGGGATCGAGTCCTGCATCGGGCTCCCTGTTCAGTGGGGAGTCTGCTTCTCCCGTTCCCTCTGCCCCCCCATGCTCTCTCTCTCTCACTCAAAGAAATAAATAAAAATCTTTAAAAAGAATGTTTACAAAAAATAGGGTTAGGAAAACTGAACAGCCACGTGCAAAAGAATGAAACTAGGCCACTGTCTTATACCGTACACAAAAATTAACTTAAAATGGATTAAAGACCTGAAACCATAAAACTCCAGGAAGAAAATATAGGCGGTAAGCTGCTTGTCATAGATCTTGGGGATGATTTTTTAAATCTGACACCAAAAACAAAAGCAATTAAAGCAAAAATAAGTATGACTATATCAAACTTAAAAAGCTTCTACACAGCAAAGGAAACCAACAAAATGAGAAGCAACCTATTGAATGGAAGAAAATATTTGCAAATCATATAGGGGATAATGGGCTAATATCCAAAATATATAAAAAAACTTCTATAACTTAAGAGTAAAAAGATAAAGAATTCAACTTAAAAATGGGAAGATCTATTTTTCCAAAGAAGATATACAGGTGGCCAACAGGTACATGAAAAGATATTTAGCATTATCAGTCATCAAGAAAATGCAAATCAAAACCATATTGAGATGCCACCTCAGACCTGTTATAATAGTTATTATCAAAAAGACAAGAAATAACAAGTATTGGCAAGGATGTAGAGAAAAAGCAGCCCTTGTGTGGTGTTAGGGGGGATGTGAACTAGTTCAGCCACTCTGGAAAACAGAATGGCGCTTCCTCAAAAGTTAAAAGCAGAATTACTCTATGATCCAGCAATTCCACTTCTAGGTATTTATCTGAAGAAGATGAGAACACTAACTCAGAAAGCAGTTTGCATCCCCCTATTTATGGCAGCATTATTTATAATAGCCAAGATATGGAAACAACCTAAATTTATAAATGTCCATCAGTGGGTGAACAGATAAAGAAGCGGGGTGTGTGTGTGTGTGTGTGTGTGTGTGTGTGTGTGTGTACATATATACATACATACATATACACACATACAATGGGATTTTATGCAGCCATAAAAAAGAATGCGATCTTAACACTTGCAACAACGTGGATGGACCTTGAAAACATTATGTGAAGCAAAATAAGTTAGAGAAAGATCCATAAGCTCTCTCTTATATGTGGAATTTTAAAAAATACCCACACGGGCTCAGAGGTACAGAAAACATTGGTGTTTTGAGGGAGGTAGACAAAGGGTGTCGAAAGGTAAAAAGAAGTCTGGGGAGGTAACAGGTGGTAATACATGAAACAAGACTTGTCATGAGTTAATTGGTGAAGCTGAGTGATGATAAATTGGATTCATTATACCTTCTTAAACCAGAAAAACAACTATAGGAGTTCCCCCCTCATATCTGCAGGGGATACATTCCAGAGCCCCACTGGTGCCTGATACCACAGGTAGTACCAACTTATATATGAAGCTTTTCCCCATATAGACAGACCTGTGACAAAACTGAATTTATAAATTAGGCACCGTAAGAGATTAAGAACAGTAACTAGTAATAAAACAGAACTGTCTGCCCCATACTGACCTGGCAATTCAGGAGAGCTGGAGAACTGCCTGTCTTTTTTAAGAGTCTGCAAAAGACATGGGTGACTTAAGTGAAGTTAGACCTGGAAACACCCTCCGGTGACTTTCCAGGAGACTGTTTTCTCTAAAAAATAGACACTGTCATTTTCTGGAATTTTTAAAATCAAAATTATAAATTAGTTTTTCTTAACTCTAGTTTCCCTTCTTTCCTCGTCAGTATAATGCTTTAGTAATCAAAAAATCAAAAGCATTTCTAACTTGGCTGTCTTCCACCATCACTCACTGATTCTTTAATACATGATACATTTGTTTGCCTGCCTTAGAGATATTTAAAGTAAACAAGTTTTAAGAAAAATAGGTAGATAGGTAGATAGATGTAATAGAAAAAGACCTCATTCCCAAAAAAAACTAAGCAAATGCATAATTTCCTACAGAAATGTAGGAACCTAACAAGGAATGTACAGGATCTTCATGATGAAAACTAATGTTGTTTCAAAGAATATAGAATATATTTTATTCAAGTTTCACAAAATTACCTCAAAAATATAAAATAATATTTAAGTTATGAAACAGCACATTCCTGGATAGGGCAATTTAAAATAATGTAATGTCAACTCTCCCCGTATTATTCTATAGAGCCAATATAATTTTAATCAAGGCCCACCAGGGTTTCTTCATAAATTTTACCTACAAAGCAGCAAATGCTCCTATATAATGAATGACATGATTAAAGATAAGTGGTGGAGACAGATGGTAACTACACTTAATCATGGTATGCATGTCGTAATGTACATAACTGCCAAATCACTGTGCTGTACGCCTGAAACTAATATAATATCGTATGTCAACTATCCTTCAATTAAAATTTAAAAATTGTTTGAAAGTTAAAAGATAAGCAACAAACCAGGAAAAAAATTTATGCAGTAATTGTAATTCAGTAATTATAGCTCAACAGAAAAATGGGTGAGGAGTTCAAGAATACATATGAAAGGTGTTCGTTCTATCTCACTGGCAACTAGGAAAATGAAAATCACAACAAAAGTATTTGTTTGCCTTTTATGCAGGCAAAGTTGGTTTTTTTCATTTAATTGATAATAGACAATGTGCTGGGGTTGGGAAAGGAAGCCCGTCTATACAGAGTGGGAACGTAGAAATTGACAAAGCCATCTGCAGGCCAGTTTAGTTGTATATATGAAAATCGTCAGTTTAAATATTCTTCTTTCCACCTAGTAATCCCACCTCTACAGAAACGCTCACCCGTGTGTCCAAGGAGGCATGTGTTGTTGCTGGTAATAGCCAAAAATTGGAAACAAGCCAAACGTCTATTAATAGGAAAGTAGTTAAATAAATTATGACATCTTCATTATACGGCCTCCTGTGCACTAATTTAAAAAAAAAAAAATTAAGTAGGGCTTTACGTGGTAACTTTCTCCCAAGAGCAATGAGGAGCCATTGTAGCATTTTAAGTGGAGACGCGACACGACCAGACTTGAGTGTTTAAAATATCTCTCTAGGTGGATTATGGGGAATGGATCAGAGAGCTATAAGATAGAGGCCAAGTTCCCATTACAAGGCTGTTAATCTAGTCACACAGTAATAGTGGCCCCATGATATGGCAGAGCTGAAACTGTTGTCACACAGCCAAAAATATTCTCATGTCGCAGTACATTTTTGTCTTCTATTTAATGTGCTTTTGTGGCGCAGCTCCTTTGTACGAAGTACTTTCCTAGTCAAGGAATACAGAGAATACACACGGAATACATAAAAGAGGTTTCCCGGTTATAAAATCTATTTACCGATAGGTTAAAAGTATAAATGATTTGGTTTTATTAAGTTTGCTTTCCAAATGAGGCCACCGCCCCCCTGTTTGGAAACAGTGGAGCTCATGTTGGTGAGCATGCTAGTGTTTTGGTTTTGATTGTCAGGAAGCTCAGAGACAAATTCAGTGCTCA
The DNA here is from genome assembly GCF_023065955.2 of Ursus arctos. NCBI lineage: Eukaryota > Metazoa > Chordata > Mammalia > Carnivora > Ursidae > Ursus > Ursus arctos. Next base: position 24,008,230 of record NW_026622997.1, read on the forward strand.
GCTGCAGTGACCATAGAGCTTAGGTTTAGGGTATAATTAGCTTTCACTTTTACCTTCAAAGATTGAATCTGTTATTTTCATTTCCAAAGGGTGCATGGTTATATGTATCTTTTATTGTACACTGATTATCCATTTAAAAAAAAAAAAACCAGACCTATTTAAATTACTACTAAATAAATGAGCATTAAAGTCACCACTTGAGCTGCATCGTCATTTTGATCCCTTGGTGACTTTAAAGCCATCATTTGACTTTTATCTCCTAAGGTTGTGAATATTCTATGTTGGTTCAGCAAAGGCCTTTTAATAAGAAAGGGACCATTTTAATTCCAGAGCAGGCCACATTGTAGTTACCAGCTCCCCAGGATTAATTAAGCATCGGTAAAATCATTTTAAAATTGTAACTTGACTGTAAAATTGAAGAGATAGCAGAGCAGCACCTGGGTGGCTCAGTCGGTTAGGCGTCCGACACTTGATTTAGGCTCAGGTCATGATCTCAGGGTCGTGAGATCGAGCCCTGTGTTGGACTCCACACTGGATGTGGAGCCTGCTTAAGATTTCCTCTCTCGGGGCGCCTGGGTGGCTCAGTCGTTAAGCGTCTGCCTTTGGCTCAGGGCGTGATCCCGGCATTCTGGGATCGAGCCCCACATCAGGCTCCTCTGCTGGGAGCTTGCCTCTTCCTCTCCCACTCCCCCTGCTTGTGTTCCCTCTCTCGCTGGCTGTCTCTCTCTCTGTCAAATAAATAAATAAAATCTAAAAAAAAAAAAAAAAAGATTTCCTCTCTCTCCCTCTGCCTACTTTCACTCTTTAAAAAAAAAAAAATTGAAGAGGTAACAAAACATGGTAGTTATGAGCTCAGACTCTGGAGCCAGACCTCCAGGTTTGAACACAGCCTGTGCCTGTCACTTACCAGCAAGGGACTTGGTGCCTTTGGGCTTCAGATGCCATATGAGGAAGTCCCTGCAGCATGAGGGTATTTCGAGCATTGAACTAGCTAACATTTGTAAAGTGCTTGCTATAGGTATTTGTTAAGGAAAAAAACAAAACAAAGATTGTTTCCTAGCAAACATCTTCAGATGGAATAGACATTTATTTTATTTAAGACTATGTGATAAAAGAAGCATGAAAGTCTGAAAGCTTTGGTTTTGATTTTTCTTGTGAGTATACAGCTGAAGGAAAATAACCTTTTTCTGTACCTTAACCAGCCAAAAGCCATAGATTGTTTACGAGTGTTCATGCTGATTAATTTAGCGTGGCTGTTGCAGGGCCAAATAGCAAAACACAAAGAAATGAAACGCCGTTCTCTAAGTGTTGTGTGAGTAAGGCACGTGGGTTTGCTGAACACACAGCTCGTCTCCCCAGTGGTGAAACGTTTGATCCCCTTGCGGGTGTTTTGTAAATTACAGTCTACGTAAAGGAGTCAAAAATATTGCTTTGAATTCACGTGTACAGGTAGCCACCTATAAAGGAACGAAGGGTGACACGTATGTGCTAGAATGTGCCATCTTAGGGAGCACAGGATCCCCTTGTCCCTGTAGTCTGAAGATGTCTCCACAGGATGAGGTTCATTTTAGAAAAGCAATCCTCACCATCCCCTGCCTATTAGAGAAGAATTACGATTTTAAAACCCACAACTCTGCTGTTCATTTGAATTATTGACGTAAGCAAGGCTTCTCCTTCTTAAATTAAAATCATACTGAAATATGCTATTTTAGACTTTGGGTATTCTCAGTTAATTTAAGCAGGCTTGAACAGAATGCAAATATATAAAATACTGCATTGTTGTTAAAGCTAGGCCTATTCCCTTTTACTTTAGAAGGGTTCCCCCCCCCACTTTAATACACTGGTTAATTCCATTTTTATGATACTTCGTTTTTATATATCATGATAATTATAGTTTTGATAAAGTGAACATCACCCTCCCCCCACCTCCACACACACTTCATTTTGTAGAGGGCATGCCTGTTATCAAATACAAGGAAAAGCTGTTCTAGTTTGTAATGATTATGAATTTTTCATAGATTGGATTTAACTGCCTAATTCTGTTTGGAAACTATGTGATTTTTTTTTTCCTACCCTCTTTTCATTAACTACCAAAAAGGTTACATGAGAAAAAGTAGGTGTTTTGAACAAAACCAGAACACTTTATTTATAAAACCAAAGGCTTGATTTAAAGAGTGTGATAGGATCTTTAACCTGGCTAGGTAATATTTAAGGTTTTCATCTGATCTTATTTTTTTTTTAGTAGCAGGGAGATACATTATCTCAAAAATGACTACTGTATCTATTCAAACATTTGTTCTGTAAGGAAATTGAAGAATCATCACTTACTGATCCTATTTGATGATTTCCCAAAAAGATAATGAAAGCAAACACATAGAGAAATAGTTTATTTTTGATAAAAATGTTCTCAAAGCCGAACAACCTATCCAGAAACGTTGAATAAATCAGTAGAAGTGAAATTTATATTCTGTTGTGTTTTCACTGATGTTTTCATGTGCTTTCTAACTCAAAGATAGTTAGATTCAAGCTTTCCCCATTTTATGGATGGCAAAGATGAATCACTCGTCCAAACGAAAGTCAGAATCTCACTTGAACTCGACCTGTTTTATCACCCCTTGATGCTTTGGTCAGCCAGCTAAAAAGGAAAACACGACTTAAAAAAGAAAGCAGCAGCCAATGTTGGAAGCATTGGGCAGTGATGAGAAGTGGAGATTCAAGAGGCAATCATATAGTGTCCAAGGCAAGGGCGGTGAACTGGGGAGAGGGTAAGGCGGGAGAGAAAAGGAAACAATCATGAAATTAAATTTCTTACCATCATTCTAAGCTACATGGCAGGGGCTGTATTTTAAGGATCTTTATAAAACAAAATTACTTCACAAAGCCAGTGCTCACTGTCTCTCTGTAAATGCTTCACCATTTATGTGGTAATCCCACTGATACATCTGTGGCCAGAACTTGGGTGTGCTGTTAATACGATGTGTGCCCTGTGTAATTCCAAACTCAGATAATGAAGGGAAGGCCCTATTTTTTTACCTTTTTCTTTTTTTTTTTTTTTTAAGAAACTTGTTTTTAATTTTAATTTTAACTTGCACATAAGGCCTTTCAATTGGAGGAAAGAAGGGATCACGTTATGAAAGATGATCTTATTAAAGTCATTGTGAAAGGAATTAATTTGATGGAAAATGGTGCTGAGGGAAGTTGCCAGATGATAACTTAGCTGCATGGACAGTCCCCGGGCCTCTGCAGTGGTATCTCCGACGCCCTGTGTTTCTGTGGCAGTTGTCAGTGTCCCGAGGGGTGGCGCCTGCTCTCCTGTGTTCAGTGAGCCAGCTGTACTCGCCTCTGACCGGGGACCCAGGAGGACTCACCACACCCGAGAGCCAGTGTCCAGGCTGCGTGCACGCCATGTTCTTTGTATAGCACCTTCCTCACCAACGAGCCCAGCACACAGCCAAGCAATGATTCCAGCCTGCTGGAATTTCAGCCTGCTGGATTCCTCTTAATATTATTATTATTTTTAACCAAACGTGTCAACTCTAAAATTGTGACAGGATTACCGCCACGGTTGTGTTACAAGTTCAAAAACTCTCATTTGCCAGGATCCCTGTTACCTTTTAACCGAGGGCAACAGCCATTGATAGACTCATTAGAAGGGAGGTAATGTCTCTGCCATGAGCCTGGCACCGCTGGTCTTCCCTTACCTCTTCTCCGGGCGAGGGAAGACCAAAATACCTTTGCAAAGAAGGTCTGGGATTTTCCGAGAGAGAAGAGGGTGCAGAGAGCTTGCATTGGTTGGTGGGGAGGTGATGAGGAAGCAGAGGGCAGTGAGGAGAATGAGGGACAATGAGAAGAGAATAGAAACATTACCTGAAAGAGGCTTATAAAACTAATGGCCCCGAATCAACAATTCATTATCATGGGTTTGCTTCTTAATAATGAGATGCGTCCTTCATTTATCAGCCCGGGCCTTATGTAACCTCAGGACTAATGCTCAGCAAAGTCAGGTGCTGAAGGTGAAGATGCTCACTTAGGGGCAAGCAAGTAGTTCATCGGGGGCGTTTCCTCTGTGTTTCCTAGGAAATGCTGCGATGGGGGTCGAGGGGGTGAATAATTAGCATTAAATCCATGTAATTTTTCTTTCTTTCTTTTCTTTTTTTTTTTTTTTTTTTTTTTTTTTTGGCCTACTAGCTTTCTGGCAAGCTGCAGAATTTGAAAATCATCATTTATTTATAATATATCTTCATATTTTTTTAAAATTAGGAATAAAATTTTTATGACAGAATATTCTAAGCTATTAACTTTCACCTTCATACAACATTTTTATTTGCTGTATAATTATGTTTATGTGTACTCCAAGTAATAGATTACTATCGCTTTGAATCTTAGAACATTCAAAAAAAAGATCGTTCAGCTTCACCATTATAAACCCTGACTTCAGCAAGAACACATCAGGGGGCCTTAGTTTCCCAGTCTATAGAGCGAGGGTATTCGGTGAAGAAAGAAGGGAAAGCATCTCAGCACTGGAAAGGAAGGAGTGGTAGGGATGATATCTGTGCCCATCATCATGGTTGTGAGTAGAAGTAGTAGAATGAGATTGTCCTCGCCTGTTTCAACTTTATCATGAGTCCTTCCTCCCTCCCTCCCCAGCCCCACCACCATTATTTGAAACAGTAAATCTGAGACCTTTAAGTTTTATATCACTTGCCTGTCCTCGTGATCCCAAAGAAGCTATCAACAGTAATTCACCAGGGGGCTTGGTAAAATCCGCTATTACAGCTCCAGGGGTTTTAGAACCCCTCAGCCAGTCTGAAATAACTATTAATGGAAACTGGATTAACATTTTGAATTTTTAAACTTCTACCCAAGTACATTTTTGCCTAGGTGTGAATGATCTGTGGGGCGCCCGATTTGCCTTGTTAATTTGTACTCATCTTGGGGCACCTGGGTAGCGCAGTCATTGGGCGCCTGCCTTCGGCTCAGGGCGTGATTCCGGCGTTATGGGATCGAGCCCCACATCGGGCTCCTCCGCTGGAAGCCTGCTTCTTCCTCTCCCACTCCCCCTGCTTGTGTTCCCTATCTGGCTGGCTGTCTCTCTAAAAAAAAAAAAAATTTGTACTCATCTTGTCTGTCCCCTAAAAAGAGGGGGAACAAGTACATCTTCTGAAGAACCTTTTGTGGTTTTGTCTTCTGCTTATGATCTGCTATGTGAGAAACTCCCCGATCTGACTTTCCTTTTCCCCACGTCTCTCGTCGCTGACTGGTGAAAGTCCAGTGAATCTTAGATTTTGCTGAAGTCCGTCCTTAAATGCAGTTTTCTTGGTGGGCCTTTTGACGTTAACAGTTCTATATTTGATATGTTGTAACCAAAACAAGGAACTCTTGGTGACTGTTTTGAGAAAATATTTTGATTATGTTCTAGCTTTCTCTATGGAGGGAATGGAATGATGGCAAAAATTACTTTTCCATTTCTCGTCTTTTTCTGCTTTACTCTGTTGTGTATGCTTATTTATAGTGCCTCTTTTTTTCTTTTTTTTTTCTTTTTTTTTTTTGGTAAGTGTGCTTTGTTGTGGACACAAAATAAGTAGCAAAGAGAGAGTGTAGCCTTGTGTACTTGGGAAAACACAGGACCTGGAAGCGTGGCTCCTAGGATCTGTAGCTCCACAGAGTAGCCTTGAGCAAGTTACTTAACTTCTCTGTTTCTTCATTTATGAGTTGGAAACAACAAAAGTATACGTGAAGATGAGAAGTAAGGGACTGTTATCGCTGCCCCTCCCCTGAGTGGTACCCTCGTTCTAGGCAGCAAATCTACAAAGACACATCAGTTGTGGGGGTGGGGGGTGCCGTGCACGTCAGAGATGCTGGGGAATCTCCCCTACCCTCCTCTCAGTTTTGCTCTTAAAAAAATCAAGTCTTTAAGAGAAACAAATGAGGCACTATGTGAAATAAGATTATTACAGCTGTTATTTGTTATGAAGGTGGTAACTGAAAAATGCATTTCTTCGATGGCCCTTCAAATACATTACAGAATTAAATCCTTTGAGAATAACCTCACAGATGATCTGCTTGCCGTTTAGCAATGTTATAGAAAAGTATCGGCGCATGACCATATAGCTGCGAAAATATAACTATATACTCCTTAAGAGAGCTGGCTCTTTCATTCATTCATTCAACAGATAATTATCGAGAACTTGCCATATATGACCCAGGTGTGGATAAGGCTGCAAATAAAAGAAAAAAAATCTCCAACCTCATAACATTTTGAATCTTGTGAGCTTTCACCAAGGTCATTTATTTCCCTTAAAATTTTTTAACTGATGGGCGTGCCCGAGGCAAGGAGGTTATTTGGCGCTGCTGTAATGCCATATGTATGTACTGTTCTTAAACTTCACACTGTTCTGTGTGCTGTTTTGTAGCAGAGAATTGTTTATTATTATGATTCTGATATGTTAATGAAGAGGTACTCATTTGCAAATAACTGTTTAATCTGTAATTAAAATCTGGCAGCTCTCTTAAAAATAAAGACAGTTAAAATGCGTAGTCACTGGCCTGCTATATTGAATATGCAATTGCAAAACATTAAGAAAAGCATATCCTATTTATCACTTTTAATGAATCTTTCACCCCGGTCCCACTGTAAGCCCTTGATGGTATTCCTGTCATCCCATCCATATGCTTCTGAGAGCATTAACTGTTCTCAGGTCTGTGCATGCCTAAGTATAAAATCAAAATCTCTAGGTTTTTTTGGATCACATATAAGCAAGCCATACCAAAAAAAAAAAAAAAAAAAAAAAAAACCCAACACATTATCATTACCATATCCTCATTAAGATGATGGGCCTCTGACCATATCCTAATGTTTGCTTAGCAATCTGAAATTCATGTATGCGAAAGGAATTTTTCTTATCCTTTTGAAAGAAGAATGATAAATATTTATACAGCCTTAACTCTTTCAGGCAGGCATCGGATCGTGTTTTAGAAATGACGAGAGGCTGCTCACGATCTCTCTCGGCATAATTCATCTTTCCAATAGCTCCTGAGAAATGAATTGTAGATTTATCAGTATTGGACAGTTTTCTGCCTCTCTCCCCATTAAATATGCTTTGTCTTCCTTCTCTGAAATCCTTCTGAGTCATGGCTTTGAAAAGGGAGCCCCAAGAATTATGTCTGCTGTTCAGGCAAGGCTGCTCCAGAGGGATGCAGGAGGCCCCGCAGGACTGCCGACCTGTGCTGCTCAAGCCTGGGGTCCTGACTCGCCTGTAGCCTCCACCTCGTTAGCAGGCTTGGCAACAGTCTAGACTCTAAGCGGTCGTATATCTGAAGTGTCGCTTTCTAAAAGTCATTCCTGTTCTGAAGCAGTAATTGGATGGAGCCTCAAGACACTTCTCTACTTGAAATTAAAACTGTCTCCCAACTGCTTGAACCAACATCTCTAGTAGTAATGGTGAGCTTAGGAACGTGTCTCAGCTCACAGAGCTATCTTCTTACAGTAAATGGAAAATGCAGGAAATTCCCGAATTCACTCCCGGCGGTAGCAGGAATGCTATCAGCTGTATTGCCAATAGTAATCAAACTTCTCCAGCATATACACCGACTCTCAGAAGCTGGGTTATTGATCTGAGAACTCAAGGCTTGAGCCAGGTGATGGTCTTCATTTTTTCTTTCACATAGGTGAACCGCATCCCCAGATTGTTAACTCCTGTTCATTCATTCTTCATTCACCCTTTTCCTTTGGCAAACACGAAGCCCAGACTGTGTATCCACTCTGGAAGAGAAAGGAAGGAGCAGTGGTGTTGAGACAGTCCGCGCTGTCATGCTAAGGCTGGTCGCTGGTCCCAGCTGTGGGTGCTCCTGCCCCTGCCCCCGATGCCGCCACCACAGCCACTGCCAAAAACACCTTGCTGTCCATCGCAGGCCCTCTGCATCGGGACTCCTTGGGTCCTGCCTTCTCCGTGGAACTCCTCATTTAGAAACACAGGGTATGTGAGGCAGAAAGGGTCTTACAGATCACTGATTTTAAATCCCCCGGCTTTGTTTTTAGATGGGGAAACTGAGGCCCCCAAGGGAAATGATTTGCTCAAACAGCTAGTAAGTAGCAGAGGTGAAGCCGAAGGCGTCCCGATGCCCCGATTAGTACTCCTCAAGCTCATCTCTTGTTGGCTAGGGCCTGTCTTAGAAGGAAGGAAGGAGATTGTACCAAGGTACCCAGAAACGTTTGGTGAGATGCAGGGCCCTAGACTGGGACTCTGGTTGTTAGCAGAAATCTAGTCACCGACTGGGGATTAAAATACACAGTGCTTATGCTTTAAAAGGTGAAGCAGTATAGACTTCATAATGCATTAAATTTGCATGCCCTTTTAGGCAACACTTAAGGTGGAAATGGCAAGTGAAAAATAAAATACAGCGTGATCTCTGAAACAGGAGAAATTCAGTGGGAGAGAGGATGTTTAAAAATCTACTCTACCAGCAGGATGGAGGATGGAAACCAGCTCGTGAATGCTGAGTAGATCACCACATAGAGAAAGGCCTCTTAGGATTTAAGTGCTTTCCCGGGGTTTATTTTAACTGTACGCTGACACGTGCAGTACCGTGTAGCATTAAAATGTCTTACATTTAAATAACAGCAGTCTGCGCTGTTATTAATGGCTTGACTCTTCAGGGTCTCTCGGTTCCTGCAATACAGTAACTTCGCATCAGTTCGGAAGATCCAAACAGACCAGATAGGTTCAGTGGGGTTTTCTCAGCTACTCGGCCGGTTGGCTTGGTTTCCGCTATGTCGTCTTGGTAGCGATCATCTACATATGTGTAAACAGCTTTTCCTAGAGGCCCGCACAGACCTGGCAATGCTCAGGTTTCAGTAGACTGTACAATATTGTGTTTGGCAAGAGAGGCCATTAAAAAAGAAATCAAAGCAGCCCTCAGAACTAGATTCCTTTTTGAAAGGTGTTCCTGATAAAAATACAGCTCAGAATTGGACATTGTTTGGATTGAGTAACTGTGTCGTTTTCTCTCTCCTCCCCGCTCAGTCCTTCCCCCACAGTAGCTCGATAGCAGAGAGTGCATAGGATTACTGGAAGCTTTCATCTTTCTTGGTGATCACCATGGAAGGATATTTTTTTGTTCTTGGTTTATGTAGGATCTTTTATTTCTGGTGTAAATGTCATATAAAAACGGTAGCTACCGTGTTCACCTGTAACCTCAGTTTTTTCGGGTTGGTTTATACATATTTTCTCAGTGGTCTTTCATCGAGAGGAAATAGGGACGGGGATGGTTTTGAACCAGACCACTCCCATTTAAATTCCCCGACCCTGTATGCAGGCGTGTGCACACGCGCATGCTCACAGCTAACTACCGATTGCAGTAACATCGGGTAGAATTTCAGCTTAGCTTCATTAACTCTGAGACAGTGAAGTAATATTAAAAGGGGAAAACAGACTAGGTGAAGAGAAACAAATAGATCAATTTTCTTTAAATAAAGACATTTTAGGGGGAACTAGTCTCATTTTTTTAGGTTATTCATTTCCATTCCTCAGTATTATATACCTATAAACTGCATAGCAGGACTTGTATGTGCTTGAAGAAGCTACATTTTCACGGCAGGAGAGGAAATCAGAAAAAATCACTGAGAGGCAGGTGCGCAGTAATACGAGGAGGCTCTTTCCCTGCAGCCTGAATGCCTCGCCAAGAAAGCCGAACCGCTGGGGCCGAGCTCTCAGGGTCTCCCGGAGCTAAGCCAGGAAGGGGGGGTGTGGGGGAGGGGGAGCCGGGGAGAAGAATTGTTACTCAGTCTTCTTTAATGAGATGTATTGCCCACTGCTGAAAGATTGTGGCAGTGTCTTTTGTTATGCTAATTAGACACCATTAGAGCTTGGCTGTCTTTGATTTCTGTTTAATCCTTTCTGCTTCCCTCAGCCTCAATCCTGGCTGGCAAATGGTTGGAAGATGGTGGGGTGTAGTGCATGTGTTATTTATTGCTCACATCTATGCTGAGTTCTTTGGTAACAGGGTTGGTAACAACAAGATGTCTCTTACCAAAGGCAGTATGTGTGTGTGGGACATTCATTTTTGGCTTTTTAAAAAATGAGTTTGAGAATAGCTCGATCTCTGCCTTTTTCGTCCAAACACCATTGTTTGTTTGACACAAAATGGAAAAGGACAGAGTGGAAAATTAAGACGGCCTCCCCTTGGTTGCCTGGATTTCTCTAAAAACAACAAGCTTTTGGGGAGACTGTGATGGACCAGAAAAACGGAAGCAAGAATAATGCAAAGGTCAAAAAGAGGAATTTACCACTTCAACATTCCCACCTTTATAATTTATAGTTATGTGTGCGTTCTTTCCTAAAATTAAATTGTTGTATTTATGTGATTACCAAAATTATGAGTGTTTGTGGGGAGTTAAAAAAAAAAATTGTTTTTTTGAAAAAATGACCAGGATGGTCCTTTCTGAAACAGTAAAATGGAGAATTTCTGTGAAATCCTTAAAACCTAGATACTACTGGTTTAGAGCAGCCCTGTCCAATAAAAATGTCCTATGAACCACAGATCCTATATTAAGTTTTCTGGTAGCAACACTAAAAAAGAAAGAAAAAAAAACAACAGGTGAAGTTTATTTTAATAATATATTTAACTCAATATGTCAAAAGTATTTCAGCATGTAGTCGATATAAGATTCATGAAATAGTTTACATTCTTTTACTCACGTGAAGTTTCTGAAATCCGGTGTGTGTTTTGTACTGGCTTGTGTTTTATGGCGCCTCTCACTTGGGACTCGCCACATTTTAAGGGCTCCACAGCCTCGGGCCAGTAGCCACTGCCCGGGATGGTGCGGGTTTAGTGTAATTCCGTAATTCACTGCCCTAAAAACAATTGTCAGAATAAAATCCATGTTTCATGTTATGGATAAATATTATGAGCTGTAGGACTTTGGCCATGACCCTTAGTCTCTAATGAGCCCTAGTTTTCTCATCTATAAAATGATGTATTTGGACTAAATGATCTATTAATTGTTCCACCCACGCCAGCTCTGAAATTCATGATTTCATTCACATCTAGAGTCTGGGTGTACTAGAACTTATCCGTCCTTCCCTCTAATTTAGTATTTGAGAAGAAGCCTTCTTTCACCACAGGGAAAACTGGAAGGTGTCCCGCATACCATACCCATACCTTTCTTCCTCCCAATGTCTGGACCTTTCTTTGAATTCTTCTGAGGCTTGTACTGTTTTAATAAAGCGTTTGGTAGTGTTTAGGCTCTCTGCAATCTTTGCTTCGTACTTTTGGAATGAGGTTTTTGAGCAAAGATGTGAGGGGGATTGGCAAGTAATTACTGCACATTACTGGAATCACATAAACACCAAATCTCTAAAGCCCAATGGCCTTCCTTCTTTCTTTTTTTCTCTTTGTAATCTAGCTAATTTACTGTGTCATCAGTGAAACATAAATCCTAAAGACACTTTCCAGGAAGGTTGTCCGTTCCATGGTCCTGAGCTATAAGTGTGGTCACTTTCTGTGCCTTTAAGAGAAGCCCATCAAACAAGAGTGGCCCAGACATGCGGGGTCAAGATTGGCAGAGACCAATGTGAAAAGATCTGGAAGGTGGAAGGGCGTGGAGATTATCATTAAATCTTGGAATCAAACTTTAAATAAAAAAGGGTTCCGCGCGTGTATCTCGTAGTGGTCCCCTTTAGTCATCCCATTAATAAGATCTCGTGGATAGATATTACTGGCAATATCTGGCCTTAGGACTTGAGATAGCTTTAAATGTTGAGCACTTCGCTCCATTGCCTGGGCATTGTTGAGCTTACCTGGTGTGGGAAAAACAGGTTTAAAATACCTTGTGTCGGTCGTGTGATAAGAAGAGGCAACTCGTGGGGCGCCTGGGTGGCGCAGTCGTTAAGCATCTGCCTTTGGCCCAGGACGTGGTCCCGGTGCTCTGGGATCGAGCCCCACATCAGGCTCCTCCGCTAGGAGCCTGCTCCTTCCTCTCCCACTCCCCCTGCTTGTGTTCCTTCTCTTGCTGGCTGTCTCTCTCTGTCAAATAAATAAATAAATAAAATCTTAAAAAAAAAAAAAAGAAGAAAAGGCAACTCATTTTGGTTTGTTAAGAGAAAAGATCTCATTTCTGTGTTCTTAATACAGTTTAAAAAAAAAACTCCATAAAAGTTTTGTAGGTAACACCTTAGAATGTTCTAGAATACTGAAAATGTACAGGCAAGTGGTTAAAACTTGGCTGTTTCTTGAATTGGCAGTTCAGTAAGCACCCAGGTATACATTTCTAATGCTGAAAAGGATTGGGTTGGCATTTGTGATCTGTTTGCTGTTGAGAATTATTTTAACCAGACCAGCTCAATAAAGCACGGTTACTGTACTATTATTGTTGGCTCTCAACCAGCAGATGAAAACAGCTCTGTTATTAAGAATGGGATTTTACCTCTAAGTGAGAAGAGACTCCCTTTTCTCTCCTTTTTCTCTTGCTGGAGTGGGCACATGTCTGGAAGAAAACCAGCCAGCGATTGAAGAAGACAGGACACAGGGCTGTTGTTAGAAGAAATGTCATAGTGTGTTTTGATTCCAGAGATACCTTGCATCTGGTCTTTGTATATTGCATCACTGCTTTTGCAAAAAGTCTTTCTCCCCCCCACCCCCACCCCCCAATTTTCTTCATGTTTCTTCTGAAATGTGAGGAAGGAACAGTAGGGCCACTAAGGGACTCGTGGCAATTAACTGATAGGCATAGGTCAACTACTTCAAGGTATGGCTCTTCTACCTCAAAGGCGCAGTCTTTCCCTTTTGAATATATTTAGTCCTGTTAATAAGGAGAGCTAAAGAATATAGGTTTTTTCACCCAGAAGATATTCCTTTTCAAAAGTCTAATAAAATGTATTTTCAGCCATTGTCTAAGAGTCAGGTACGAATCAGCCCCTTTGAGAATCAACCGTCCATCCTCTCTCAAGAATCTTTAAGTAGGGGCGCCTGGGTAGCGCAGTCGTTAAAGCGTCTGCCTTCGGCTCAGGGCGTGATCCTGGCGATCCGGGATCGAGTCCCACATCGGGCTCCTCCGCTGGGAGCCTGCTTCTTCCTCTCCCACTCCCCCTGCTGTGTTCCCTCTCTCGCTGGCTGTCTCTCTGTCACATAAATAAATAAAATCTTTAAAAAAAAAAAAAAAAAAAAAAAAGAATCTTTAAGTAGACCAGCAAACTGAGGGCGAGCATTTTGAATTCGATGGACTTTGAGTCTCATTACTTGTTTTCTGCGCCATCATCATTTTTGACACACATTCCTGTGTCATGGCCCTTTGATTACAGAATGGAATTGTCGAGTAAGGATGATATTAAATTTTAATGTTATTGCTATTATTACTGTTGACTGTTTTTAGCATTAGTATGCGTGGTTCTTTCATCCCAGCTTCTGCAAGGCTGGAAAACAGAAGTGTACATAAACAGTCAGGAAAATTACCGTATACCCTGCAGACCCAGCATCGCATGCTCTGCCTGTTGTGAATGATGAATCAAAATGGAAAGGTTATCATTTTCATTAGCTAGGAAAGAACAAGACCATACTTTTCTCCAAGTGTAATTACAGTGGTTCACGGGCAACATTACACTGCAGTAATTAGTCTAAAGGTGTATGTGAGGGCAGGCATTCGCACAGACACTAGAAATATTATTTCAGAGTTTAAGGTCACAGCCTTGTGTTTAACATGTTCCAGGCAGCTTAGGGAAAAAAAAAAAAACTAATTTGACTGGAGCTAAAGAAAGACATTTGACATTTCCCAGAGTCATGCATTCAGAAACCAGTCAGGTAGAAAAATTGTATTTTATTATCTACAAAAACCAAGAAAACGAAGAAAAACAATAAAAAAAAAAAAGAAAAAGAAACCTTCAACAACATAGCTGCAGAAATCGCATGTCAGAATATTTTGTAGGATAAACGAAGATAATATTCAAGTTTATTAGGAATATGATATAAATAATTATGAGAGCTTTTGATATATGTGTTTTAATCTCCTTTTTTTTTCTAAGACAATTGGACAGAAAAATTAATTTCTGGGAACTCTTCAGGGAAAGCAAAATAATTTCTTTACCTTCCTGTAACTGTTGCAAGAAATAAATATTTCTCTTATACAGGTACTCAAATATATATCTGTCCTTTGTGAATGTTTTTTGGACACTAAGCTGTTATACGGAAATACTGAGATCTTTCTAACTAACCCTCCAGTAGAGATTGAATTGGAATTGTTTTCCAAAGCCTTATCTCAAGCTCCCTGTATAAATAAAACAGAAGTGAGACGTGGTGGGGTGGGGAGCGGGGTGGACTAATAAAAGATAAACTTTGTGTGAAGTTTATATTTAAAGTCATATATAGGAGTTCTACTTCTTGTAGCGCAAGGAGTCTTATACAAGTAACGTTTCTTCCCGAGGTAAAGGTAAAGGCCCACATACTCGAATGTCTTTGGTTAGTGTTGTGTTGTGTGCCTGCCTTAAAGCAGTTCTGCTCGGGGTCTCTCTTCCCGTCCTTACACAGCCAGGTAGGAACTTTCTGAGGACAAATGCAGAAATAGAGTGTACTCGAATGAGCATTCATTCAGCCACCAAATCCTGCTGGAAACCGCTGCTTTGTTAATGCAAGAGTGTTTCATGTGTGTTATTTGGCCATATGGTTAGAACTGATGTTTCTCACAACTTTGGGCACTTGGGAAATTTTAAGCATAGATGCGACACAAATAACACAGCTAGCTGATTATGTAATGTACTGAAAATTCTACCCAAAACTTGAATTTAAAAACATTCGTTTTTGTTTGTCACAGATGTTTCTGTACTCGAGGAAAAGCCGTGCACTGCAGACTCAGATCTGTGATGTTGTATGTCTTCTCCAGTCAGCACTTAAGTAGGAGGCGCCAGGTAGTGGGAATGGCTCCAAGACTTCCTCCTTTTCCTTCCACCCGTTCCTCTGAGCAAATCACATCTTGCTGGGCCTCAGTTTCCTCTCTGTGAAATCTGAGATTGCCGTACTTCCTGGTCTGTGTACAGGACTCGTGCGTTTATCTCCAGCCTTTATGGATAAATGAATAGATAACTAACCACGAGACCCTTTGTCCTGTCTTTCCAACAAGGCCTGGAAAATTGTACCAGGTGCGTTCTTTCGTATCCAGCTCCATGAGGTCACCAGTAATGCAGGATCTCGTGAGCCCTTTTTTCTACACCTTGCCTCACTTTGGTGATGCAGTCTGTGAAATGGAAGAAGAATGGTTTTACAAGACTTTTTATAATTCATTTTTCATAAAACATCCTTTTTTTTTTTTAAGTTTCATTTATCTAAGTAAACTCTACGCCCAGCGTGGGGCTTGAACCCACGACCCCAAGATCAAGAGTGGCGTGCTCTTCCAACTGAGTCAGCCAGGTGCCCTTCATAGAACATCTTTTTAAAGCTAGGTTCAAATGGACTAACTGAAGTTCTGCATGCCCTGGGAAAAACAGCTTTCTCCGTGGACCTTTGATGAATAAATGACGAAGTAGGACTACCTTGTGAGAGCGGTATCAGGACCAACTGCCAGTTGCAGAAGTCCTGACGAATGTCCGAAAGGTCAAACTTCGTAAAAGGAAACGGAGTTTCCCCCAGAAGTTCTTAACTCCCCATCCCAGGTTCCTAAACCAAAAATGTTGAAGAAATTAAATGAGCATTTAGTTAACCAACTATAAATTAAACACCTGTAAAACAAGTCAGAAAGAAAAGGGTTGCCTTTTTTATGATTCTAAAACAAGGGCTTTGTTGGGAAGATTTTGACAAGTTTCTTTAGGTTCAGGTCGCTTGACAGCTTTTTGAGAGACTTTGTAAATATTTCCTTGGTGGGTATTAGAGATCACATTACTTTTAAGTACAGCCGGAAAGTAGCTGTAATTTGCAGAGGGCTCGAAGCATCCATTAACTTGAAGGAAAGTGAGCCTGGATTTAGAGTACGTACTTCCTTCATTGGGAATCTTGTGGGCAGACCGGTCCTGAGCCTACCCATCTACCGCGAAGGATGACCTAGAACTTTGGAACTGAGAGGTCCTTTAAATATTATAACCCACTTCCTCTTCAGCCCAACTCTCCTCTTCCCACGGCCTGCCATTTATATTGACCTCCCCTTTTTGTGATGAGGAATGTGAAGCCCCAAAAAGTAGTCACATCTCTTTTATCTTAAAAATAATCTACTCAGTAGACCCTGTGTCCTCCCGCCTAGCATCCACTTCAGACACATGGTGGCCAGTGTTTTCAAATATCCCTCCTTGAGTTCTGCTGGAACTCCACACCCCTGCTTCTGACCATCCGTCCTCCCTCCAAGCCTCGCCTTCCCTCCTGTCCTTGAATGTTCCAGCTCTCTTGAAGCTGCCTCTAGACCATTCTTTGGGTTCACAATTCCACTAGCATCTTAATTTGTGCTACTGGTCACGATCTTTATGAAACACTTCATTTTCAGCCTCTTACGTATTCTTCGGAGTTTGTCCGTTTCTTAAATTACACAAGCCATCTTTGTGTTGACTTCTGCAAAGGGCTTGTCTAAAGCCAGTGATGTCACCTTGTACTCCTCTGAGAGAAGACTATCAGAATGTCCGACGACTGTAGATGTCACAGAATATCAGATGAGACATAGCAAACTCTTCCAGCATTTTCTGTTGGTAAGACAAACTGACCCCTACTAGTGGATTCTCTCTGCCTTTAGCACAATAGATAGCTGGGCCGTGGTTGTTCCTGTAGCTTTGCCCTTTTTCTCCGGGTGCCCTGCTTTCTGCTTCCAGACCGGGATGTCCTTGCTGGTTAGCAGAGGCATTCTTAGGCAAATCAGGATGGTTACCCTAAATCTTGTTTGTTATATGTGGGTCCTTAACCATGCTGGGTTATCCTGTGAGGTCGGGGAGAAAACAGTTGGAAAGTATAGGACGAGGTGGCTCGTTTAGAAAAAGATGTAAATACTACTGGGTATTTACCCCAAAGATACAGACGTAGTGAAGAGAAGGGCCATATGCACCCCAATGTTCATAGCAGCTCTGTCCACAATAGCTAAATCGTGGAAGGAGCCGAGATGCCCTTCAACAGATGACTGGATTAAGAAGTTGTGGTCCATATATACAATGGAATATTACTCAGCTATCAGAAAGAACGAGTTCTTAACATTTGCTGCAACATGGACGGCACTGGAGGAGATAATGCTAAGTGAAATAAGTCAAGCAGAGAAAGACAATTATCATATGATTTCTCTCATCTATGGAACATAAGAACTAGGAAGATTGGTAGGGGAAGAAAGGGATAAAGAAAGGGGGGGTAATCAGAAGGGGGAATGAAGCATGAGAGACTATGGACTATGAGAAACAAACTGAGGGCCTCAGAGGGGAGGGGGGCGGGGGAGTGGGATAGACCGGTGATGGGTAGTAAGGAGGGCACGTATTGCATGGTGCAGTGGGTGTTATATGCAACTAATGAATCATCGAACTTTACATCGGAAACCAGGGATGTACTGTATGGTGACTAAAATAATATAATAAAAAAATATTAAAAAAAAAAAAGATGTGAGGCTTAGACACAAACCCTTGGCCCCTGAGGTTCCTCACTATCACCAAGGCAGAGTTGCTCTCCCCACCCAGTTCTAACTGAACCCCCCCCTTCCTTAATGTCATCGGTGTTTCTAAGGTTACTGGAAATAGTTGATTCTCTTAAAGGGTGTATTTGATAGTCACGTCATTGCAACTTCACTCTTTTAAAACAAATATTGAGGAGGGCATTTTTAATTTGTTTTTGGTGTTTTAAGGGGACTGGAACAGATTGCCGCAGCTTTGGATCAAAGGCCCAGCTTCCTTATATCTCTTTTTGGCTTCCTGTCTTTCGGGGAACTTTTAAGAGCCTCACAGTGAGACAGAGTGCTTGGCTGAAGGGCCAGAAGAGGTGACGGGAGAGGTGTTTGCCACCGTAGATCACTGCACGTAGCTCTTTTCCTGCATCGCTGCAGCAGATTAATAGTTAAGTGCTCACTGACAAATAGTTCTCTGGTGGTTGATCAAGAGCCCCGCCCTCTAGTGCACAGCCTTCTCAAGGCTCTCGAACTCTGTGTCTACACGAGCTCTCACGGCTGCGACCTCCAGGGCCAGTGCTGACTACCGCTGTCCACTTTCATTCCAACAACACGGAAGAAGCAGCCTACCTTTTCAGTGGCTCCACCATCTCGTATTGTTGCTAGATTCATTTCCCGAAAACTTAATGTGAGATGAAGTGTAATTGCAGATTTCCTTAAGAACCATCGACAGACACTTATCCTAAGTTATAAGCAACTCATACTGTGACATGTGTACAAACATGCTAAGTTTTCCTCCAGAAGAATATACTTCAGTAAAAACCAATATTCATCAGTCTTTAAGTAAACAGAATCGTTCCCGTTCAGAGGAGAAGTTGGGGAGACTTTCTTTGGTTGCTACTCGATTTTTAAAAGGGATGAATGTTGCAGGAACGTTCATTAGTTTTCAGGTAGTGAAGGAAGTCTTTGATAAGTATCATCCTAGAGACCTTACAACCTTTGGCCAAGGGGGCTACGTTTTGAACAAGATAGTAAAAAAGATAGTAAATTATGGTGTGTTTAGGTATTGGCATCGTATGATGGAGCGGGGAGTTTGGTGTTGTTTTGTTTTTAATTGTTAGGTGGTCTGTTAAGTGCAGCTCTGTTTACGTTTCCTAAATGCTAACTGCCCGAACATGGTGACAAGTCCCTATATATGAGAATAGGGACTACTTTTTTGAAATCTTCTTGTCGGTGTGCTTTAATACACAGAGTTGTATTTATCACGTAGCGAAGGCAAAAATAATTCTAGGCGCAATCATTCAGCACAGCTAGTTGCTAGTACATCAGACGTTTTGACAACCTTGTTAAAAAGAAGTAATTGGTACTTTAAATGTTGCATTTCACCGTGGACAAAACTTGGAAATGGTAGAATTTTGTCGACTAGTCACATTTCTTTAACCCGTGTTTTGGTTGATTTGAACTTCTTGGTTATTAAACATGCACACTGAGATCATAAACCTAGATCAATCCCGTGGAGAATTAGCGGTCCCGTATCTCTGCGGTCTTTCCTCTAAAAAAAAAAAAAAATGAATACGGGGTCATGGCTGCCACAAAGAAGACACAGTTGCTTATGAGAGAGTAAATGTAGATAGTAAGTAAATAGCTATAGGAATTAATCAGTAATTTCAGAGTTATATGCAATGTGTGAAATGTTTAGATGCAAGGACTTAATGACTAGTTTTTGAGGCATTTTCTTTAGTGTTACATCCCTCATAACTCAAATTAATGTTTATTACTCCTCTTTCCTATTGCCAAAATATTTTCTTGAATTTGGATTAGAAGCAGCTTGTTCTGGCTTGTTTTGCAACGTTGCTTCAAGAAACCAAGTGATACTTAGAAGATTTTTGTATGTCTTAGAAGCCTTAATTATCTTACGTATGTTGAAGGAGGAAGAGAAGTTTTGTTTCACAGTTATGTAATTACGAAAATAAGATTTCATGCTATGCTCATTTTATATTAGTGCGTAGATAATAATGTCTTTCAGGAAATTTGAAGTAGTGGTTCTTATATTAGCTGCTCAGTAACTAGCAATCGAGAGTCTACTTTAAATCCAAGAGGCCACTGCTGACTGATCCAGAACTCTTTGGGTCAGCATTTTGTTTTGGATTCTTAGGTGTTTGCCCTTATCTTTCCTTTTTTTCTCCCCTTCTCTCCACAGATTGGCGAAAGACAACAAGTGTTAGTGACAGAAGAATCTTTTGATTCCAAGTTTTATGTTGCCCACAATCGATTCTACGAGCAGGTGAGAGACACTTCCTCATTCTTACACTTTCTCTGAAGTGAGAAAGGGCTGTGAGTAAATCACTTTAAGCAAAAGGAACTTGAAGGAGGGGAAGGTTGTAGAGTCTTGTCGCAGCAAGGCTGTTTTATAGCGTCGAGCCAGCTAGACGGACAGGGGGCTTATCTCTGTGGCTTAGTCTACCAAACATCCTATACACGGGAGTAAGTGCGTGTTCGTCCTCATTGATCTGATAGACCGGGACCAGCCTTAGGCTTTGGGAGTTTAGAACAGGCAGTTATCGCTGCCAGAATGCCCCCAGCCTGGCCGAGGAGAGGGGAGAGCCCTGTCCAGGGACAGGAAGGACGTCTGTGACATCGGCGTGGAAGGGCGGGGATTTCCTCTCACTGTCCCGGCGGTCGCTCAGGTGGTCGGCCCGTCGGTTGTTTTTTTAGTTTTGTTTAGTTGGATTTTTTTTTTTTTTCCAACTTCCACCTTGATAAGAATGCTGGGGGCAAAGGGAAAAGAGTCTGTTCCATGGATTCAACCCAAACCATGTGGCCAACTCTGGAGACCATCAAGAGGATCCAAGCAGCTTCACCCTGAGAGTCCTCTTCGTGGGCCGGCGCGAAGGGCCCCGCACTCGCCAGCCGCCTTGCCCTCCCTTATCAGCTGGCCTGCCTTGCCACACCACTGGCCAGCCCGGCTTCTCTTTCAACGTTTGGGATTCTCCCCGGGTAGGGGAGTGGTTCGGAAGCCACTGAAGAAAACAGAGGGCTTGCTCCAGGGGCCGTGGCCCTGGAAAAGGCCCTGGAAGAGATGGGCTCTCCCTTCCTCCACAGAAACTCTCCCATGGCCATAGGGATTTCGTCGGTCACTCCTGGACTCTCTTCGTGTCTCTTAATACCAAATGTGTTTTCCTGCTTTTTTGTTCCTTTCTCATCAAATGAAAAGTGAAATTATTTTTCTGTGGATCATGGCTGAAATTAGAGCTCGGGAAGCATCTTTAGGCCAGTGTGGGCAAGTCAGGGTAGGGGAGGGCAAGGGAAGCCCCCGGCCCACGTCAGAGGGCTGGAGAGACTTCCCGCACTGATGCTCCCCGGGGAATAATCCCAAAACCGGGTCCCGGGGTCCTCAGGAAATGTGGGAGGAACTTCTCAAGGCCCAGACTAAACATGCCCTATTCCGTACCCAGCAGAAACTACAGTTGAGGAGGGGTTCCCAACATTCCATGCTGGAGCTGAGTTCCTTCCCCATTTTCCATCTCATTAGTTGGCTCCAGAGAGCCATTTTCCTATTCAGGCCAACCTGCTCAGCCCTGGGGAGGAACTCGATTGTATTTTGGTCGCCTCTTCCCTCTCTTTTCTCTGCCATCTGGGTTTCTGCCTCAGCGGGGAACTTTTTTCCCCTTCATTTTAAAGGCAATGGCATGCCTCATTAGCTGTTTCCTCCAATTTAAAGCAGTCGGGCTTTTTCCAATTATTAAAACTGGAGGGGGAAAAAAACACTGAGCCCTTCATTCAGATCAAGGCAGCAGATCAAGGAGAGTTATTTTTCCCCAGAATAGTACCACATCTCCCAGGGACAGTTTACTCTAGAGATTTTCTTGTTTTATAAAAACCGATTTAAAAGGGCTTTCATATTCTGATACTAAAGCTCTTTTAGTTCATGTGCTTGCTGTGAGTAATTCACCACCCAGGTGACCTTTTTCCTATACTTTGATGAGGCCGTGGACTCCGTGGTCATAAAAAAATCAAACTCCGAAAGACCAAGATCTGGCTTCGCCTCCCAGAGAAATCGGCTGTGGGGCCCTGGCTCGCATCCGACTTGTTTGTCTCTACGACAAAGCCTATCAAAGATTTCAGAGTGATAATTTTTCTAAATGAGATGAGCTCCAGAAGTGAAGATCGTATCTAGATATCAAAGTATTACTGGATTGGCATTAGTCTGTTTGTTTTGGATCCTAACTTGACAAGACTGGCCAGCGGCTGAGGCGCTGAAATGGGAGTGTGAGGGAGACACACGGCGTGCAAACGTCCTCCGGGTCCCCGAGGAGGGGCCATTTGCTCGAGGTAAACAAGTGCTTTTATCAGAAATCTCGAGTGGAGAGAGACCATCTGACAGTTTCCTGTGAACTAGCCCAAGTAGCCTTCGGAGCCGCCGAGCCCATGTGGAGGTAGACGTGACAAACGTACGCATTTCATAACAGGGCGAAAGAAGTGAACGGGAGCTGTTCGTTAAAGGAGTCACTTCGCTCCAAACACCAACATTTGGGCAATCAAAAAGGTCGCTTTAAATATTCTTCCTCCCCCCTCCCCCCGCCCCAAATCTCAAGCCCACGCTTACACACGCACACGCGCACACACACGCGCGTGCTCGTATGCACAAACATGCAGGCCTTTATTGGAAGTGTCTACTCAAACTATTATTCTGACAGCTGACTTGGCAGGTACTAAAAGTATAAGGCTTTCATCAGTGTTGTCTCAGCTTTCTTCATTGCATGGGACAGCCAGGAGCAGAATATCAAAGGCCTGTCCAAAAGTGACTGGCTGATTGCTGGGGGCTCTCTGGGGTCTGCCTGCCACATGCCTTAGGACAGCAGGCGTCCTGCAGTGAAAGAGCATTGTCTCCAGCCTGGGAGCTCCTCCCACAAATGCCTTCCTTGCCTACAAGATCTCCAGATCCTCGAGCAGCTGGAAGATGGAGCCTACTCGGGATAGGACCTCAGGACAGAAGGAAAGATATTTGGGGGCAACTGGGGAAGTCTGAATAAAGGATGGATGTTGGTAAATAGTAATACACGAGTGTTGGTTCATTCATTGTGACAAATGTACTCATGGTAGGATAGTCACAATAGGAAAACCGGGTATGAGGTATCCAGGAATCCTCTCCTTTCTTTGCAGTAATTCTATAATTTAAAACTGTGTTCTAAAATTGAAAGTTTATTTTTTTTTAATTAAGCCTCCTGAAATTTTCTTTAAAGGTTTTAGTGCCAAAGAACCCCACATTCATGGGGAAAATGATCGAAGTGGACATTTATGAATCAGGCAAACATTTTATGAAAGGGCAGCCAGTATCAGATGCCAAAGTATACACGCCGTCCATCAACAAACCATTAGCAAAGGGAGAAGTCTCAGGTTTAACGGAGGTGAGTAGAAGACGCTTTTCTGTCTATCTTGCTGGTAAAACAGCAGCTGTAGAAGCACAGAGATTCCAGCCCGTGTTTCTGTTATCGTTTACAGTTCCCTTTTTATGTATGCATGAGGCTCTACTCCTTCCTGACAGATTGGAATCTGAATTAGAAAGATGCGTGTTTGCGGATGCCTTCAGCTTTGCTTCTCGGCCTGTAGAGGGAATAAGCCATTGCTGCTTCTAGGCTAGATGCGGAGGGCAAAAGGCATCATTTTCAGGGGGAAGATGGAACACTGAAGACCATCTGATCCAGTGTGTTTCTGTGTCAGGAGATCCCGAGTGGAAGGGGGTGAGGAGAGGAAGGTTTTCTTGCTTTACAAAGCTGTTGGTAATACAGTAAAAGCCTACGGTTAGACAGGCACTAAAGCGTGTCAGTGTGTGTGGTGAGGGTGCCTTTCTCCAGGGTGTTCGTTGAATATCTGCTTTAGTCATGTGGAGTGAAAATTAAACAATTTTTTTTTCCTTTCTATAAAAAAGTAACCTGACCCCTCTTTTATACCTTGGTGTAAATATGGCTGTTTGCCAATCTCTCTCTTACATTTCATTGAGCTACAGTTGTAAAAGCTGATGGGGTGTGAAATGAAAATGTGTATCACATTTCTAAGCATCATTTGATGTCCTTTCTCCAACACAATTGTTAAGCACTCAAAAAAAGTCGGCAGCAATGACTTCACATACGGAAAAATGAGAAGCGATATTTATCTGGCCATCCAGTTCCATGATTGTTTGAATATATGTATTATCTTTCCCCTCAAAATAAATTGCCAGGGCATGTTAATTAAGCGTCGGGCATAGTGACAAAGAGGGTCCTGTTATCTGTATTCTCACTTACTGTGGTGATGGACTCTGGTGTCCAAACATGAGCGACGCCTCTTGTGAGCCTGACAGGTGCATGTGAAGGATCTGCGGGCACAGCCATCTGACTGATAATGGGGTGACGCAGGCTAGCCTTTGTCAAGGCCCTGCCAGCTGTGTGTCATCCCGCTCAACCAGGAGTGAACTCTAATACTTGATAAGCATAGCCATTCATGGTTGCTGCTGTTTAAAAAAAAAATCCTTGGGGTTTGGGATGGATGACCAGGAAGGAACCATAGATTCCAGAATTTAAATTCTGTTGCTTAGAGATTTGGCTTCTGATGTGTTAGCTAATACTTCGAAATTTTTAAAGGAAGTTGGCTTCTTGTTGTTGTTGTTTGTTTTTCTACAGAGCGTGTATTATAAGGTTGACTTTAAACCACCACAGTGAAAAGGATTTCACAGCAAATGGCAGTAGTGGGCAAACGATCGTTTCACAGATTTCATTCCTTCAATGCACGTCTATTGGAAAGGATAGCATTTTGAAACATTATCCTCAACAAAGAAAAGTAATACCCTTTTGTTAGTTCCTTGACTATCCTGTTATTTGCTACAAGGGCAGCGCCGCTTAAATTCTGGGGGGCAGCCTTTTCCCCTCCCCCTTCCTCCCTCCCTCCAGCCTGGAAAACATGTTGTCATCTGTTCTACCAGCAGCCCTTCTCCACCCCGGGCTGTCCCAGCAACTGGTTGAA
Organism: Ursus arctos; assembly: GCF_023065955.2. Taxonomy (NCBI): domain Eukaryota; kingdom Metazoa; phylum Chordata; class Mammalia; order Carnivora; family Ursidae; genus Ursus; species Ursus arctos. Next base: position 24,032,768 of record NW_026622997.1, read on the forward strand.
ATGAGGAGGTCACTTGTGGACTGGTCCTCCCCGGTTTCTAGGAAGAGGCATGGCCACACGCATGAGGCCAAAGGGTTAGGACTGTCGATTCGGATTTTTGCATCAAGTGAAAATCAGGCAAGTCTTCCATCACCATTTGTGACTTCCGCTGCATTACTGAGCATAGCTTTACACTTCATCACTTGTCAGCTCTTAAAGATATGCCAAGCTCAGGGTCGAAAAGCCTTCTTCAATGAATTTGTCCTTTGGTTAGCAATGTTTTTGCTGATGATATAAGCCAAAATAAATTAAGCAGGAAGAGAACAGCTTCCATTTTTATAGAGTGGAGCAGTGGATGGTAGAGGTTGTAATCATGTTTCAGACACTTTGAGGTCTTTGAGCACCGACAAAGGTACTGGAACTCTTGAGTGCAAAAGACCAGCTTACCTCCTTCATGGATGAAGCATGACCCTGGGGTCCGACAGACCTGAGTTGCATCTGGACTTGCCAATTTACCCTCGCCATGCAACTCCTGAGCTTAATACTAATGTCTAGCTCACAGGGTCGTTGAAAGGAGTCCATTGGTAGTATATGTAAGCCACCGGGTACTATTCCTGGAACATTGTAAACAGCTACCAAGGGATTGTTTCCCCTTTCCCATAAATCTGGTTGCATCTAGAAAGAGCAAGCTCTGAAGATGACCTGGTACTAATAATTGTTGTTGTGTTCGTTGTTTTAGCCCTCATCATGCAGTACACGCTGTATGGGGCTAAGCGAGGGGGGTTGGATTTCTGTATTACGATCATCTGTTCAGGACCAGAGGACCCATCCCATGGGAATGTGTTTCTGCGTTTTGTAGGCTTTTCCTTAGTTTTTCTAGAATGGTGACCTCCCCTGTACACTTTGTAAAGAAGTCTGAAAAGGTCAAAGCATCTAAAGCAAAATATGGTGTTAAAAGATTATTGTCCATAGTAAATACATTTACCCTCACTGAGAATTTTATGGTTCTTCTATAAGTTTTTAGACCGATGCTACTTTAGAGTCATTTTGTCTCACTTTAGGCCCTGTTGGCATCTTCTGATAAAACTGGTGAGAGGTAGAATAGACTGGGGGAAGAAGCACAAGCTGGGTGGGCACCATGAGATCCAGATTAGAGCATTCTGGCATTTGCGGTAACAGACTTTGTGACCTTCTGTATATCACTTAGGTTCCCTGGACCTCAGTTGTCTCTGAGATTCTGTGATTGAAATAATCTATTTGACAAAAGTGGATTGATTGCCTACCCTGTGGCAGTGCTTTGAATTCTATAAATATTAATAGATATCAGGCCTTGTTATTTTCAGATAATAATAAGTAAATGCCCACAACATGATGGAAAAGGAAAGCAATAATAAAGTTAAAAGGTTACTGTCCTCGGAGCGCCTGGGTGGCTCAGTCAGTTAAGCGTCTACCTTCGGCTCAGGTCGTGATCCCAGGGTCCTGGGATCAAGTCCTGCATCCGTCAGGCTCAGCAGGGAGACTCCTCCTCCCTCTCCCTCTGTTGCTCCCCTGCTTGTGCTCTCTCTCTGCCAAATAAATAAATGAGATCTTAAAAAAAAAAAATGTTACTGTTCTCTAAGAAATTATATGCTAGTGGAAACAGCATATAGTAACATCTTTTTATGATTATTCCTGTCTTCTTTTCAGTTTGGTTAGAGGAATAGAGAATTCGAAGGCGGGGGAGATAAGAAAGAGCCAAAATTAGTCTGTTTTTAGGGAAGATGGGAGGGAGCAGAATGCCACCTGTAACCTAATAGGGAACATTTCTAAGTAAGTACCGTTTTAAGGATAATTAATTTTAGAAAAAGGTTATATAATAATTAAACAGTGGAAGGCATCATGGAGTTCAAAGGGATCAATATAAATCAAAGAAAGGGGAGATCATGAACTTTTATATGGAAAGTATCAGGGGGCTTTGTTCTTAGGAGGAAGAAAGGGACACATAACGTTTTCATAGATGTTCTCGGATAATAATTCTCAAGTGTGGTCTCCAGACTTGCAGCATCAACAAGTCTGAGAACTTGTTTAAAAGGCAAATTCTCAGGCTTCAAACTGGACCTGGATCAGAAACTCTAAGAGCAAGGCCAAGTAACCTGTTTTCTTAATAAGCTCTCTGGGTAATAGTGATGCATGCTCAAGTTTAAAAACCCCTCTTCCAAGAAAATGATTCTCAAGGGGAAAAGAGTGTTTGCTATTTATAAAAGCAGTTTTAATTTTGTAATGTAATAATGCCAAATTTCTACACTTCCAACATCCCCTTGGGTGGGATGGCATCCCCTTGGATGGTGGAGATTGTCTCATCTGTGTATTAATAATTCTTCAAAAGTGGGTGTAAAAATAATTGTGGGGACACACAAAAGTTGCATGTGTGTGGGAAGGGGGTATTTAGTGGGAGGGGCCAGAGGCATAGGAACTGTGAGAAAAAGCACAATTTTAAGATGTTGGCGAGCAGTGATGTTTTTGCCATGCTCCCTCATAGAGCCTAAATTTGTGGTAACATAACCTGTGCAATGTGATGATCATTTTATACCATTGAAGTTTCCTTCAAAAATTGCTCTGCCGTCCAGTCATGTCACCTGAAGAAAACCTGCAGGGAAACAGGGCCTGCTATCAAATGATAATATGAATATTGATAATATGAAAAATTACCCAAGAGCCATCATCAAAAGTATGATGAGGAGTTGTTTTGTTTTAACTTGGTTATGGAAAATTTGCATTATAGCAAATTTCAAGCATAATATAAAAGTAGAGAGAATAGTATAATCATTTCACATACCCCTCACCCACCTTTAACATGTGTAACTTCTTTCTTCCACGCTGAAAATTCCAGCTCCCGATCACCCAACATAAGCACTCACGTGCTTTATCCTGTAATACTCACTTAACTGTCTAACAGTGACCATACCAGTGCCATCACCAGCACTGTGATTACTGAGCACAGAGTTTAGTTGTGGTGGTGGTGGTGGTGGTGGTGGCTTTGCAGTTGTTTTCATTGCTGGATATTTCCCTTGAGGGATGTACAGGCGGATAGTGGTTTTAAAGTGAGCTGAAATCATTCCTCTCCATACAGCTATACCAGCCAATAAATATACTCTGTTAGGAGCATTTGTTCCACTTGGTTTTCAGTTTTTTGGAATTTTAAAAATTTAATTTTGTTTCAAAATTATGTAAAATATTTTACAAAATCAAATCTACGGAAGTATGTTCTGAGAAGTTCACCTTCTGTCTTCTCCACCCTGTTTCTTCTCTTACCTATTTAAGGAATTTTGTTTGTTTTAGTTTTCAGCTTATTCTTCCAATGGTTTGCTTTAACAATATAAACAAATACATGTACATGTAGATAAACTGTAGACACTTTTGCTGTTTTTCACTTGACAGTGTATCTTGACAGTTACTGCCTAGCAGTATATAAAAATTCAATGAATGTTTTTAATGATTTTTGTTAGGCTTTTAAACAAAATACATGAGCGTCTGTATTGTTCTAGTATCTAAGTTGAATAATATTACCCTGTATGAAACCCAACATCTTTTAGTCAAAGAAAAGATAGGCGGAATTACCTCAAAGTATTTAGGTAGCCAGAGAAACAGTAGGCCAGTCAGAGGTGAGGAGTGGTCAGCCACGAGCTCAACACCGTCTAGAAGCCAACAGTGGCTGTGGACACCTGCATCCAGAAGAGAGGATGCTTTGGCCATTGGAGTTCCAAAACTCTGAAGACTGTCCCTATTTGGGAATGAATGCTACTAGTTACCTTAGCCTGGTACCGTTACACATTTTTTTTCATTTACTTCCCCTTGTTGTGCCCATGCTTACCAGTCAACCTTGTGATTATAATTTGCCTTCCTATGCATATCTGCCCACAGGAAGAAAATAGATTTATTCAGCCCTCTGTAAGGATGCTGTTAATAAATTGGCATCCTAATTTTATATACTGGTCTCCTTTGTCCTGTCCTTGTGGTCTTTTCTGTAGGTGAAGGACAGTTTCTGAGCTTTCAAGGTTGTGAGCCAAAAGCTCTGGGCCCCGTGAAATTCCCCCAGGTACCAAATGCCACCTCATGTGACCTCTCAACAGGCAGCAAGGGATTTTTTCCTCTCTTGGTACCCACTCGGCCATTGGCTAAATATCCCATGCCTACTGCTGTGACCCAAAGCCAACGTTCACGGAGTGCTTATTATAGGCCAAGTACCGTGCCAAATACCTTACACGCGTTGACTCCTAACCTTAGGAGGAGGAAGGTACGGGTACTCTTCTTCTCTCACAGATAAGGGGTCTGAGCATCCGTAACTCAATAAAGAACTGAAGTCACAAAATTAGAAGGTGGGAGAGGCGAGCCAGGATTCATATGCAGTTCTTCCCAACTTGCAAGCCTATGTTCTTGTTTTTGAATTGTGGTAAAACATACATGTACATAAATCTGACTATCTTTACCATTTTTAAGTGTCCAGTTCAGAAGCGTTACGTACTATACATTCACACTGACGTGCAACAAATCTCCATGACTTCTTTCATCTTGTAAAACTGAAACTCCATTCCTGTTAAGCAGCTCTCCCCCCACCCCTCCCCCAGCCCTTGGCAACCACCATTTTATTTTCTGTCTCAATGAATTTGACTACTCTGGGTACCTTAGATAGGAGGAGTCATACAGTATTTGTCTTTTCCTGACTGACTTATTTCACCCAGCAGAGTGTCCTCAAGGTTCTTCCACATTGTACCATGTTCCCTTCCTTTCAGAGGCTGAACAATATTCCAGTATATGTGTCTCTGTCCGGTTACCTGTCAGTGAATACTGGGGTTGCTTCCACGTTTGGGCTATTGTGAATAATGCTGGTATGAATACGTTTGTACAAATACGTCTTTGAGACCTTGCTTTCTGTTCTTTTAAGTATATACCCAGAAGTGGAACTACCATAGCATATGGGAGTTCCATTTTTAATATTTTTAGGAATCACCAGACTGGTTTCCACAGCAGCTGCACCATTTTACATTCCCACCGCCACTGCACAAGGCTTCCCATTTCACCACATCTTCATCAACACTTAGTATTTTCTGGTTTTTTGGTAGTGGCCACGCTGATAGGTGCGAGGTCAGGCCTGGTTTTTTTCAGCCCAGGCTCATAACACCTTTCCCTTTGGAGTTGCAAGAGTCTTACTGATTACTTCAGGTTGTTAGTTTTCTTCTTTATACCAGTGCGGGCTTACGCTGGATCCAGAGAGAGAGAATGGTGAGAAAATGGACAATATTAACCATCTTCTCTGTGTTCTGTGGAAGGTGGTATTCAAGTTATCAGCCTGTGTTAGGAAGGCAGGAGAATATGAACACTACCACTGCTTGATCAAGGCCAACTAGTTTTATTCCTGATGTTCTTCTTTTGTGGCCTATGTTCTAACAAATCACTTGAATCCTACCATTTCTAAGATCGATACTTAAGAAGTCAGAGCCATTTTGTGCCTGAATCAGAAGAAAATTCTCTCTGATTCCAGACTTATTAAGTAGTGAGTTTTATTCCAAAGTTTTTCTCTTTTTGAGTTTATTCCTAGTAGGAAGGGATTGCTTTAAAGAAAGTAGAGGTAGGGAGGCTTTGTGAAAAGAGCTCGAGATTTGAAGTCTCTCTCGTTTTGGGGTTCAAATTGGAATTACACGCTCCTCTGCTCCTGTACAACTTCGTCGAATCACAGTTTCTTCATTTGTAAAATGGACACTATTGATCCGCAGAGGATTAAATTAGATAATGTGGACAAAGGACCTGGTGCATCATAGGTATATTAATATTTGATAGAGGGATTCAGTAAGTATAGTTTTAAAAATCAGTGATTTCCTGGGTCTTGATTTTTTTTTTTACTTCAGTTTCTTTTTCTTCATTTTTTTCTTTAAAGGTACTTTACTTCCATTGGCTTTCTCTCTACAGTATTGTACATCAGTTAGGAACACTGATGCTGGATTCTGATTATGTGGGTCTGAATCTTTGTTTCACCACTTACAAGAAATATGACCTTGGGTAAACTACTCTTCCTCTCTCCACCTCCGCTGTCTGCTCTGTAAATGTGGATAGCAGTAGTACCTGCTTCATGGGATTACATGGAAATGGCTTAACGGTCAGTAAAGGTTGGCTACTCTTAATATTATCATTATTAATCTGTGATGCATACCAAGCAATGAAGCAGAGAAGGTAAAAATTGCCCAGCCTTTATCATTTGAAAAATTGTCATTGGGGCACCTGGGTGGCACAGTAAGTTGAGCGTCCAGCTCTTGGTTTTCGCGCAGTTCGTGATCTCAGAGTCATGAGATCGAGCCCTGCCTCAGGCTCTGTGCTCAGCGTGGAGTCCGCTTAAGACTCTCTCTCCCTCTCCCTCTGTCCCTCCCCCCTGTGCGACATGCGCATGCGCTCTCTCAAATAAATCTTTAAAAAAAGTTGTAATCATCAGCTGTTGATTTCCTACAAAATGGCAGATGAAAACAGACAAACTTGGCGGCTCCCCCACATAATGAGAATAACAAATCAGCAGAGACTCCATAGCAATTTAATAGCTTTGGCTGTTCTTCCTGACAGACATTTCTTTCTCTTTATGCCTCTTTTTAAAGGAGAATATTCTAGAATGGAGGGCTGGACCTACCATTCTGTTTCTCACAAGTGATGGGAAGGCTGCCCCAGGGTGCCTGGCTGCCACCTGTTTCTCATCTGTTGCGACTTTGATCCCACTAATGGATTCACTTGAGCAGTTAGATAGCTCAGCACCAGCACAGCCGACTGCACATGGAAAGGAAGCAGAAGTTTTAAAGGGTGGCATGGTTTGCCTTCATTACCAGACAAAGGGCCAGCAGGATATTCAGGTGTACTGAGTTTTATGTACAAACCATACTAAATTTTCAGAGCTCTGACCCTTACAAAAGTACCATTAAAGTGCTTTCCTCTTCATCTAACATTCATTTCCAAAACCACTGAAGTGAAAGGGTCTATTAGTTCAGGGCCAGATTTGAAAGCACATGAAAACTGCATTCATGAGGTTAAGAAATGGCTTAATAATTAAGTTAAAACAGTTGAAAGTGGGTCTAATTTCAAACAGATCAGCTAACCGTGTTAGAAGCAAATGAGGGTGTGTTCCTTCCTATTTTCTTTCCCACCCCTAAGATATTGGCTCCAACCCCACGCGGTTTTTCTCGTTTCTTTTTTTTTTTCCTTTTAAACTTTATATAAGATTGACTTCTTCATTGCCCGTATGTTAAATCGGTGTCACACACCATGAAAACCATAGTACATTTGATATTTTGTCCATTTCTTTCATTCTGCACCCAATTCGTGTCTTTGCCCACCCATTAGGACGTAGTTGGGTGTCGCCGTCTAGATACATAGATTTTATTCCGTGCTGCTGAGCTATATAACTTATTGGACATTACAGCTGAACTCATGTGATGACGTCAGTTCAGGATGCGCTTAGTATGTTTGCAGTACCTCTTGTGCACGTACTTGGTTACCGTCCAGAGTATCATCGGAGCGACCTGCCGTTCAACAGTTAGCTTTCATTCCTCTTGCATCACTACTTGTGCAGCCACTGATGGTAATTTCCTCTTCCGGAGGCTTGGCGCTGGGGCATGGTGAGGGGAACTGCATGCGTCGAGGAACTGATTGGGCTGTCGTCGTAATAATAGCTCCCAGTCAGCGAGCCCCTCCTGTGTGAGTGACATTAAGGGTTTTTACCTCTATTACCCCAGTGTATTCTTGAAGCCTGGGCCAGGGCAGCTAAAGCACAGGATCTAGAAGACATGAGCACTGCTATGCTTGCTCACGAAGAGGCATCAGAGGGAGGACTGGGGCAGGCGTGGACCCGTCGTCCACACTGCAGGAGGGAGTAGAAGGCACAGCGAACTGGAGGTTAGAGGCCTGGGCAGACTCCCAGAGCAAGGAAGGAAAAAGACTAGGCCCCTGAGACTGGACTGTTCGCACATACGTCATGCGGTGGTGCCTGGTGTTTTAGGGTGGGTTTCAACAGTTACCCACCATAATGTTATCTAGGCACCGGCCCAAATATTGGCGATAGAAATCCCAAGTGTGATCTGGCCTTGGAGGAGGTTTTAGTCTGGGTGTTCTGGTAATACTGCTCTTCCACCGGGACCCTGGTAGGCTGGGATTGGAGTGAGGGAGGGGTCTTACGTAGGTACATTAGCTGCCCCGTGCAACATAATCGATTTCGGGGTGAAAGTTTTATGGGTGACTTCTACCAAGTCTAAAATGAATTCATTAAGAACAAAAGGTATTCATCATAAAAGCACCAAAAAGAGAAAGCTTTCTTACGAAAACCAAAGTGCTATGTCAGCAACACCCAAACATGAACGGTCAGCTAGGCCCAATCTCCTGTCCCCACCGGCTGGGAGGAGGGAGACTCCAGGAGAGGATTACCGCCTGTGAGGATCTGAACTCCGGTGTCCTGAACGGGCTTTCCTGCTCTCGCTTGGACTCCGCTACTCTTCCTTCAGAGGTCTTTCGTGTTTTCCTCTGTCGGCAGTGACCCATGCCAGGCATGGCCGTGTGCCTCAGTTTGCCTGGGACAGTCTTGCTTTACACCTGGTGTCCTGATGTAACTAATCGTGGTGCCCCCCTCCTCACTCCCCACCATGTCCTGGTTCGGAAGGTGAATTATGCAGCCATCCCATCAATTTCTGAAGTGGACCCAGCACTTCGCTAAGCACTGCTTGGGACGCAGGCGTCTAGGACGTGGTCCTTGCCCTCAGGGAGAAGAAAGTCTAGTTGGGAAGACAAGATCCATGTGTTTGAAACAAAATACATAATATAGAAAGTGCTCAATAACAAATTGGAAGCTAGGAAACCTCTGAAGATTGGAGGTATCGGGGGATGTGTGGGTCAGTGCTCTTTGTGGACAACAGAAAAGTGTTCATGTAGCTTACAAAGGAAGGGGTTTACGAGGGACACAGTTCACAGACTTGTTGGAAGGGCCGGCGAGCGGACGCTGCGGGAGCAACAGGAACAACACCCAGAACCACGTCGAAGCTGCAGCAGGAAGTGTTCCGGCCGCCCCGTCCCTCCTCACGAAGCTCAGTGCACAGCCAGTGCCTCCCTGCGTGGCGTCGGAGAGTGGAACCCGGGTCTCAAGCTTGCGCCCGGGGAAGGAGGAGGATGGGAGACGGCCCCCGGCGTCTGCGGCGGTAAGAATTCTCGGCGTGGGGCCCCGGCCGCGGGAAGGCGCTGTTGGGCATCCGCCGCGGAGGCCGTGCTGGGGTTAGCGCTGGCCGCGGAGGGTGGCGAGGCCGATCAGGAACGCGAAGGACGCTCCTCTCAGGGTGAAAGGAACACGAGTCAGGTGGCAGAAAGCACGGGACGTGGGCATCCATACACAGATGGGGCAGGTGGGAGGCGGGGGGAACGATGTCCGCTGTGAGGGGGAGACTCCGGGTTTGGAAGGCAGGTAGTGCGACACAGAAGTTAGGCTTTGCTGCAGTAAAGCGTGAGCTCTGGAACCTCGGGCTTCACCCCACCAAGTTCTGTTTGCTGCACACACTGCAACGCACCTGGTACCTGGTGGTGGGCAGTTTGGAATCAGGGCAGTTCGTTCCACGCAGTCCCTCAGGGACCCAGGCTGACAGCGAGCGGAGAATTGCTGGAGAGCCAGCTCTTCCCTCCCTCAGCACTGGAGTGGCAGGTGGCATTTCTGTTCACAGCCATTGACTGGAATATTCATGTGGCCCCACCTACTTCAAGAGCTTGGGAAATACATACTGAATAAGTCAGGAGAAGATACGAGTAACTGCTAGAAGCATCTGCCATGGCTGTTTGGAAAGTCTTTGAGCACGAGCATACCCGTGAAAGTCATCTGTGGGAAGAAAAACTCGGGACCACCGGGCCACCCAGTCTGTCCTGCTCACCCCCAGCGCTCCCAGGCCTAGCACAGCACCTGGCTCGTAGTTGGCACTTGGTACCTATTTGTTGAATGAACTTGGCTCTCGGTGACATGCAGGGTGGAATGGATAGTTTCTCCACCAGAGACAGGGAAGTTGAGAATAAATCTATAACTTCAACTTGGGATATTAGTATACTCTTCCATGGCTAAAAAAGAAAAATAATAGGTAAGCTACCCAACCTGTTCTTGGAAGTCATTTGACGTCTTGATAAGCAGATTGCAAAAGGCCCTTTTTAAATTGATAGTAATCTTGCAATTTAAATTCTTTTCATCGAAACTGTAAGGATGAGTACTTTAGAGCTGGGATGCTTCTAACCATAAATTTGCGTTTTCTTCCCTTTGCCTTTCTAATGATGAATCTGACAGTCCGTTTCTCCTGTCATACTCACAGTATTGACTTTGAGATGTGCCTCAAATAATAGAACTATGGATAGTTTTGTTTTCTAACGTAGTTTGCAGCATTTTACATTTAAAGAGTTTTGGAGAAACAAATTGTCTCCTGCCCCTCTGTCTCCCCAGTGCAATTCTATAAAATTCCTGAGAAACCTAAATATTCAAGCCATAGGTCAAGTCAACAATTACCTGGTAGGAAGTCAACCTGTAAAAATGGGATGCAGCGCCCTGCAGATTTGCCACCGCTTGCGAGAGGAAGCTAAAGGGCCACAAAGGCAAGGAACCGCTGCAGGTGTACTTTATGAAGATTCACATTTTCCTTCCAGAAGCTCCTGGCTCCCAGGGCTTCTCTCTTGCAGACATCCGTTCTGAAAGATAGAGTATCTCTTAAGCGCCTGAGCTTTGGAGTCATACTGTGTGGATTTGGACTTTTGCCTCTATTCCTTATTAACTGTATGATCCTTGGCTGAGCACTTACCCTCTCTAGGTATGTTTCCTCTTTTATAAATTGGGAGTAATAGAATCTATCTGACAGGGTGATTTGACGAATGCGATAATGCATGGGAAGCACTCAGAGCATTACCTGGCACATAGGAAGTGATCGATGAATATGTGGTGTGAAATGGGGGGCATGGTGAAGTCAGTGAAGATTTATCTGAGCCTAGATAATCAAGATGCTAATGATACTGTGTCCATGGGCATGGGGTATGTTTTGCCCGAATCACACCGTGAGAAGAGGACTTGGTCATTGGTTTTTTCAGGTACATATATCACCAGCAAGAGTATTTGTAAAGTCTAGTTGCCTTAAAAAAATATTCATGATCATGATTTAAGTTCCCCTTTTTCACTGACTTTGAGTGGCTATTTCTTTTCTGTGATCCCTTTAGATGAGGTCAGTTCCTCTGAACAATCACAGAACATCTATGGTACAGGATAGTGTTATTTGCTACTAGATCTTTTTCTTGTAGAGATTCTTGTAGCAGGTAATTTCCTCTTCTGTGTTGTACTATATTATCTGAAAATAAACACAATCTGCCTAATTGGTCTCCCTGTTTCTACCCTCTATATAAATCAGATCGTGTCTCCCTTATGTTTAAAACCATCAAGGATTCCATATGACCCAGCATATGTACCCAAAAACTGAAAGCAGACACTTAAGCCAATACTCGTACACCAGTATTCATAGCAGCATTATTCACAATGACCAAAAAGGGGAAAGAACCCAAGTGTCAACCAGCAAATGAGTGCACACACAAAATGCGATATATACATATAATGGAATTTGACTCACCCATAGGAAGAAAGGAATTTTGACACATACTGCCATACCTGTCATATGAATGAACCTTAAAAACATTATGCTAACTGAAATAAGCCAGGCACAAAAGGAGAAATATTATATGATCCCACTTATATGAAAGATCCAGAATAGGCAAATTTTATAGAAGCAGAAAGTAGATTAGAGGTTATCCAGGGCTAGAGGTAGAGATGGGAGTTATTTCATACCTGTTATAGAGTCTCTGGAGTGATGAAAAAGTTTTAGAAATAGTGGTGATGGTTGTACAACATAACATATGATTAATGCCACTGAACTGTGCACTTGAGAATGATTAAAATAGTGAATTTTATGTTATATGTATCTTACCATAAGAAAAACATTTTTTAAAAATGTTGAATTTCCTCATGCTCACAGTCAAAACAAAAGTCCCAGCCTACAAGGCCTAGTGTCTTGGCCCCGCCATTGCCCTTCTGATGTCATCACTGACCTTTCTAGCCCTTGAATGTGCGGGACCAGCCACACTGGTCTCGGTGCTGCTCCTTGAATGTGAACACACCAGCCATACTCCCTCAGGAGGGCCCTTCCACCTGCCAGTCCCTCTGCTTGGAACCTGCTTCTCTTAGATGCCTGCATGACACATTTGTCATCTCCTTCACTCAAGTGTCTGCTGAAATTCTGCCTTAATCAGCGAGTCCTTCCTGAGTAGCTCTCTGTAAAACAGCCACCCCACCACAACCGAGAACCACCCCCCCATTCTTACTCCATTTTTCTTCATGGAAAATCTCCCTGTCAGACACACCACGGATTGATGTGTTTCTTTGTCTCCAGTCACTAAAATGGAAACTCCGTACGTGCTGGGATATTTTGCTTCATTGCTTTCTTTGTCTTTAATGTCTAGAATGGTGCCTGGCATGCAGAGCAAATGCTTAGGAAATGTCTGTTGAGTGAATGAATGAATGTATTTGTGTTGGAGGTAGGTAGGTAGATAGATAGACAGACAGACAGATAGATAGATATCCCTTACTAAAAAGGATTGCAGGACCAAATATCTGGTCATCTTATATATCAGTTAACTATTGCCACTATAAATGCCTCATGACACAACCACAGAACTTAGAGCAGTCCAGCTAATCTCAACCGTTGGATGGCTTTTTACCTTTTGACAACCTGGTGTCTGTGAATTGGTGTCTCATTGTGGTGTTTTGTTTTGTTTTGTTTTGTTTTGTTTTGTTTTGTTTTTAAAGATTTTATTTATTTATTTGACAGAGATAGAGACAGCCAGCGAGAGAGGGAACACAAGCAGGGGGAGTGGGAGAGGAAGAAGCAGGCTCCCAGCGGAGGAGCCTGATGTGGGGCTCGATCCCATAATGCTGGGATCACGCCCTGAGCTGAAGGCAGGCGCTTAACCGCTGTGCCACTCAGGCGCCCCTCATTGTGTTTTTAACTTGTATTTCTCTAATTACGAATGAGGTTGGCATATATGTATGCATTTGTTGGATTCCTTTGATATCATTTATTTAGATTTCTTTTTCGATAAAGAGTCTGTGTAAGTCTGTTGCCCATTTTCTTCTGTTGAATTGATACCTTTTTGATTTTTAGGATTTCTTTGTATTATAAAAGTCTGCAGTCAGCTGTATGTGAAGCACGTGTCTTCTCTCCGTTCGTGGTTTGTCTTTTAACCTCCTCGTTGGTGCCTTTAGAAGGTCATGTATTTTTGTGATTTAAGAACTGTTTCCCTACCTTGTGCGTTAGAAAGGTTTTCTGCCCATGTTACCTAAAATTTTTCCAGTTCTGCCTTTCCCAGGTTAAATAATCAATCTACCTGGAATTAATTTTTAAGGATGGTGGGTAGGGGTCCAATTTCATTGTTTTATGTGTCTACAGTGAATTGTTCCAGAAAATTGTATTGAAAGTCCATCTTTCCTAGTGGTCTGAAATGACTCTGTTTTAAAAATCATGTCTCAACATATATGTGAATCAGTTTCCAGCCCTCTTCCTGGCATCTTCTTATATTAGTTGTCTTGCTGTGTAACAAAGCTGTGTAACAAATTACCTCAAAATTCAGCAGCTTGAAACAAAAAAACATTCATTATCTCAAAGCTTCTTTGGGTCAGAAATCTGGGCACAGCATAGCTAGGGTTCCTCTGACCCCGTGCCTGTTAGGAGGCTGCAGTTGGGGTGTTGACCAGGAGTGTAGTCTCACCTGAAGGGTTAGCTGGGGTAAGAGCTGCCTCCAAGTTCACTTTTGTGGTGATGTTGGGATTCCATTTCCCATGGGTTATCAGATTGAGGTCTTGGTCCTTCCTGGCCATTGGTCAGAGGTCTCCTTCAGTCTCTTCTCATGTGGGCTTCTGCGTAAGACACCTCACAACATGGCAGCTGGCTTTCCTCAGAGCAAGCAAGCAGAGAGAGTGAGAAACAGGGAAGCCACGGTTTTTTGTGACCTAATTTCAGAAGTGGCATCCCATCATTTATGTTGAGTGTTATTAATTAGAAGCAAGGCCAATCAACTCATAGTCAGGGGGAGAGGGAAGTTATTACACAAGGATGTGAATCCCAGCAGGCAAAGATCACTGGGAACCATCTTGGTGGTTGTCCATCACACTTTTATAGTGATACAAACAATTAAATCTCCTGGTATTAATCTTCTCTGTCATTTTCAGTGACATTTGGTAGGGTTGTTTATTTTTTTACTTTTTAAAAACTATCCATATTCAAAATGGAAATAGGGGAAATGAGCATGCCTTGGGATGGAGCTTTAGAAGAACACATAATGGAACTTTGGAAATGAGAGGAAAATACAGATGTGAACTTGGTTTAGATGGCCGATTTTAATGTAGTCATGGTAAGTGTGTACCTTGTAATTTTATTTCACTGGTTTCTCTGAATTTTTCCTAGCTGAATAACTATCACAGTGATCTATAGGAAACATTTCACATGTTAGCTCATCATTTATGAGATTCTTTGGACAGAACAAAGCACCTGCCATCTCCTTTATTCATTTTATGCAGTTCATGGAGCTCAATGATGCTAGAACCATATTCCCAGTGTCACTGAAAATGATGCTTAGAACAGGATGGGAGGGTTGCATTGTAATAGTGGTTAGCATCACTCATGGCTTCTTTTTCATTTAAAACACAAACATCTGCCAACACACTCTCATGGTTACCTAGTGGGAAGAAATCCTTGGGAGTAATTATTTTGAGTTGAATTGCTTGCTTAACGATTAACTTTCATACACCTGATTGTTCCATTTGTCGACATCCTTGTTCAAAGCTTCCCGTGTACACTCCATGGAATGAGGGTGGTTTCAGTTGGAGCTTAAGAGATTATCGAAAAGACTTCATCATCAGGAAAGCATCTGGACCCAATTCACCTTTCCTTTCTTCACACCTGTGGGGCCACATTGGTTTGTACAGATGCGTACTTCCACCCAGTGTTTTGGGATAGAGTTCAGATTTCTGCCATCATCATGAACATGGTGATTACCAACTTCACAGTTCTCAGGGAGCCTTATGGTACCGTCTTTATTTCCAGTCCCGTGTGTGTGTGTGTGTGTGTGTGTGTCTGTCTGTCTGTCTGTGTACTTGTGTATACATCCATAGCTGATATTGAGGTAACAAAAGAGAGACCTAGTTTTGACACAGTAGATAAATAACTTGGGTTTTAAGTGCAGCTAGTAAGAAAATCTATGTGCCTTCTCTTTGAAGAAGAAAAATTTAAATCACAATGAATAAGAAGTAAAAATAAATGCATCTCCAGCAAGATGTGAGACCTCTGATGACATACCTTTTAGCAAAGCTCACAAGCTCTTGGTTTTTGTAGAACTAAGGAGGTGACGTATAAGCAGATGGCGACACCCCCTGTGGGCAGAGATCTTACACTGTGATATGAACTCTAGATCCTCTTCTTCTACCCTGCACTCCACACACTTCTTTGGTAAATGTAACAAGCCAGGAACTAGGCCAATGTGTAAGGCATTTGAATGGACTCTTGGTGCTGAGTTAAAGAAAGATTAGGAACTTCAAAGAAGGTGACAGAATTCAGGTAGGAGCCCACAACTGGAGGGTTTGAGGAGGCCTGATGAAGGCTGGACCACCACTGTTGTTCATTCCTGATTATCAGGGACTGAGGCAACAGTTTACATTAAGAGGTGCTTCCTTAAGTATATTTTTTGGGAATTAAAATGCAGTCATGAAAGAGATAACTTTCAGATGTGAAGATGATTTTGTATTTAAATGTATTAAATTTTGTATTTAAATTTAAATTAAATTAAAAGAGCAGACTCTACACTCAGGAGAGTTTGAGGATCTTTTCTGATAGCATACTGCACTGCATAGTGTATATTTTAACATAATTTCCTTGCATCGGTCCCATATTTGGTGTTGATAGATTTTCTGCATAGGCCATATGTGTAGGCTCGGCTGACAAAAACCAAGAAGGTGATGCTGAACTCTAATTGATCTTGAGTTATGCGTTATTTTCTTGTTCATCCCTCGTAGCTTCCCCTTCAAGCTCTAACAATGCCTTTGAGCCATGAGAAAAATTTACACATAATATTTTGAATCCATTAAAAGAAGTTCAGAGCTTAAGAGTTGTTTTTTGTATCTCTTGAGTCGGATGAATTACCATCTCACAGAAAATAATAATTAGGTGATGGGTTGATGCCGAGCTTTGATTTTTGGTATGATTATCTTATTCTTTCATTTGGCTCAGTTCAAGTCAGAGGGTTGGGCGTCCTGCAAGAGAGGGACCACCCAGACCACGTGCAGGCACATCAGAGCTCTTCCTTTGGTGAATGTCAAGGCAAAATTATTCAGAATATAATCTGAAATGCATTTGATCCTATGGCAGATAGTTTAATAATTTATTTTTGGCCTTATTAGCAAAGCCTTGTATTTACTTTGCTGTCACTAAAACAAGATCATAGTGATTTTGTGTGTGCGGGTATGTTCTGGTTTAAAATTTTTTTCTTTGCGGTTTTAATGACCTAAGAGCAATTACACATTTGAGGTGAGACGATGTGGGGGGAAATTACATACAAATAATGTCTAATTTACAGTTGCCTGTGCCCAAAAGTGACACAGAAAGGCTGACAGTACTGTGCTCTCATCACGTAACTCTGTGACAGAGGTTTTCTCATGTAAATATTCTCCCCAAATAAATGAAAAGGTGTAATTGATTCCAGGTTTGATTCGTGGAGCTCGTTACATGCCAGTGTACCTACAAGACTGATGGATGACACATAGAACATTCTTCGCAGAGACTTGAAGAACTAGAAACTACTGAGATCTTTGGTTCGGAGAGAATCAGGCACTCCTAATTATATGGTATTAAGATGCTCCCAGTTGGAGGAATTGCCTGGAAAAGTAGCAGAGAAAGGTAGCTTGGCACCCTCACCCCCGTGTGTCCTCATAGCTGGTAATGACATGAAGTGCGGGGACAAGGGTGTCTGTCAATCCGAGGAAGGGAGCTGGCACGTGGACCGAGATCGCAGGGCCCTGGCAACACCTGCAGGTGTCCGGGACAGAAGAGCTCATTTAGACGCCGCACGGCAAGATGGGAAGACAGGTGGCGACTCTCTTCCAGGGATATCTTTTATTTGAGCAGAACCAGACCAACTGTTCCTCATTAAAACACATTTTGCAACATGTTCTGATGTGAGCAGATCACGTGTGTGTGTGTGTGTGTGTGTGTGTGTGTGTGTGTGTTCAGAGAAAATTCAGCAGTGCGCCAAAGTCTCGGCATGGCTCAGAACTGCAGGACAGGTGGAGTGCAGTGCCCCCGCAGGACCTGACCTGGCTTTCCTGGAATGGCCTTCTGTAGAGAAACACAAACACCACCATTGCATCCGTGAGATGCAGCAGCAAGTAAAGTGGGTGAAGCTGCTTTGGAAGGAATCTCGATCCTGATAGTCATTTGGGATGCTGTGTCTTGGTTTTTCTCATTTCTTTATATTGCATTAGAAATGTACCTCTGATGTGTTATTACCGAGGTTGAGCTTAGTGTGACTGAAGCCAAGCCTCTCATCAGCTTTGCCACAGATTACCTGCTCTAGGGGATTGGAATTACGTAGATCGGGAAGGTTGGGATTAAGTCATGTTAACAGCTTCCCTGGGAGTTTGGGGGGAACAAAAGAATGCATATGGAGTACTTAGAATCGTGCCAGGCACGTGGTGACCAGTGCCTAAATGCTTCTCGTCTACTTAGTGTTTTTATATAGAGGCTGTCATCCACCTGTCCTCCTGGATCCTTAGGCTTCTGATTCTGGGGCCATATTACATGCTGCAAGCTATAAATATTTTTCAGGGAGGAAGAACTGCAGGAGAGGCCTCAAAAAGGCAAGACTTTCTCCATTGGAAGGCCAAGCCCATCCAGCTCCCAGGAAAAGGAGAGGATGTTTGCACCTGTATAAAAATATAAATATAGAAGGCAAAGGAACACATAGAAGTACCAATACTCCTTCAGAGAGCATTAATTGACCACCTCCTTCAGATCCTTATCTCTTTCGGCTGAAAAAGCCAGGAGTAGGACACACATGGTGGCTTAGCAGGTCTGCGTGAGCAGAGGCTGAGCCCTGGAGACCCCGTCTTCCTCCACCAGGAAGCTTCATGGCCGACTAGTCATACAGTCACTGGGAGGTGCCCTGCGCCCCTTTACCCTGTAACGTGGAGAACATCAGGCTTCTGTTGGAGTGCATTCTCCCCTGCAGCTGGTTAGCTCCACGTGGACTGAGCACACCCTCTGGTGGGACAACGATGACATGGGGAAGTCACATATGCCAGGAGTGGTAAGGGCAATAACGTGCTCGTACACACACACACACACACACACATGCATACACGCACACACACACGCGCGCACACACACACATGCACGCACACACACACACACACACACACAAGATAACCCACGTCCTGATCCCAGCAACCTGTGAATGTGCTGCCTCACATGGCAAAGGGAACTTCAGGTATGTGATTCAATTAAAGGTCGAGATGGAGAAATTATCCTGGGTTATTCCCCGTGGGCCCAGCGTAAATCACAAGGATCCTCACTGAGAAGCCTGTACTACTGGCTTTGAAACTGGAGAGAAAAGGCCACAAGCCAGCGGATACAGGCAGCCTCTAGAAGCTAGATAAAGAGCAAGGAGACTAATTCTCCCCTCAAACTGGCAGAAAGACTGGAGCTCTGCCGACACTTCGACTTTCAAATTTCCGACCTCCGGAATTACAAGAGAATGAATTTGTATTAAAGCCTGAGGTTTGCGGTAATTTATTAGAGTAGCAATAGAAAACTAATACACCATGCTCCTTCTCTGCTGGCAATTTTTTCCCTGTTGGTACGATTGTATTTTTATACTGTGTAGTGTTGATGATGTTCGACCCTACGTTCCATCTACCTAACAATCTTAACAAAAAATCCAGGAGTAGGTAAATGGCAATTTATATGGAAAGCCTATCTGCATCTGTATAAAATGTGCATCTGAAGTACTAAGGAGCAGGTGGAAAGGCAAATAGCCTTTCAGCCAGCACTGCCCAGCCCCCTCAGCGCTGGGCCCTGGGCATGCACTGGCGAGGCTCCTCTCGAGGAGTGCGCACAGATTCACACAGGAGTAGACAGGCCATTTACTACCACTGGCAAGTGCCATGATGAAGGCCAGCCAGCAGGATGCCCAGCCCCACAGAGGGGAAGCACCTCACTCATCGGGGCTGTGTGCTGGTTGAGAGAGTTTTTCCTACAGGAGGTCCCGTCTGACTGAGCCCTGGGAAAACAATCATAAGAGGAAGCAGGGGGCAGACAGAGCGTGAAGGGGAGCTGGCTGGGTCAGGCTGGGCACAGAACATAAAACCTTTGTGGGACGGAGAGTGACCTCTTTCCTTCCCTTTTTAGTTTCCTTGAAAAAGATTTTATGACTAAATATCAAAGGAAAAAGCAGATGTAAAAATGAGCCCCTGGCACACATGACCAGTGAAATTGTGGAGTTCAAGTTTCCCTTCATGTATGAGGTGGTTTTAGTTAAGAGCCGTTCCAGAAGGCTCGCTCCACAGGGAGAGGCATAGCTTCTTCGTCATGGGTTAGCACTTGCAAGGATAGTACCCAGGACAGGACATCTTCGTCTCAGTGCTGGTGGTAAGTGCTGTGGGAACCTCGGGTCTTCCCCATGTTCTGGGTCACACTCCTGGAATGTAATATAATAGCCCTTCGTGTAGACTTTCTGTATTCCAGGCACCCCACCCAGGGACTGGGTGTATTGCTTCGAACCCTCTTGAAATCATCTTAAGGTGGATATTGACATCTCCGCTTCATAGAAGAGCTAACTAGGCTTTGGGAGTTTAAACCACTTGCCCAGGGTCACACAGCTGCCAAATGTCAGACCCTGGATTCAGTTTCTGCCCTGCCAGAATCTGAAACCCATGCTCATTCGTTATATACCGTGTGTCCCCTGATGGTGCGGAAGGGACAAAAATGGCCTAAATCAATTAGTCATATTTGAGAAGCAAATAAAATAGTGACTTTATAATTTTACCAAAAGAATATCTGAGGCAGTTTGCCAATTCCATTAGAACCGCAAAACACCATGGAATGTGTTAATCTTCAGTTTTACATGCTCGAAAAACTTAATATGCGTATCTCACTCGATCCTCCTAACAGCCCTATGATGTGAGAATACTAACAGTATCTCCATTTCTTAGGTGATTTTTATGTAGAAACAGAGATCATTTGCCCCAAAATCCTAAAGTGGAGGTGGGATTAGCCCAGAACCAGTGCACTTCCTGGCCCCAGCACTGGTCTCATTTGACCTCAGTGTTCCGAATGGGCTCGGGTGTAGTAAGGCTCCTCTTCCCATTCCCCAGCCGTGCACGGGCAGCTGCTCAAGGGAGGCGTCATTCAGGATGGACTGTTGTTACCATCCAGCCAGACGGAGTTCTTCTTTCTGAAGTCTTCATTTATCTCCACCTGATTGAAATCTGATCCGTAGACTTCCCGAACAGCAAAGTGGTTTTTGTTTGGTTTTGTTTTCGGTGTAGGTACTTGGTTCTACTTTAACAGATTTATTACTTGAATAGATTTGATAAGCTATACTTTTGAAAATTAGTAGGATGTGTTAAGAATTAGCAAGAATGTTTAGAAATTAATCAAGGAAACAGTGGGATTTACAAGGTGGGGTAGAGCCCGTGTTAATTAAAGTGAACACTTTCTCAATGTTGCCCTCAGTTTACTCTAACTGGATAAATACAGGGATCTTTTTATTGAACAAAGGTCCTGGCCTGCCTCGTTTCACATTTCTGTTTTGAAAAAGGCATCTCTAAGTGGGGTTTGATTTCTTAAAAAGTGTAAGTTTGAGAGTTGGTGTTTACTTAGTCTTAGCAAGCAATAACATGTCTCATCCTGGGTGTGTTACAATATGAGAGATGGAAGCGCATCTTGAATTTCAAGAATTAACAACCTTTGGTAATAATGTTTAAGAAGTTTAGGGAAGGTTTGAGCCTTCTGTTTAGTTTCTAGAACTATTGGCCATACTAAGTTTTTCTCTAAGTCAGTTATATACAGTGTTCTCCGTGTGTGTGTGTGTGTGTGTGTGTGTGTGTGTGTATAGAAACTTTTACCTTAGCATTGGTTATTTATCATCACCTCATGTAAAAGCACTTTTTGTTTAAATTGTGCCGTAGAAGTGCTGCATTATTTTGTATTCACAAATGCTGCTGCTGACTGGGTAGAGCCCTTTCATAGTTGTATGTTTAGATGTTGGAGTGTCTTGGACTTTAGGAGAAAGTCTTTCTGTTTCCTATATATTTTTTGAAGATTGTATTTATTTATTTGTCAGAGAGAGAGAAAGAGCACAAGCAGAAGGAGAAGCAGGCTCCCTGCTGAGCAAGGAGCCCGATGCAGGGCTCGATCCCAGGACCCTGGGATCATGACCTGAGCCTGAGGCAGATGCTTAACCGACTGAGCCACCCGGCATCCCTCTTATTTTTTTAAGATACTTTTCCTTCAGTATCACAGTGGTGGTGACAATTGAAATGTACAAAGCTAGCTGCCTGCTGAGTACTGTCAGCTGAGAAACCTTTTTTTCCAATCTTTAAAAATATATCATCGGACTCTTTTAATCAAGATCTCAGATCAGTAAAAGGTGAAGATATAAAAGAAGCACAGTGTGGTAGAAGAGGCTACATTTTCCCTCTCCTGCTGTGGTGTTTGTCGAGTGCCCACCGTGATCTTAGGGAGAGCGGCCGGTCCGGTGGGTGCGGCTGCCCGTGCACGCTGCTGCTCTCCGTGAGATCCTGCGGTGCACACCTGGCTACGGGGATGGGGGGGTCCGTTATGTCCAGATGTGTTAGGTGTTTGCTGGGAGCACGTGGGGGGCAGAGGTGTGAAAGGGAATAAAGTAACACCCGAGGAAGAATGCATACGTTGAATACAACTACAGGTAATCCACTATGGTAATTCAATAAGTCACTTTCATATTTGGAGCAAAATTTTATGGCATATGAGTTAGAAGAAGGAGAAGAAATTTTGTGGAACGGTCATCAAAAGTCCAGGGTTTCTTCAGGCCGAGAGCACAAACACCATAGCTGCATTGCAGCCTTGCGAAGCAGAAGGTGTTCCAAACTCAACCAGGTGCTTAATGCTTCAAGACGTAGCCTGGTCCTGCCCAGGTCAGCCTGACCCCTGACCTGGCACCAGTGGTCACCAAGTGGCAGCTTGGAATTGCAGGTGTGCAACCAAGGTCCAGCATTCAGAATGACGGGTGGAACGGGGGGGAATTCCCCTGCAGCTGGGAGAGATTGCGTTTTACCGGCTACTCTTGGAGGGCCCCCTTCCAAGGCCCTGTACTTAATTCTGTATTCATACTTTTTCCTAAAAAGAGAGCTCCAGTCCCCATGCTATCTGGATCTACTCCTTGGTGAGGAGTCTGTGAACTTCCTAAAGTCACGCATGGAAATGTGAGCTGTGCTGTGTGCACGTGGACATAGGCACCTGCCCATTTTTCTGGGGAACGGTCAGTCCGTAGCCTTCACTGGCTTCTCAGAGCCATGTGTGACTCAAAATGTCAAACTCGGGCCAAGGAGACCTCAATCAGCCTCTCAGTTATGGTCTTGTAAACCCAAATTTAAGAAGCGATGGTTTAATTTCTAGAGGCAGTGACTTAGGATTCATGTAGGTTCGTAGCCTGAATCCATCACAGGACACATGGGTCACCAGGGACATGGAGAGGCACGTTTTTGATCATTTGCACCTCTTCTGGAATACACACCCCCATTCACTCATCCACATCTGAACACTTCCTGAGTACCCACTCTATCCCCGTAACTGCGCAGGTCCAAGAACCTGGAGGTGAAGTAGACAGCCTCGCTGCATTTGAAGAGTTCACATTGCTTATGTCATTGTAGCAAAGAAGGACTGCGTTCTCTCCCAAGGCTGCCGGGTCCAGATGAGTGCTGTCCTTGAGATAGTGAGACTACTTTTAGTCAAACTAAAAGTTTGTCAACATATTCTCAGCTCCAAAATATCACACAGAAAGCCAATCTCACAGAGAACGGTCTCCTGGGGCAGGGACAGCTTTGGGTGCACCTCTGAGCTCTCGTCATGCCCCCCCCCCTTGCAGGGAAGAAAGCTCCATCTGTTCCGCTGCATGCCCCCTTGTCGAGGGACAGACACCAGCAGGGTGTCGATCCAAACACTTGTGGAGTGCAGAAGTGAATCATGATTCAACTGCCATTGGGTTGGGAGATTTATCCTTGTGGTTAGCAAGGTTTTTAACTTTGCAATTAGTCTCCTAGAGTCAAAGCAAGAATTCTTTCATGTCTATCACATGGAAGTATTAGCCAGTGGAAACTAGATTCTGAAAGTTCCTGTGGGTTCTCCATCAAAAGTCCGTTGTCCCTCCTTCCCAAGCCTTCTGCCATCATTCTAACATAGGTGCTCATCACCTCCCACCTCAACTCACCACTGGATCCTCTACTTCCATGCTCTTCCCTCCCCTCAGCCTACCCTGCACATTCCTGCCACTGTCGCCTTCTGGAAAGAACCGTTTCCGCCCTTCTACTGTGCATTGTGAGCTGCAGCTCCCATCTCCCACACAGAGGACGCAGCTGTCAACAAGAGATTCTTAGGGAGCGTGGAAGGGAAGAATAAGCAAAATAAAATGGTCATTGAAACACATTTTGTGCTGCTGTGGATTTCTTGTTCTTCCACAGACATGTCTTATCCTGTCCTGCTCTGGGTCGCCCCCTCGGCCCCCCACATTGTTCTTTGCATCTGTGCTCCCCTGCCCCCCCCCACCTCCATCTCTCAAAGCGGAGTTTCAGGTCTCAGCAGGGGAGGCACCAATTCTAAAGCCTCTACATAAGATTGGAGATCTTTTATAATAGAATTAAAGTTGTACTTTGGAACGCTAGAACCATCTCGAGAACAGCAGGTGCCCCCTCCCCACTCCTCTGCACACCCCCCAGTAAAAAGTATCAGGGAACCCAGACCTCCTGAAAAGTAGTGTGGTGAGAACTCCTAGCTCTTCATGCTCCTTCCAAGCAGGACTTTCCAGCCTTCTCCATGTCTGATGCACAGAGAAAGTGGTCGTGGCTAGACAGCATACCAGAGGGAGCTGCATGTGGGGGGCCTATCCCTCTGGCCACCCAGACCTTTCAGCTCCCTCTTCGAGTTTGGGGCCGCCCTCTGCAGCAGCACCCCAGCCGGGAATCTCCACCCAGAGGGGTGTGTTTGTGGAATAAAATGGCTTCCATAGTTTTTCCTCTGTCATTTTTTTTTTTTCCTGAGTAAATGTGTTTGCATCCCTAAAAGGTAACATTTTTTATATGATTCCATGCTACATAAATGTTATGCTTCATGAATTCTGCCTTGATTCTCCATAAACCAACTCTCACTCTCTCATATATTTTGTGTGTAATCTGGAAAATCATGAGCTTGGCCTAACACTTCAAGGAAAGGAAATGTGATTTATTCATACCTAACTTGAGGCCACCCGGCCCATGGTGGGTGTTTGAACGTGTCTGTGTTGAAGGGGTAACTAAGTGATCGCTGCTTCTTACGTCAGACTAAAAAGCTTCTACACAGCAAAGAAAACCATCAACAAAACAAAAAGGCAACCTACTTGAATGGAGAAAATGTTTACAAATCATATATCTGATATCTGATAAGTAATATCCAAAATATATAAAGAACTCCTATAACTCACTAGCAAAAAAACCAATCTGATTTTAAAAAATGAGCAGAGGATCTGAGTAGATATTTTTCCAGAGAAGACATCCAGATGGCCAACAGGTACATGAAACATGCTAAACACCACTCATCATCAGGGACATGCAAATCAAAACCCCAGTGAGCTGTCACCTCACACCTGTCAGAATGGCTGTTATCAGAAGGACAAGAAGTAACAAGTGTTGGCAAAGAAGCAGAGAAAAGGGCATGTTCTGAGGGAATGTAAATGGGTGCAGCCACTGTGGAAAACAGTATGGAGGTTCCTCAAAAAATTAAAAACAGAAATACCATATGATCCAGCAATTCGTCTTCTGTGCGTTTATCTGAAGAAAAGGAAAACACTCACCCTTGTGTTCCTTGTGGCATGATTTACAGTGTCCAAAATACAGAAACAGCCTAAATGTTCAGTGTCTTTATCCAAAGAAGATGTGGGATATATATCGTGTGTATGTGTATATGTAGATATGAATATTACTGAGCCATAAAAAAGAGGGAAATCTTACCATTTGCAACAACATGGATGGACCTTTAGGGAATTATGCTAAGTGAATTAAGTCCGAGAAGGACAAATACCATATGGGCTCAATTATATGTGGAATCTTTAAAAAAAAAAAAAAAAAAAAAAAAAAGAGCTCATAGATCCAGAGTATAGATGGGTGGTTGGTAGGGATGGGGGTGGGTGAGATGGCTGAAGGGGGTTAAAAGGTGGAAACTTCCAGTTACAGCAGGAATAAGCCCTGGGGTGTCATGCGCAGCAGGGTGACTGTAGTTAACAATACTATGTTGCATATTAGAAACAATACTATGTTGCATATTTGAAAGTTACCAAGAGAGGAGATCTTAAAAAAATTCTCATCACAAGAAAAAAAACCGTAAGTGTACATGGCAGTGGATGTTAACCAGACTCGTTGTGGTCATTATGCTGCACACCAGAACAAATAACTATGTTACGTGTCAATTACATCACGGTAAAGAGAAAAAAAAAGACAGCTTCTTCTAGGGACTCATGACTTGTCTGATAGTCACAGTAGGGCTGTTTTGTATCTTAAAATCACTTTTTTCCCCTCTATGTTTCCGTCTTCATAGGAATTCAGAAATAGGCTTGGGAATCACCCGAGCTCGGTGCCCCACACTTCTGCTGCGGCTCGGCGGGACCCCGCGAGCTCCCGAACGGCGCCCCGCTTGCAAAGGCTCCATCAAGACTGCGCACTGAGGGTGTCTGTGGGCCTGGCTCTGTGTGCTCTCCTTCTGGCTTTTTTGGTCAAAGTCTATAATTAAAGCACAACTAAATGAAGCATTTGTGAAGACTGAATTTCTAATTAAAATCTGCAATGAACAGAAAAGCAACCACATCAGTCCTCCAAGAGCTGGAATTGATACTGGTCTCACCGCCCCCGCGTCAGCCATACTTTTTAATGAGGCTTACTGTGTCTCTCATTGAGTTGGGTCATCGGTTATTTGACCTAACACCTACTAACTGTTGCCATAGCATATCTTTTAAATTAAGTTCCTTTTGGTTTATTTGCAGCAGGAAATGCAAGTGGTTGCATTTTTCTTTAAGCCTCCAGTCTTCAAGTCAGAACTTAATTGTACGGTGGATCTGGTCATCTTTTCCTGATGTGGGAAGAATTTTGAGTCTTCAATAAACATTTAAAAATGTATCTTTCTCTTTATGCTTTGTTTGGAGTCCCAATGCTACAGATATCTTATTTTTCACAGCAGATGTGTTCCTGGAAAGTTTATATGGAAACCCATGTTTGGAACAAGACTTCTCTTGGAATGCGCGGGGAGAGTCGCCAAGTAAAGGACTCTCGGTGACGTTTTTGAGAAGTGTAAGGAGTCACCCACTTCTTCGTCACCCACAAACTTTCAGAAACTGGATTTGTTTAAAACCAGCTGTGCCCCTTCTCTGACAGTTTTGATCAATGGCACCAAATGTTTATTTCTGCCTGACATCATTGGCCTTTACTAAGTACAATGACTTATTTCGCAATAGAAGGAATTGATGTACTAAGCGATCTTACGAACATCAGAATTTAAATGTTACTTGGATTGTACAGGCACAGGGAAATCAGGTGCCCCCTGGTTACCATAGGACATTTCATTTTTAAACCCACATCCTGTTCATCTTCTCCTTTTATGTGTCTTTTAAGGAATCCAAATTAAAATTTATTTATGTCATCAGTTGGTGAGCTAACAAAACAAGCAAAGCAAAACTAGTGTTAATACATTTCTCCAGAACCTGGTATGTGCTTCTAAGAAGAAATCCCATTTCTAACGCAGAAGACCTGCCAGGCTGCTCCCAGAGCCCCCCAGGGGAACATGCATTTGGGATGCTAGTGAGTCAAGACAAGAAGGATGTTTATACTTCCCATCTCACCCGTTCCCCACTCTTTCCCTCTTACCCCTCCCGTTTCTTTCCCCACCTCCTGCTCTTTCCTCCACTCTGTTCCCTTCAGCTGTCCTTCCTGTGAAAGAAGGGCACACCCAGGCATCCAGCAGTCCCACTGCCCCTCCCCCACTGTGATGGGACTTCTCAAGGATTGTTTCAGCCCAGCCGTATGGGGTCCCCCCACTCCACCTGTCCTGTTTCTGATCCCCAGTTGGGCGGCAACTTCATTTTGCTCAGAGGTTCAGAAGGTATAAAAGCCCTGCACCAGGGCCCAGGTCATGTGTGATATTTACCATCCTGGTGAGCAGTTGGCTGGACCGGCAGCTATGGTCTGAAAACCCAGCTTGCTTTTCTCCGTGACCTCTGCTGGAGGGAGAGAGGGGGAAAGGGTGTGCTGGTTGCTGACAGCGCAGTTCTTGTGGACAGGATGAGCAGCCGGGAGCCCTCGGAGCCAGTGTGGTCATCAGGAAAGCCGTCCCCTTTCCAGCTCCTCTCCTCCCTGCTCACCGTGCTCCTGCACATCTCTCACCCCTTTGGAGTTGGGCCTGGCCTCGTGACCTTTGCCGGCCCATGCGGTAGGAGAGGAAGCATCAGATCTTCGAGGCAGACGTGTTCAGAACGGGGGTACAGTCGCCATATGCTCTTCCCGCCACGAGGGTGATGATGGGCACACACGTCAGGATGAAGCTTTCCTGGGCCTGAGTCCCCGAGGGAGCGCGAGGAGCAGAGCCCCCTACCAGCCCGTGCCGGACGTCGTGTGACGCCGCCGAGATGGGGAGCTGTCAGCACAGAATGACCAGACCGTCCTGATACGTACGGAGTCAGCCGTGGCGGGACGGTTCACTTCTTTGTGAATACAGCCCCGGACGTGCCTCCTGTTTTCTTTTCGTGTTTTCCCTTAGTGCCAAAGTCTTTTTTTTTTCTTTCCTTTCTTTTTTTTTTTAATAGCGATTTTTCCTGCTGAAAAGAAAACTGTCCTGGCTCATTCAGGCTGCTCTAACAACACCATCGACCGGACGGCTTATAACCAGCAGCAATCTATCTCTCATAGTTCTGGAGACTGGACGGTCCAAGGTCAAGGTGCTGGCAGATTTAGTATCTTGGGAGGACTCACTTCCTGCTGCGCAGATGGCCGTCGCTTATGCCCCTCCCGTGGGGGGGGGGGGCTCTCTGCCTCGTGAGCGCACTGATCCCATTGCCGGGCGCGCCGCCCTCATCCCCCAGTCCCTCTCAAAGGCCCCACCTCCCACCGTCACATTTTTAAATAAAGATTTATTAATCAAGTTTCTTTTCTCTCTTCCTCCTCCTCTCTCCCTCTCTTTCATTCTGTCTTCCTTGGTTCATCAAGTGTGAGATAGTCAGTTGGAGAATGTGAAAAAATTCTTTGGTGAAAACTTTGCTTTGTTGCTGGGGAAATGTGTCTAAACATCAGATTTCCATATGTCTTTCAGTCAAAACATACGCTTTTCTGTTGACTTCGGTCCAGGTTGAAGATTTCAGTCACGGGGGGAGAA
Organism: Ursus arctos; assembly: GCF_023065955.2. Lineage (NCBI taxonomy): Eukaryota > Metazoa > Chordata > Mammalia > Carnivora > Ursidae > Ursus > Ursus arctos. The sequence goes on from NW_026622997.1 coordinate 24,061,489, forward strand.
TTGGAGTTACAGATGAACTTCAAGAAGTCTTATCATGATAGCACAAACATAGAGGAAAGGAAAGGAAGGGCAAGAGGGAGGGGAGGGAGGAAAAGAAAGAAAGAAAAATGAAAGAGGGGTAAAGATACTCTTAAGATTTGCCTGGCCCCTGAGGCACCCCAGGGTATTTTAAATGTTTGCGGGAAACAGTGACATCTGTCAGATACCGTGCAAGCTAGTCGCTCAGAATGGTTCCATTTCAACATTGGAATGCACACTTTTCCACGATGCCGTGTCTAAGACTGGATTTTAGGCAGTCGCTGTGACAAAAAAGCAAGTATCGAGTGAAAATGTGGAACAGGAACTGAAGACAATCTTATTTCATGGTTTGAGAAGTTGTACAGTGCGCAACAGATGCACGTGTTCCATTAATAAGTAATTACGGTAATTTTTGAATAAAATAAAACTATATTTATTTCAATTTACTCATATTACTTTTTCACATAGATTTTGTAAGATGTTTAAGACACAAGTATTAAGTTGTTAGTACCCAGCTACTCAGTAAACAGGATGGTTGGCTGTTTCTGTTTTTTAGAGGATCCATGCCAAATTTATATTTAACCTGGGGTCCTAATTCTTTCCCAAAGTATGTTTTTTAGTTTTTAATTTATTAATAGCACGTGTTTAATAAATTTGCACCTGTCTAACCATTGAGCTAGAGTTTATGATGTTGAAACTATACAATCTGGGGCACCTGGGTGGCTCAGTCAATTGAGTGTCTGGCTCTTGGTTTCAGCTCAGATCATGATCTTGGGGTCCTGGGATCGAGCCCCATCTTGGGCTCTGTGCTCAGTAGGGAGTCTGCTTAGGATTCTCTCTCTCTCTGTGTGCCCCTCCCACTTCCCACTTGCTCATGTGTATGCGATCTCTCTCTGAAATAAATAAATAAATAAATAAGAAACTATAAAATTTGAGTTAAGGAACTATAAAGGAGTCAAGGATCTGAACCAACTGGAGTCAGACCTCAGTAGTTTCCTCAGACCTCAGTACAAACTGGAGGCAGGTAGTTTAGGGAAAGAGCATGAGGTTTTTGACATCAGCAAAAGTTTGGTTTAAGTTGTAGCCGGACCGCTTTCTGAGCCTCATCTGTAAAACAGAGAGACAATTCTACAGCAGGGTCACTGAAAGATGAAATGGGATCACATATATCAAGTAGTATGTCCTTGGCACATGTAATTTTTTCCCCTTTCATGATTTACTTTAGCCATTTAAACGTGAAAACCAATTTTATAAATAAGGTTCGGTGGTTTTAAATTCTGATATTAACCCACGACCACCCAAAAGAATTATATGTGGAATAAAAAGATTCCTGCCTCAAGGGACTTAGAGTCTAATTCTAACAAATGCAGCAAAGGAAGAAAAATTCAAAGAAAATGGATTGCAGCTGTATTTGAGGAGATCAAATTAATGAATGATGTGGTGCACAGATTTGGGTGGCCGATCCAAGATCAAGAAGGAGATTTTCCATGAACAAAGATGAAAAGAGCAAGCAGATTAATAGGAGACCTAGAAGTCATGCCCTTCCCCCACCCTGCCTTGGGGGTGAAAGGAAATGTAGACACTATTATTCTTCATTAGTTTTCTGTCAATTATTTCCTACTAGTACTGTTTCTTGGGGTTCCATAGCCAAAACATCCCAACTGTGTAGAGCTTGAAGCAGAGTTTCATTTGGTCTCTTATGGTCTTCCTAGTTAATGGACATCTGAATACACTTCTGAATACCGATGAGGCAAGTGGCCAGAAAAAAATAATTTAAAAAAAGGTTTATGTAAATATGCGTATTTATATATTTCATATATATATACGCATGTATTTTTAAACCCAACCTTGGATCAAGATAAGAGAAAACTTGAAATTCAGAAAAGCCTAAAGAACTAGAAGTTTTAAATGTTAGGTTTATCTAATCTGCTTTTAATATGCCTACTTAATCATAGTAACTACAGATGTTATTCCAGGCTGTCTGATTCCAAGGTCCAAGCTTTTAACTTCTGCTTTTACCCACAGTTTACATAAAGAGGAATAAAACGTGTGGTTTTTAAATAGACCTAGAGATTTTCAAATAGATACAAAGTATGTTGTTGACGTCTTATACTTGGGTCCAGCCTTTGTGAACTAAAGTATACCGTCCACATACTGTATGCATAAGTAATGAGGCTACTTACAAACTACAGCTTACTTTTACATGGAGTGTTATCTCCCTTGAAGAGTCACTTTGGAATGACTCTGATAGCACTCAGTCCTGAATGTAGTTCCTAGTGCTATCTTATGAGCCTCTACCCTTGCGGAGGAATGTGTTGGCTCAGGTCATGATCTTAGGGTCCTGGGATCAAGTTCCGAATCAGGTTCTTTGCTCTGTAGGGAGTCTGCTTCTCTCTCTCCCTCTGCCCCTCCCCCCACTTGTGTGCTCACTGTCTGTCTCTGTGAAACAAATAAAATCTAAAAAAAAATTAACGTATCTGGTGAGTGACAATTAGATTGAACTAGTTGTATTAGTAGGGGTCCCTGGGAAAATTCTTTTGTGGACCTTGGCCCTTTTAAGACAATGCCTTGCAGTAGTACGCCTTTCTTCCTTAAACACTAGACTTTCCCCTGAATAGCATGAACAAAGAAAAGTTCAGGAGCAAATGGCTTCACAAACATATAAAAGATAATTAACACAAGTCCTTTTCATACATTTTCAAGAAATGAAAAAGGATGAAACATTTTCTAACTCATTCTATGAGGCCAGCATTACCTTGATATTAGAGCCAAATAAAGAAATCCACAAGAAAAGAAAATGGAAAACCGAGGTCCCCTATGAATGTAAGTGTAAAAATACTTAAAGTATTAGCAAGTTGATTTCAACAGCATATTAAAAGGATTATTTATCATGACCTAATGGGATTTACCCCAGGAATGCAAGGGTGGTTCAACATAAAAATCAACATTACAGATCACACTTATAAATTAAAAAGGAAATAAAAACATTTGATCATCTCAACTTACACAGCAAAAGCACTTGACAAAATCCAACACCCTTTGATGACAAAAACTTCTTAGAAAACTAGGAATGGAAGGAAAATTCTTCAACATGATAAAGGGTATTAATGAAAACCCACAGCTCACACCATACTCAGTGGTAAAAGACTTTAAGTTTTAGGGGCGCCTGGGTAGTGCAGTTGTTAAGCGTCTGCCTTCGGCTCAGGGCGTGATCCCAGCGTTCTGGGATCGAGCCCCACATCAGGCTCCTCCGCTGGGAGCCTGCTTCTTCCTCTCCCACTCCCCCTGCTTGTGTTCCCTCCCTCGCTGGCTGTCTCTATGTCAAATAAATAAATAAAATCTTTAAAAAAAAAAAAGTTTTACTCCCAAGATCAGGAACATGACAAGGATGCCCACTTTCACTGGCTGCTATAAAACATTGTACTGGAGTTCTAGTGAGAGCTATTTGCAGAGAAAAATAAAAAGCATCCAAATTGAAAAGGAAGAGGTAAAGCTATATTTGTAGATTACATGATCCTATGTATAGAAAATCCCAAAGAATTCACAAGAAAGCTGTTAGACCTAATAAATACAGCATAGTTGTAGATTATAAGATAAACACATATAAATCAGTTGTTTTTCTATACACTGGCAATGAACCATTAAAAAAAAAAAAGGCAATTCCATTTACGATAGCATCTAGAGAATTAAATACTGAAGAATAAATTTAACAAGGGCAGCAAAAGACTTGTATGCTGAAAACTATAAACCATTGGTGAAAGAAAATTTTAAGTATCTAAATAAATGTAAAGATACCCCATGTTCACAGAAAAGAAGACTTAACCATTGTTTAAAAAGTACCTAATGCAAGCTACAGATTCAATGCAATACCTATCAAAAGAGCTTTTTTTTTTTTTTTTTGCATAAATGGAAAAGCCAACCCAAATTCATATGGAATTGCAAGTGGTCCCTAATTGCCAAAACAATCTTGAAAAAGAATAACAAAGTTTGGGGCGCCTGGATGGCTCAGTAGGTTGAGCATCTGACTTGATTTCGGCTCGGGTCATGATCTCAGGGTCATGAGATCGAGCCTCACATCGGGCACTGTGCTCAGCATGGAGTCTGCTTAGAATTCTCTTTCCCTCTGCCCCTCCCCTGACTTTCACACACCATCTATCTGAATAAATAAAATCTTTAAAAAAAAATCATAAAGTTCAAAGACTGACAAATACTTCTCAACTTCAAAACTCACAACATGACTGCAGTAATTAAAGCAATATGGTACTGGCATAGAACAGACATATAGACCAATGGAATAGAGTAGAAATCCCAGAAAAAAAATTTTCACATATATAGTCAATTGATTTTTGAAAAGAGAGCCAAAACCATTCAATAAAAAACGACAGTCTTTTCAATAAATGGTATTGGGAAAACTGGATATCTATATACAAGAAAGTAAAGTTTGTCTTCTACCTTGCTGCATATATGAAAATGAATTTAAAATGGGTAAAAGACCAAAATAAAAGCTAAATTTGTAGAACTTCTAGAAGAAAACAAAACATTGGGGAAAATCTTCCTGACTTTCAATTTGTTAATAATTTCATAGATGTGATACCAAAATGCAGGAAACAAAAGAAAGATTTTGGACTTCATCAAAATTAACTTTTGTATATCAAAGGACTCTATCAAGAAAGCAAAAAGACAACCTACAGAATGGGAGAAAAATATTTGCAAAACCTATCTCTGGCAAGAGATTAATATCCAGAATACATAGAGAAGTCCTGTAACTCAACAACCCACTACTGAACAACCCAATTAAAAAAATGCGTAGGGGCGCCTGAGTGGCTCAGTCAGTAGAGCATCCGACTCTTGATTTTGGCTGAGGTCATGATCTCCTGGGTCATGGGATTGAGCTCCCAGTTAGCCTCCGCACTCAGCGAGGAGTCTGCTTGAGGATTCTCTCCCTCTACTCCTCCTCCCACCTACACAGGTGCGATAAGTTTGTTTTTGTGTTTTGTTTTTTTTTTTAATGTGTAAGGGACTTAAGTAGACATTTCTCCAAAGAAGATACACACATGGCCAATAAGCACATGAAAAGATGCTCAATATCATTACTCATTAGGAAACTGCAAATCAGGGCACCTGGGTGGCTCAGTCAGTTAAGCATCTGACTCTTGATTTTAGGTCAGATCATGATTTCAGGGTCCTGGGATCGAGCCATGTGTCAGGCTCCATGCTCAGTGGGGAGTTTGCTTGAGATTCTTTCTCTCCCTCTCCCTCTGCCCCCCCTCAAATAAATCTTTGTTAAAAAAGGAAAATGCAAATCAAAATCACAGTGAGTTATAACTTCATACCCATTAAGATGGCTGCCATTAACAGGAAAAATAATGTTGACAGTATAGAGAAATTGGAACCCTTATATATTACTGGTGAAAACGTAAAACGGGTCAGCCACGGTGGGAAATAGCTTGGCAGTTCTTCAAAATTTAAACCTAGGATTACCATATGACCCAACAATTCTATTCTAGATGTCTGTGTGTGTGTGTGTGTGTGTGTGTGTGTGTCTCTGTGTGTGTGTGTGTGTGTGTGTGTGTGTGTGTGTGTGTGTGTGTATAAAATCCCAAAGAATTGAATGTATGGACTCTAACAGATGCCTGTATACCTGTATGTTCATAGCAACATTATTCATAATAGCAAAAGGTGGAAACAACCCAAATGTCCATTGATAGATGAATGTATAAACACAATGTAGTAAACAAAGGAGTATTAGCCTTAAAAATGAAGTGAAATTCTGACATCATGGATGAACCTTGAAAACATGATGCTTAGTGAAATAAGCCAGACACAGGGCAAATATTGTATGGTACCACTCACAGGAGGCACTCAGACTAGACAAATACCTAGATGCAGAAAGTAGAATGGAAGTGACCAGGAGCTGAGGGGGGTAGGAAAGAGGGAGTAATTGTTTAATGGGTACAGAATTTATGTTGGGTGTGATGAAAGAGTTTTATAAATAGATCATGTTGGTGGTTATACATACGACACTTTATTTAGTAGATTTATTTAATGCCACTGAATTATACACTTAGAAATTGTTACAATGGTCACTGTCCCGTTATGCATATTTCACCAAAATTAGAAAGGTGTTGAAGTATAAAAGTTCATGGTGAATTTGAGGCAGAGCATAGTTAGAACAAAAGATATATAAGGGAAGTGACTGGAAATTAAGAAATAAGCTCAGGTCACATTTGTGAAGTTTTTTGATGCCATTTTTGATGCAGTTCTAAGGAATCTAGACTTTATCTGATAGTCAAGGAAGAGCCACTCCAGCCTTCTAAACAGACTTCTAAACACTGCAGGCTCCAAAGAGATCCTGTTTGGAAAGATAAGCATTGACAGCGCGGAGGACGGCTGGTTCTCCTGTTGATGCCCCAAGCCAATGGCTTCCTCTTAACCTGACGCAGGATGACACCTTTGGGAACATACAAAGTAATAACCACTCTTTCAGGACCATGAAGGAAGGCTTAGGTTGAGTTAAATCTCTGCACTTCATCTTGAATTTTCCACCTGCTGCTAAGCTTTTAATTTGTCCGTTTCTAGGAGAACCGTGAGCAGACCTCCGCTTGGCCAAGTTAGTTCGCGATGGTTCTTGTCATTGCTGTTACTGACACTGGTGTTGCTGATACGGGGGTTGCTTTGTTTTACATCTGCTGCTGTAACACCCAACACACAACGTGGTGTGTGGATCCCGTCGTTATTTTCATTAAGAAAGTGCTTCGCTAAGAGTCAAGCTCCTATCTTTGTAGCTGAGCATCTTTGGTCCGTCATCTTTGCTTTGGCACTCCCACGCCGAGTCGCGTCTGGGGACCTAGCAATCCTCTGTCCCTCCAGCACCGGCTACCTTCTCTGGGTATCTACTGCGATTCGAGTGAGTGACTCCCGCTCTCTGGTTTTGATTCTGTTAGTACACCTGCTAGTTAAGGATTCAAATGCTGTCTTCTCAAGAAATGGATGTGAAGATTTAACCGAAAAGCCACCTGTGATAACCATCTCAGGCTGTGATCCTTAGAGAACAAATGCTCCTGGCTTTTTGTCTCATTTTTTTGTTTTTAGCCAGCATGACGTCTGCTATCTTACTTGGCGTCATTTGAGATGTCGGGGAAGGGCTTCTACTGCCCACAGACACCAAGTCATGGCGCACTACCCTTGATTCCAACCTTCACAGGAAAAGTCTAAATTCCTCATTATTGGCCCATTGACATATTAAAACTTGTCACATCTATAAGGCCAGAAAAACTAGACTATAATTTGGTCTCCACTCCCTGTTTTGGGTGTGACTAAGTAAACGTGACTCTAGCCCAGTCTCTCACCCAGGAGACAGTGGTGAATCGTCAATCTCGTGTCTCATTTGGTTCCAAGAGTGAAATCGGAAGTCAAACAGAAAATGAACCAGGAGACCGGGCTTAGAGAGTCCGGGTCCCACCTGGAGGAAGTAAAGGATCTTCTGAAATTTACTTTTACATTTTTACATGGAGAAACAATCAAGATAGGTTGGGTTTTGTCTCATTTAAGAGAATGATCTGCAAACCTTCAAAGGAAGGTGTGTTGTGTCTGTCATCCTTGACCACTCCCCACCTTTCCTGTTTTTATATCATTTTTTGTCTCTGATTCTCCAATAGATTTTATACTCATACATTCCTTCCATGTGGAAGCTCTCTAATCCCATCTGGGCAAAATAAGATTCTAACGTCTTCAATTAAGGTCCCTCTTCTCTCTTTCCCTCTTAACACAGCATCCACCAAGATTTCTGAATTTAGAAAGGTCAAAAGTTCCAAAGCAATCTTACAAAAAGCAGCAGTTGGTTGGATAGCAGTCTCAAAAATGTAATCTCATCAACCAGATTGCCTTGGGCAATCAGAATTATACAAGCTACAAGAGAATTCAGTAGCTAAAAATGTTGTATTTCGGGTCGAAGAATATCTGTAATGCCTTTAGACATACAAATCAAAAGGAGAGTGAGGGGGAGCAATTTAACACCAGCTTTTCCTCACGCTATGTGGCAAAGTCAAGGTGACTGAGGAGCCGCAGTAACTTCAATTAATATTAAAAGCAACACCTGTGGCTACCCAACAGCGAAGTCACAAATAGAAACTCCCAGAGAGTCACTACTGGCTGCCTTCTGCTAAACAGCGCTAAACAGCCTGTTTCTCCTAATGCGTCAGGGAGTTAAACTTTCTCACAGAAATATTTGAAATTTGAGTTGAGATTTGAATAGGTTGCATGGAAAGACTGCTCCTTCTCAATGCTTGACAGAAAGAGGTCAGTGTGTTTCTCTTTGCTTCACCTAGGACCTGGTTTTGCTTGAAAAGGCAGGTGTGGTAACCCTAAGCCTAGAATAAGAAGAGGGGCTCATGGAACCCATGGAGTTAGACCCCCTTATTTTTAGATGGACAAACTTAAGTTTAGGACATGTTTAAGTGACTTGTCTGTGCCATCCCTCTAGTTGGGAGCATTTCTAAACAGAGATCAGAAGTGTTCTCTTTGGTGTCGAGATGCTTTGGGATGGAACTCTACACCTACCTGCGTCCAGACATGTATCTTAACTGAGCACGTCTCTTGAGGCTCCCCTCACAGCTGAGAGAGTATCTATGCAGCCCAGTGTCAGCTTGGGCCAGAGGTGTCCCCTACAACTGTCTTCATCCCCCGAGTTCTTAGTCCCAAGAGAGAAGGCAGCAAGAAGAGGTGGGTGGGGGTGGGGGTAGGGGAGCTGTGCTGAATTGACCCAGATTGACTTTTGTCTCTCCACTGGAATGGGGTTCTAGAAAGTTGAGTTATATGGGGCGCCTGGGTGGCTCAGTCGGCTAAGCGTCTGATTTCAGCTCAGGTCGTGATCTTGGGGTCCTCGGATTGGCCTGCGTCAGGCTCTTGTGTTCAGCAGGAGCCCGCTTCTCCCTCTCCCTCTGGCCCTCCCCACCGCGTGTGTTCTCTCTCTCTCTCAAATAAATAAAATCTTTTTTAAAAAGTCGAGTTATAAAAAGAAACGAGTGGAGTTATAAAAAGAATTTATATTCGTTATACTCTGAGTTTATAGACTGTTACAGCTGTGTTATATTTTATAATACGCTGATCACTATTCTTGATTTTTAGCCCCAGATCTGAAATCTCTGCCTTCGCCACACCCAGACCAGTGCAGACCTTCACCCTTTCCTCCTAAAACTGACCCAGTGGCCCCACTTACTCTCTGCCAGGTTTGGTCTCTTGGATTGGGCCAGATTCCCTGCAGTGCCTAACTGTTCATTGCCCACAGGTTATAGACCATCTGCTCGAGTCGCGTACCGCCCATGGTCCCAGGACAACCCAGTGTGTCAGGGGCTGGTTATCTCACTCCATGACTCTGGACCATAAGCACTGCCTCTCACTGTGTACGACTTTAAGAGAGAAGACATCCTCTATCAGTAGGGAAATTTCTCAATCCTTAGTTGTTGGGGTTAAGAATCATGGGCGTTGCGACCGGAGCTCATGAGCACTCTCCGAGGCGATGGCACAGTGAGTCTGAGCCATAGTCACTGGACCTTCTGTACTATGGTTAGAGCAGGGACAGGAAGCCAGTGCCGAAATCCAGGAATGGATATGGCAGGAGGACCTGGAATGGAATAAGGAGATGGGTCCTGGGTGACCACTTGGGAGGAAGCTGAAGTCACTGTAATTTGCCACTGTTGGTTTTAGAAATCATGTTCAAGAGTTGGTTGGCACAGAGTCAAGGCAAATAGAAGCAGTAGCCAAAAATACCTTTGATGCCTATAGCAGTAATAGTAATTGTAACATCCCTGTCCTCTCCTCCCTTCTCTTCATCATCGTAATAGTAGCTACCATTTACATACAGCCAGGCCCTTTCCCAAGCACTGTAAATATATTCATATATTTAATCCTATGGCCACCCTGGAAAAGGAACAATTATTCTAGATGAGGAAACTGAGGCACAGACAGATGACTTGTCAAGGTCATTGGCTGGTAAATGGCAGAGCCAGTCTGGTTCTGGAGTCCTGTTGTTAAGCAGTGTGCTTGACCACTCTCAAGCTGGAGTCTGTGGGGCTGCAGTGTACCTCAGCTGGTGTCACACTGGGCGGGGGATTGGGCACAAGAGGCACTGAGACCATGAACACAGGTGGCTCAGCATTCAGGTAAAGTGAGGACATGGGGAGAAAATGAATCCCTTCTGGATGTGGGGTGGAGCTCCTGAGGGGGAAAGACCACTTGGCACATGGTTGGTGAGTACTTGGTCTATGCCAGGCACTGTGCTTGGCACGGGGACAAAAGCCTTGAACAAGACAGACACTGTCCCTACCTCTGTGAAGCTTGGAGGCAGTTGTGATCCAGCTACTTGAAGTAGAAGGTACAGGGAACTGTCCGAGCCCAGGAGGGACATCTAACCCAGGCGGGAAAGGTCCACAAAGGCTCCCTAAAGGAAGAGTGAGCACCATGAAGATGGGGTAAAGAATGCCAAGTACATTGAAAGGGGCAGGGGCAGGTGCCTTGAAATTGGGGGACAAGCAAGGAGTATATCTGCAGATTGCTGCAGGGGATGGATTTCGCCAGGCAGAGAGGCAGGAAGAGTCCTGGGGAGACAGGAGTGGAGAGTTGAGGGAGACATGACTGGGGTGGGGCCATCTTTAAGAGGAGCTATCCCGTGCAGAAGGACCTCCTAAGGGCAAATTTTCTCTAATCGAAAAAGTGAAACCGAATACATGAAATTTGCCCTAAAAACCATGAAATGAGGAAAAGTAAAGCCTACGTGTGAATTTGCTGTCATGACTAAAACAAAACAGCAACGCCACGGACCGTATTGGTTTCCCTAAGCAATTACATTCAGCCCCCTTTTCCCTCTCTGACCCTCGGGAGAAAAAAGAAAAAAGATTAATTTCAGAACAGCTTAATACTCTTCAGAACTTGCAGGTGGTGGGGAACTAGGCCTTCCCTTTGCAGATAATTTTCTCCGTCTCTAAATGTTTTGTAATCAGATGTGGTGGCTCCGAATTTTCTTTATTCCAACATAGCCAGGATTTCTCAGACAGTTTAACTTTGATAGCGGGTCATTTTCATCCATTGCAAACATCACCTTGACGCGGACTTGCTATCTTCATTATTTTAATTACTCTTCGGGGCCACTTCCCTCCCCAACCCCACCCCACCGCACTCTTTCCAGGAAGGAGTGAGTAGAAATTGGTAGCTGTAATCTTATCACGGGCGGACCACAGCATTTTTTGCTTAGCAATGACATCATTTAGCCGCACACCTTAAGTAATGAAAATTTGTTTGTGAAACTCTTTATCTTCACCAAAAGAAGAGAAAAAAGTTACCTTTTTTTGATGGGCGGTCACCCACCTCTGTCTCGCAGCTGCCTGTGCTGTTCTAACCAGCTGACAGTTCCTGTTAATTTACTTGCGCTCCCCAGTTCTACTTCCCATATGGAAAGCTGGAGTGATTTTTGAATAACAGCAAGTAATATCTGATGTGGCAGCAACTGGCAACTCTGACATTGAGCTTGGCTGTGGCCATTACCCAGGATTCCTTGCTTCTCCTTGAGAAGCAATTACGATTTCACAGGCTGGAATTAAAACTCCCCGTGGTATGCAGTGGAGCAACTGACGGCTGTCAAAGCGATTTCAAGCTGCTAATCTCTTGCTGGGGTATGAGCGAAAATAGAGTTCCTCCTCGTGGAAGCGGAGGTCCGACAACTTGAAAACTCGGCATCTCTGATACGTTTTAATTCGCACCGAGGTCAGCAGGCATGGCCCACTCCTGGCAGGGCGGGTTATGGCCCTAGATTGTGGAAGATGGGTGTTTTCATCATGACAGAGCTGAAGTTCAGAGTTCTGGGGAGAAAGGAGAAGTGTTCAACCCGGGAATGAAAAAAAAAATAATGCAAAAGGGCCCCAGCTCCCCTATGAGCCAAAGGGGGAAAGAAGGAAGTAGGGGACGGCTTCTGAGATGGGAGCTGGGGAAGGACACAGGGCAGGTGCCCTTCAGAGGGGACAACCCCCCACCTGCTCCCCGGGAGGCCTGCTTACAGATCAGAGGGGACAGCCCCCACTGTGCAAGGAGGAACCCGGGAGTAGGGAGTAAAAACTGGTGTTTAAGTAAGCTCTTAGCTCAGCATGGGGCTTGAACTCACAGCCCCAAGATCAATAGTAGGCTGCTCGACTGACCGAGCCTGCCAGGCACCCTTGAGAGTTATAACTTTTTTATAGAGCTTTGGTCATTACCCTGGTTCAGATGTTGGCTTCTCTTACTATGTCATCTTACACAACGAAATTTAACCTCAGGGACTCAACTTCCTTCTGTCCTTTGGGGCTCATAATACCCACCTCTAGGGTAGTGATGGGGCCAGATGTGAAAAGTGCTCTTCACGGCAGCCTGTCGTGAACACTGAAAATTTGCTGTCATCAGCAACAAAAGGCTTTGTCCAATCTAGAACCTTCATGAGTTTGGCACAGCCAAGAACCATCGGCAGAATTGTTTACTCAGTAGTTTGCCTTCAGTCAATTACTTTGGAAACTTAAATTTGTCTATTTTATGTATTTATCTATTTCTGTATCTATTTTTTAAAAGATTTTATTTATTTATTTATTTATTTATTTGAGAAAGAGAGGGAGAGACAGAACACAAGCAGGGAGGGGGAGAGGGAGAGGGAGAAGCACACTCCCTGCTGAGCAGGGAGCCTGACGCGGGGCTTGATCCCAGGACCCTAAGATAATGACCTGAGCCGAAGGCTGACGCTTAACTGACTGAGCCACCAGGCACCCCTATGCATCTATTTTAAAGAAAAACTTTTAGGGGCACCTGGCTGACTCAGTTGGTAGATTGTGTGACTCTTGATCTCAGTGTCATGAGTTCAGGCCCTATGTTGGGTGTAGAGATTATGTAAAAAGAAAATCTTTAAAGAAAGCAGGGACACCAGTGTGGCTCAGTCAGTTAAGCATTGACTTTTGATTTCTGCTCGGGTCGTGATCTCAGGGTCATGAGATAGAGCCCCGAGTTGGGCTCTGTGGTCAGCGGGGAGTCTGCTTGAGATTCTCTCTCCCTCTGCACCTCCCACTGTTCATGCTCTCTCTTGCGCACATGTCCTCTCTCAAATAAATAAATAAATCTTAAAAAAAGAGCAATGAAAAAAAGTGTCAGATTCTACTTAGCATTGCTTGGCAACTGTGGACTGAGGCTTGCAGCGGTCAGTTAAAAAAACAAACAAAACACAGAAGAGGAGACAGAATCGATGGAAAGGTGTCAAGGTCACACCTGTCCAGGGAAAGTCTTCCTCACCAGCTATGCCCCGCACCCCATATTAGGGACCTGGTCAGTTTCAGTGAGGATACTTACTCTGTTTCCTGTAGCCTCACTCTTGCATTTGAAAATAGGGAAAGAAGTATCTGGCGGAGAAATTCATCAACCTCTCCGAGTTTTCTTTCCCTGGACTCTGATACGAGCTTATGAGTGAAAACACAGAGTAAAGCTCATTTTCTTTGTTTCTGATGAAGAAATGTGCAACCCCTATGAATGAGAGTTGGTAGTCATGCAGCAACACCTGTTTCACTCCTAAATTTCTTGGTGGGCGGGGGCTTTGACCAGGTGGAGCTGGGAGACGGTTCACCCAGGCCCCCAGTGTCCTCCCCGCTTCCTGAGTGTCCAGCTCTGCAATCCAGGGAGGAGCACTGAAGCTTTGCGTTCATTTTCTCCTTGTTACTTTTGCTCTGGCCAATTTGGGGGAGGAAAATTAGGAAGCAGGACTTTCCTCTACATCTACCAAATCCCACCGTGTGAGTTTATCAACCTCTGGTTTAATCTTTGGAAAGAATTCTTCCCAGTTTTTCCCTGCTCAGCACGTATTCCCTCTGGGAGTAATGAGTCCTGTTCCAGCTACATTTAAAACACTGTAGTGAAATGATCGTCTACAGGCAGAAGTCCAAGGCTAGCCTGAGGCTTGCTACATCAGTAGTATCCCTGGGACGAAAGAGGATTCAGATGATGACAAATTTACATTTCTACCCCAGCCTCTCCCTCCCCCTCTCTCTCGCCCCCGTCACCTCTTGGATACTCCAGCAGCTCCCACGCCTCGGGTTCCCAACTGAGGACCACCCCTCGGAGAGCATCATCTGCTCATTTCTGATCGTACTGTCCACAGTCCGACCCCAAAGTGAACCCAGGAGGAGATAATCATGCAGAGGGATCAAAGTATTCACAACTTGGAATAAAAATTAATTTTAGGATGAGAAGAAAAGGTAATAAGGTTGTCCTGCAAGAAGGTGTACAAAGACAAAGAAGTTACTGAGATTGAGTAGGGAGTGGAATACAATCCTTGGATTCATCTTCTATGTACAATGATCACTTGACCGTCAGGTGGTATCTTGGGCCAGTGGTTTCAGTAAGTACAGAGGTAGAACACCTTTTATTTTTCAACCTTTATTTATTTATTTATTTATTTTTTGTACTAACTTAGTGTCAAGACATTCTCCGGACTTCGAAGAAGGCTTATTTGTACCAGGGAAGGCATTTATGCTGATGGTTATTACCACCCTTACTCCACTATCGGACAGATGTAATCGTTAACCAGAATAACGATCTCAATGATGATCTATAATGTATTAAAATTCAGTCTGAGTCTGTGGATTTAATTTAATTAAACCTCAACAGGAGTTTTTCCTAAGTAAGGACTCCAGACCCGAGTGAATATAATCACATGAAAAAAGTCCCCCCCAAGGAATCACAGAAGCTAATGTCAGTAAAATGTTGTGTAGGCTTATAACATATAGAGTCCTGTAAATGTTAGGGGTCATTTGTTACATTTTTTCTTTTTTTTTTTTTTTTTTTTTTTTTTTAAAGATTTTATTTATTTATGTGACAGAGAGACAGCCAGCGAGAGAGGGAACACAGCAGGCGAGTGAGAGAGGAAGAAGCAGGCTCCCAGCCGAGGAGCCCGATGTGGGACTCGATCCCGGAACGCCGGGATCACGCCCTGAGCCGAAGGCAGACGCTTTAACGACTGCGCTACCCAGGCGCCCCTACATTTTTTCTTGATCACACATCATTTCCGTTGGTCAGGGAGAAAATGGCTAAAGGTAGCGCTGCAGTTCTCTGATGCTCGCGGGAGGTCGTTCGAGGGACCTAACCTTGCCCTCCAGAATCCTTCCCGATGGTCAGAATTCCACCTTGTATTTTTAAATGGAGGTGAAAGTCACATAATGTAAAATTTACCATTTTGAAGTGAGCATTTCCGTGGCATTTAGTACATCGACAATGCTACACAGCTTCCACTTCTATTTCCAAAACGTCTTCATCCCAGAGATAGAAGCTGTACCCGTGAAACAATAACTCTTCATTCTCTCTTCCCCCCAGCCCCTGGCGACCTCTATTCGACCTCTGTCTCTGTGGATTCGTCCATTCTACATGCCTCCTCTAAGTGGAATCATGCAACGTTTGTCCTTTTTGTGTCTGGCTTCATTCACCTGGAATAATGATTGTCACATGTATCAGAACTTCATAACTTTTTATGGCTGAATAATACGTGTGTGTGTGTGTGTGTGTGCAGCTCATTTTGTTTTTCCGTTCATTCCATTCATCCCATGGATATTCGAGCTGTTTCTCTCTTTTGGCTACTGTGACTCGTGCTGCTAAGAACGCGCATGTACACGTATTTGGTGGCGTCTCTGTTTTCAGTTCTTTGGGGGTATGTACGTAGCGTGGAATCGCTGGGTCGTATGGTAATTCTATGTTTAACTTTCTGAGGAGCCGCCAAACTGTTTTCCTAGAAGTCCATCTTTGGCAACTCATCCCGTTGGATTATGCATTCCTGTTTCCTTAGATGTTTTAACAATTTACTGTAAAAATCTCCAAACATATCTGCAACTGTGGAGTACAACAAATCCCGTGTATCTACTACTCATCTTCGATAGCCGTCAACCATGTGGCCATACCTGTGTCGTCGATTTCCCCGACCCACTGCCTCACTTTTACATTTAGTCAGGACATTTTATTTATTTTATTTTATTTTATTTTATTTTATTATTATTTTTTATTACACAGAGAGAGGGATGGGCATAAGGAGAGAGAGAATCTCAATCAGGGTCCACACCCAGCATGGGGCCCAGCACAGCACTCAATCCCGTGACCCCAAGATCACAACCCCGGCTGAAATCAAGAGTCGGCACTCAAACGACTCCACCACCCAAGTGCCCCTGCCAGAGCATTTTAAAACGCGTACTAGACATCATGTAATTTACCCCCAAGAAACTTAAGTAAACTACTAAAAATAGGGACCAGTAGCTTCTTACATAACCACCACAACAAAATTAACACTAATCCTTTAATATCAACCAACACATAGCCTATATTTACATTTCCCTCATAGTCTTAAAATACTGCCTTGCTTTTGATTTGTTTGAATCAGAATCCAAACAAGATCCACTGCATTTGATTAGCTTATGTCTGAAGTGTCCACTAAGTAGAGTTTAATCACTTTCCTTTTTATCTACGTCACTGACTTGTGAAAGAAACCAGGCTAGGTGTCTTACGAATGTCCCCATTCTGAAATGGACGGATTTCTTCCTTGTGGTATTGCTTCCATCCTCTCTCAAAGTAAACATTCTGTTTCTGCAATAGTGGTATGGTTGATTCCTATAGATTTCGTTCTCAAGCGTTAATACCAGACGTAGGAATCACCTCATGTACTATTTTTTTAAAGGCTGTATTTATTTATCTGAGAGAGACAGAGAGAGAGAGAATGAGCACAAGCGGGGGAGATGGGGAGAGGGGCAGAGGGAGAGGGAGAAGCAGACTCCCTGCTGACTGGGAAGCCTGACATGGGACTCGATCCCAGGACCCCGGGATCAAAACCTGAGCCAAAGGCAGACGGTTCACCAACTGAGCCACCCAGGCACCCCCACCTCATGTACTTTTTTAAAGACAGAAATTCCTGGCCCTTGTGCCACTCACTCTTTCCCAACCTCCCCTCCACCCTCCCCACCCCCGCAACCCAAGAGTCTGATTAAAGATGTCTGGGCTGCAGCCCGGACATGTGTGTCTTTAGCAAGCTGCTCAGGCAGTTGGATGCAGGCGGTCCTGAAATACAAGGTCGGAGCACCGCCCTTATGGTGATGGAGTTTTATCAGATCAGCTTTGCTCCACAATGAGAAAAACAGGGCTGTTCTACTGAAGGAGATTCCAAAATGTGTCCTGGAGCCCAGTAGGGAAGAGGAAAAGAGATTTTACCCTCTTCACGATTTGGCCAACTTTGGCCAACTCAGCCAGGCATCGTTCTGATGGTGCGTTAACCAGAACCTGCCGACTCTGGGCGGAAGTCACTACGTGCAGCCCACGCTTCAGGAGTGGACGGGGGTCGTCATGTTCCAGCTGCCTGAGAGCAGAGTAGTATCTACATGAATAATTTCGAATTCTTCTGGAATTATTTCTTCCCGATTTACTTATTTATTCAATCATTTACTTATATCAGTTATGCCTCATGGATACTTATTTTATACTTTGGCCTATAATCCAGTACAATTTTATTTATTTTGTTGCTCAAAGCTTTGGCCATTAAGAGGTCTTCCCATTGGCTCCTGAATGCCTTTGATATATCCCCATCGATGTGGTAGGTTTTTGTTTTGCTTTTTGTTTTGTTTTGAGCACTTCCTTCCTTCATGGCACTGTAAGATGCTCCGGGATCATCTTGTATATTTCCTGCCCCAGTCTTAGAATCAGGCATTTCTCCAAGAAACCCTGGTTCCTTTGATTAGGAAATGGGATTAGAAACCAAGATCTGGATGCGAGGTGTGCTCGTTGTTATGAGGGTGTCATAGCTTTTAGGCCCCCTCATTGACAAGAGCAAGAAAATGTGTGTGTCAACCAATAAACCCTATATATAGGAAATGTTTCTATATATAACCATCTGTATCTATATTTAGCTAAAAACTGTCAGTTCATTCTGATGTCGTCAACTGTAAATTATTACCACATCTGTCATTCTAGCCTCCTCTCCTTGCTTATCTGTAAATTGTTGCTCCAGCAGTGAGAAACCTGGCTCCCACCATTCACTGTCCATTAACTTAACTGATCCGTTCCAGTGTCCAGCTATAGCATTATCACCTGGATCCCTGCAGAAAGCCACTTTATCAGCCAGAGTACAGTTCTTTGGTAGAGTTTCCATAGTCTTTAGTTTTACAGACTCTACTTATTTCCAAGGTTAATTAGGTAGATACCTCTTGACTGCTCCACTACCCCCTTCAGTGAGATTGTTTCACACATTTAGGATACATTCAGATTCTTTTGCCACATTTTGCGTTTCTTCCTGGGATCCTCTGACCTCCGAGTGATTTTTCAAAATTTGCCCACATTTAGGTTTTAATCTTTTGCACTGTTTCTACAGGTTTGGATGATGCATAATGTCCTACATTCATCATTACAGTATCATACAGAGTACTTTCGCTGACCTAAAAAGTCCCTGGGCTTCACCCATTCATCTCCTGATTCCCTGGCAACACTGATCTGTTTGTCATCCCTATGTTTTTGACTCTTCTGGAATGTTACATGGTCGGAATCATATACTTTGTGGCCTTTTCAGACTGGCTTCTCTCAATTTGCAGTAGGCTTTTATGATTCATCCATGTTTCTTTTGGTTTGATAGCTCCATTCTTTTTAAGATTTTCCATTGTATGGATATACCACAGTTTATCAATTTACTTATGAAAGAACATCTTGGTTGCTTCCAGGTTTTGGCAATCACATATAAAGCTGCAGTAAATATTTGCAGATAGGTTTTAACATGGGCTTAAGTTTTCAACTTATTTGGTGACTACCAAGAAGCGCAATTGCTGGAATGTATTTTGAGTATGCTTAGTTTTATAAGAAACTGCCAAACTGTCTTCTAATAATTTCTTCTGCTCCTCCAATGGCTACACCACTTGGCAGTTCTACCAGCTGTGCAAGATCTCACTGCTGCACATTCTCACCAGCAGTGGTAGTAGCAGGGCTTTGTTCTGGATTTTAGCCATTCTAATAGTTATATAGTGGCATCTTGTTCCTGTTTAATATATGTTTTCTTTTCTTTTTTTTTTTTTTAAAGAAACAACGCAGAATTGTTTCTTTTTCATAGAGCACACCATAGTTCATGAGTTCTGGAAACTGAATCGATATGAATATGACCCCCCCCAAAGCCCTCCTTCTCTCACATCTCACACCCCTAAACAGCACCAAGGGAGGGCTCTCATCTCTAAAGAAAACTTATTACTGAAACTTATTATTAAATATGTCTAGGCAGTGGCACGTATTTAATATAAAAATGTCCAAAGACATTTTATTAGTAAATATCAGAATAACCAGAGGAAGAAGATAGTCCTATAGCACAGACCACACCAGACTCACAGGAGAACCCCCCCACACCATGGCCCCTTTAGCCTGTCTAGCAATTCCCATTATAATAGTCTCTTGTGCCGTGATGAACAACAAATCACAAAGAAAAGCTATTGGAAAATGAACCACTCTGCAGACAGCTACTGTTCTCTCAGCCCTGCACAAGTTTCTCCAGAGTGTGCACACCCTGGGAAGTTACAGTACAGATCATTCTATCATCTGCACACTGTGTGAAACATGTAAACATCAAAAGAGAAGGAAAAGTAGTAGACAATGTCCACAAACAATAAGCACCATCAATGAAAACACACATATCCAAACTAGGACGTTCAGGAGCTGCTCTCACAGCAAGCCATGACTTAGGGCACAGCTCTCCTTCCCTTGAAAGCCATGAAAGGGCTCTGGGAGCTTCTGTGCACTATGCTGGGATCTTTACTCCCAAGAGGTGGGTAGGCTGTTCCCAAAAATGACATTTCACTTACCATAGCTCTGTAATTTATTTAAATCTTATTACGAACATGAAATGTGAGTTTGAAAAGGAGACTTGTGGTCATGATTTCCTTGGAAACTACGTTGAAAGCTTTGTAAAGACATGATATACGTAAGTGACAAGATATGTAGGTTACTAATAGAACTGGTGAGTAAGAAATCTAGAATTGGGGGCGCCTGGGTGGCTCAGTCGTTAAGCGTCTGCCTTTGGCTCAGGACGTGATCCCAGCATTCTGGGATCGAGCCCCACATCAGGCTCCTCCGCTGGGAGCCTGCTTCTTCCTCTCCCACTCCCCCTGCTTGTGTTCCCTCTCTCTCTAGCTTTCTCTTTCTCTGTCAAATAAATAAATAAAATCTTTAAAAAAAAAAAAAAAAGAAACCTAGAATCGAGGGGAAAACTGTGCAAGGGCAGGAGGACCTTGCCCCCAGATTTCTTCACCAGTGACCAAAGTCTCACTCGTCTTTGAAGAAATAGAAGCTGGACATTGAAGGTGGTGCTTATGGAAGTGGTTTGTACAAGAGAGATGATTCCAGTTAGTAGGCTCATCATCAAAGAGAATGCTCTGGTTCTACAGAATAAGATTCAAATGAATGGACATTTATAGATTCCAAAGTCATTTTTTTTATTCCTCAACTTTAACAATTAGCAACCACCTGCCAGAGTGCAAGAACACTGCTTCTGTGATGCTACCCTAGATTCACCAGAAATAGGCACCCAACATTCCCTGCTCTGATGCAGCACCGTAAGTTGCCCACACACTTCGCTGTCCACTAAAATGGCTACCCTCAGGTTCCCACCTGAGCCTGCCCAAGTAGTGATTTCCTCACCTTGCAGGGTATAGGGCAGGCCTGGGATAGAAGCATGGGCTTCCCTGGCTTCTCAAGATACCCCCTCGGCTGTATCAATATCATCATCTTTGCATATGCCGGTGTGAAATTGATCAGAAAGCACTGGAAAGGGTGCTAAGTCAACAGGTGCCTGACCAAGGTTGCTAACGAATTTTCACCCTCATACCTCATTAAAAGAAATAGTAGTCCATAGATAGGTTATGTTAATCAGTGGACAACGGATGCCTTATTTTAGACATTGATATATAGTCAGTGTTCTTGTCTGCGTGTTTGTAACTAACAAGGGTAAGTGTTCAGTGGTTTGGGGGAGACTTACATCTTTGGTTAACAGTGTAATGTATACAGTTGACCCTAGAATGATAAAGGAGTCAGGGGGACTGACCTCCCACATAGTTGAAAATTGGGTCTAACTTTTTTTTAAGATTTCATTTATTCATTTTAGAGAGAGAGAGAATGTGAGTGAGAAAACATGTGGGGGGAGGGGCAGACAGAGAGGGAGAGACAGAATCTCAAGGAGACACTGTGCTGAGCATGGAGCCTGATGCGGGGCTTGATCTCACAACCCTGAGACTGTGACCTGAGCTGAGATCAAGAGTCAGATGCTTAACTGACTGAGCCACCCAAGTGCTCCTGAAAATTGAGTATAACTTTAAAGTCCCAAAGACTTACCTGGCTTACTATTGACCAGAAACCCTACTATAAATAAGCAGTACATTAAGACATATTTTGTATGTTATATATATTACATATTGTATTCTTACAATAAAGTAAGAAGGAGGAAAGAAAATGTTACTAAGAAAGACATAAAGAAGAGAAAATACATGGGGCGCCTGGGTGGCTCAGCGGTTGAGTGTCTGCCTTCGGCTCAGGGCATGATCCCGGCGTTATGGGATCGAGCCCCACATCAGACTCCTATGCTATGGGCCTACTTCTTCCTCTCCCACTCCCCCTGCTTGTGTTCCCTCTCTCGCTGGCTGTCTCTATCTCTGTCAAATAAATAAATAAAATCTTTAAAAAAAAAAAAAAAGAAGAAGAGAAAATACATTTACAAAGGTAACTGTATCTATTGAAAATAATCCATGGGTGAGTGGACCCACAAAGTTCAAACCTGTGTTGGTCAAGGGCCAACTGTAGTTGTATGACATTATTTGGAGTATCTTAAAAAAACCATGTCCATTATTATAAAGCTGTAGTGTTAATTGCCTAGCAACTATTGTTCCTTTCTTAATTTATTAAATCACTGCCTCATCCCAAATTACCCAGTGAAATAACTTTACTTAACAAACACTAATCTTATTTTTCATCATCTGTGAATGAACGCAGAATTTGAACTGATGAAAGCTTTAAAATAGCTTTGGGGAGAACTTTGAAATTACCAGTGGAGATTTGCTTTGAATTGCGATTCACTTCTCTGGGCAGAAAATTTATTTTGATAAGCTCTTAAAATTAATCAGATTCTCTAAAGTAAGTTTCCTTAGACATCAGTATTTGTATTTTATATTTATATAGAAAAAGACCGAGGTTGGCATTTGCTATTACTGTCCAACTATGATTTTTGAGAGGAGAATTATCTGTGAGATCATTTATTTAAGAGTAATTCTTCTACCTACTTCCTACAAGGATCTGAGGTTCTTGGGTCTTCATATCCTTCCAGCCTTTTACAGAATAATGGATTTACTTCTCTTCATCATCAACTTTTTCCTAAGAGGTTTCAATATCAGCACATTTCGAATGTCATGAGCCACAAAACATTAATTAAGAGAAAACAAGGCTGTAAGTTCACTGCCCATTCACATGAGCAAATCACAGGAGAGTGAGACCCAGGCTCACTGTCATTCAGGAAATCACACCAGAACTGTCCCCACCTCCCCACCATCAGCCACTGCCTTCTCCCTATGCCTGTCACTTACTATAACTGGTCATCTTGTTGTCAGAAAGGCTTAGAGAAAAGGAAAGGACTGGAGGTAAAGCGGGGGGAAAGGAAAATATTGGAAAATCGGGGGGGGGGAATTCCAATTTATTATTTAATTTCAACAATTGCTTTTGATAAGTTTTCAAAGAATGTAAACTAACACATGGCAAGAATAGCAGAGTATCTTATGATGTCTCAGTCCTTATCATTAACTAGAACCGACACTTACGATACTACTGCAGAGCGCATGTATTGTTTAATCATAGGAAGCTGGAAAGAAACCAACATATGCTTTTGCCTTTATCCAGGCATGAGAGCAGGCCCTTTACAGGAGTCTTCTTTCCAAATATAATTAATAGTCTTTAGAGTTATCAAAATTTGGAAATAGTTTGCTATACCGAGTTGAGACAGGACCTGCCAAAACTGAGACAAAGAAAATTGAAGATGCCTGCGTTTTCTTTAGGGAAATCCGTGAGTGGGAGTAGCAGTAGTTGTGGGAGCCACCACTCCCTCGAGTGGCCGGGCCAGGTCAGGTGCAGGGGAGACAGTGGCGCCTGCTGGTTAACGATGCTGCTCTGTGGCTGAGAACCCCTGGACCCTGAATCCAGCTCTATTGTTTGCTGCCGGCCTGACCTAGGGTTCAGGCGTCTCCTTCCCAAACACTGTTTCCCATCTATAAAGTGGGAGTGGTTGTAACCTTCTTCTTGGGACACCTGTGAGAGCAGAAGGAGATGGTGCGTCCCAAGCACTTAGCACAGGGCTTGGCATACAGTAGGTGCTCTGTAAAGCTCCCTGTGTACCCTGCCGGAGGAGGGTAAGGCTTCTGCGTGGAGATTGAGGCAGAGCCCATCCCCACTGATGCAGGGGCTCTTCTCGCCTCCCAGGACAGCAGTGCCCGGGCCCCAGGCAGGTACCCCGAGTCCCACGTGCTCCCCTCTGGTTGCTGTGCAGGTCGGCCACCTGGAGGGGTGCTTGAGAAAGGTTGGAGAGGAAACCTCGGAGTGGAGAGAAGCTGAACTCCACAATGAATCATACTATTTCCAAAGAGCCCACGTTTAAAATGCCCCATGTGTAATAAATCATTTTATACACAATCTGAGTAACCAGACTGTCTTAAGCCCGCTTCACAACCTAGTGGCTAGCCCAGGAAGTTGTTTACAGACTGTTCTTCATTTAAATGTCCCCCAAGCAAGGTTCCTGTCCTCCTCCTGACAGATCTGTCCTTTCGCCTTCCTTTCCTCCATTTAATGCTGTCTGTTACGTGCTGAGCTCTGCTAAGTGATGGGGCTATGAGACGAAAGAGTCCCAGTGTCTTCTGCAAGGAGCAGGAAAGAAACTCATGTAAACAATTAAAAAAAGAAAAAAGAAAAGAGAAAAGAAAAGAAACGAAACCCATGTGAACATACCATTGGGGGGTGGGGCAGGGTAAAGAAGTGTTCTGTGTTTGAAATGCTAGCAAAATAATAGTTTCACTTTGTTTTAAATATATATGTTTATATGGAAATATATATGTTTATATGGAAATATATATGTTTATATGGAAATATATATTTTATATATATGTGTAAATATATTAAATATATATTTAAATATGTATGTATATATGTTTATACATATATAAACATATAAGGAATATATATGTATGTGTGATATAATTATATGCAAATATATAAATACATATTTCATATATATATGCATATATATATATGGAGCTTTCTAGAATCTCCTAACTCTGTGACTTCCCCTTATATCTCATTGGTCAGAGATATCACACGTCTGCTCCTATTTCCAAGAAGCAGGGGAATGTGGTGTTTTAAGCTGGGCACAGTATCACCAGAACAACACTGGTGTTTCTTAGTAAAGAACGGGAGTGAACACGGCTCTTGTATAGACAGCTAGCCATGAATGCCAGCAGTGAGTTCGCCGTATATCACGGAAGTCATAGGGAGAATTCTCTCCACTTTGCCGTATTCCTTCACACGAGTGTGTCTTGATCTGCACCATCGCCTTCCTCCTCCTTTGATACCATTACTCAGGGCTCCCAGGGGGTCCGGGCTCTGTCCATGAGCATCTCCCAGGGCGCTGTGACCACTGCCAGGTCACACGCCAAACCACTTCCATCAGAACCTCTACCCAGAACCACTGGGTCTCAACCTTGGCCGCACACAGAACCACGTGAGAAGTTTTAGGAACTGTGGCTACATGATGCCAGCCGCGGAGAAGATCACGTAGTTGCTCTGGCGTGGGGCCTGGGCATTGGGGGTTTCACAAGCTCTCCAGGTGGTTCCAGTGTGCAACCAGGACTGAGAAAACCACTAAAGGCAGAGTCTTTTTTCATGGGAAGCTCGTCGGTGCAGGGATGGGAACTGTGGGCTGCCTGGCCGGTTCTTAACAGCTGGAACTTTGGAGTCCTTATCACTTGGGCCTCTAGACAGACAGCAAAGAAGCCATTCAGGGACGGTAGTTAAGAAAAAGAAATAATTCCAGGGCACCTGGGTGGCACAGCAGTTAAGCGTCTGCCTTCGGCTCAGGGCGTGATCCCAGCGTTATGGGATCAAGCCCCACATCAGGCTCCTCTGCTGTAAGCCTGCTTCTTCCTCTCCCACTCCCCCTGCTTGTGTTCCCTCTCTCGCTAGCTGTCTCTATCTCTGTCGAATAAATAAAAATAAAATCTTTAAAAAAAAAAAAAAAAAGAAAGAATTCCATCTCTACAGGCTTGTGAAACACCAGTAATTGACATATAGGTCTGTGAAGGACTAGTAAGGGATGTTCTGTCCTTGGACATTTTTACAGCTTCCAGCCCTTCCTCCCCACAGCTGGGTGAGATGTCACCTTTTAATTGTGGGGAGTAGGGCCTGAGGGGGCTGGGCTAGGAGGAGGGAGCAGCCCTTCTGCATTCAATCCATTTCCTTCCTGGGGCTGGCCTGTGAGTTGTCCATAGTCTTACGGGGGATTTTGTTTTCAGTGAGTCCTTGTCTGTGTTCATACTATCCTGCTTATTCCGGAAGGGTGAAGAGAACGTGTTGTGTTCATGATCTGCGTGCTTTGAATTTAAAAAGAGGTCAGAGCAAATATGAGATTATTTTTTCCCACTCATTTATAATTAATGCCAATTAATAATTTAACATGATTGCTTCATTTAAGTTTGAACTGGATGGTTTCACCTATGGCAGAATATATCATTTCAGAGGACTTGTTAGGGATTTTTAAAAGGCTTTTAAAGCATTTGCAGAGCTCAACCATTGACCCAGAAGCTTGCTTATGGATAGGCTAGGCTAAGGCCACTTTGGGAAACAGTGAGTTTTACGGCAAGGACAAAAGAGATAAGACTGGAGACTCACTGATAATTACTGTGAAAGGAAGTTCTGAAATTGAGAACCTTGATCTGACCGTCAGAGTCCAGTGGAGCCAAATGCAAGGAGGGAGTTGTCTGGATAATCTCCCGCTTGTCAGCCGGACGCATTCCGTATCCTCTGGTCCTTCTTGGAATTCATCCAGAGGCCTTGGAGAATGGAACATCAAAAGGAGTTTGTTATAATATAATAAAAGGTACCATATATTAAGCACCTGTTTTGTAACAGGTGCTGTTCTCGGCCCTTTGAGCACATTATCTTATGTCGTCCCATACAACAGCCCACTTTACGGAAAAGTAATTGAGGCTTGGAGGAGTAAACTGACTTGACCGAAGTCATATAGCTAGTAAGTGACAGAGCTGGGACTTGAAACCAGGGCTCACCCTAGGGATTCCTTTAACTTCATTCTTTCTTTAAGAAAGAAGAGGAGGAGGAAGAGGGAACAGAGAAGGAGGAGAAGAAGAAATCCGAGAAAATGTTGCAGAAACACTCAACCTCCTGTACCTAATGTTTCAAAATATCTTTTTAAATATTTATTTATCTATTTGGGGTGGGGAGGATAGAGGAAGAGGGAGGATCTCAAGCAGACTCCCCACTGAGCATGGAGCCCAGTATGGGGGTCCATCCCAGGACTCTGAGATCATGACTTGAGCCGAAATCAGGAGTAGGCTGCTTCACTGATTGAGCCACCCGGGCGCCCCTGTTTCAAAATATATTTATCGGATATCTCCCCCTCCACACCGATGTCTGGGTACAGGAGAGCATTTCACTAGCCACGAGGAGATGGGCATCATGACAGCCCTCAAAGGGTGAGTGCAGCTCCGCATGTCCCCCTTGCCAACGAGGGGAGAGCTAGGGGCCAGAGCAGACGTGCTCAACCCTGGGCCGCCCCAGGTGCTCAGCCTTCACAGTGATGACTAAGGAATCGGCAGTGCCTGGAAGCACAGAGTTGTTCTTTTCGAGAAAAATAGCTTCTCTCTGTGGCATTGCGGGGCCTCCTGTCTTTGGTGGAATGAGCAATGGCAGCTGAGATTTGGAAAAGTGATAAATGTGGCCTCATCCTCTCTTTTCGTGGTTCCTCCCTACTGACTCTCTTTGAACTCATATTCAGTGGGAATGTATTTAGTGCCTTCTGTGTGTCTACTGTTATCTTGGGCATTGTGCATATCCTGACTATAATTTTCAAAGCAGAAATTTATTCTAAGTGTATTTCTATTAAAAAATAAAATCTTAGGGGCACCTGGGTGATTCAGTTGGTTAAGTGTCTGCTTTCAGCTCAGGTCAAGATCCCAGGGTCCTGGGATCGAGCCCCACATCAGACTCCCTGCTCAGCAGGGCGTCTGCTTCTCCCTCTCCCTCTGTCCCTTCCCCTGCTTGTGCTCTCTCCCTCTCTCTCTGTCAAATAAATAAATAAAATCTTTAAAAACATCTTGGAGCTAAAGGTGGTTTTATGAATCACTACTGGTTGCTGGTTTCTGAGCACGTAATGTCTAAACCCCTTTGCTTAGCATACAAAGTTCTCACTGCTGCCGCCAGTCTGCCTTGCCAAACTAGTAATCCTTTGCCAGTCATCTCCATGTAAACTCATTCCCGCTCCTTGGAGAGTTTCATCATTTTCTGGGTCAAACTTGGACGACTAATGATTCTATGCCTTTGCACATATAATGGGTTCTGTTCAGAATACATTTTCCTCTAATCTTCGTGACGCACTCCTGTTGATCCCTCAAAACCCTACTCACATTTCCCCCCATCCCACCCCACTTCCCTTTAAGGCCTTCCTGACTCTTTCTCAGGCAAAGTGAGTTGCTCTGTCTTCTGTTTTCACAACTTCTGTGAAAGTATTTCCTACTGGAACTTCTGTCCCAATGGAATTTGAAATCCTCAAAGGCTGGGACTGTGTGCCATTTATCTTTGTCTCTTTTGTTCCTGCCTGTTGTAGGAGTTTAGCAAGAGTTTTGCTGAATAAGTTAATAAAATTACACAAGATTAAAGCTGTGTCTGATAACCCCGGTAGTGAGGCTGTTTATAAGGGGCTGGAGAGGTATGCCTGGGTGGCTCAGATGGTTAAGCGTCTGCCATTGACTCAGGTCATGATCCCGGGGTCCTGGGATCGAGTCCCGTCTTGGGCTCTCTGCTCAGCAGGGAGCTTCTGCCTGCTTCTCCCTCTGCCTGCCACTCCTCCTGCTTGTGCTCGCTCGCTCTCTGTCAAATACATAAATTCTTTAAAAAATCTTTAAAAGGGGGGGCAGGAGAGATGTTGGAAAAAATACCATTTCTAAACATGTACTCGTGTATTTAACCATATTTAAAATGAGTGTGTTACATAGCATTTATAAACATAAGGAAATTCTAAGTAGAGATGTAATATCTTTTGACCTGAAATTATTTCTGGAGGCTTCATGGAGGAGGTCAGTTTGAAACCCATGCTTGAGAGATGGGAAGAAGGCGTCTCTTTGGTTGTTGGGGAAATCATCTCAGCCATTTGCACTGAGGAAAAAGCATAAGATCGAAAGTGTGGCTAAGCTGAGTGCCTGGCCGTTGGCAGGTCCTCAGTAAATGCATGATGTTGCTGGAGTGTTCAAAGTGTCCACTACACATCCCACATCTACTGCAACGTTCAGCTAATTAAGAACAAACACTGTGGGTCAAATGAGGAATAGAGATAACAGCTTTATTACCCAAAGCATGCCTTTCCTGAAAAACTGGGGGCAATGTGCATTCCACTTCCTAAACCAAATGGACTTCCTGCTCCCTAAGCTTCAAAGATGGAGGCTGGTCCCCCTCTTGGAGAGCCTGCAGCCGAGGTGCTCAGCCAGCACAGAGTCACCCTGTCCGTGGCACAGCATAGCGAGCTGGAGAGTAGAGGAGAGAGCTATGGGCTCCCAAGGCTGCTTCTAGACACCAGACGCAGGGCCCTGCACCAGCGGGAGAACCACACAGCCTGGAAGAAAGGCAGGTTCTCTGCTGTCCTCACCAGTTGTGGGAGGACTTGGGGTAAAGAGTAGACAGGGACATACAGTACAAATTTGTGAAAGATTTGGGAATCCCATGTAACATTGCCACAGGCCCTCCCATATTAGCAGAATTACTGTATTAAGAGCTGTAAGGGACTCAGAGACCAATTATTCCAACCCTCTTATTTGACAGATGAGAAAACAGAAGCTGAGAGGGATTCCATATCAGCCTTATGGTTTGATTACACTCACCAAAAACATCACGT
The DNA here is from genome assembly GCF_023065955.2 of Ursus arctos. NCBI lineage: Eukaryota > Metazoa > Chordata > Mammalia > Carnivora > Ursidae > Ursus > Ursus arctos. The sequence goes on from NW_026622997.1 coordinate 24,090,704, forward strand.
ATCTCCACATTTGTTCGGTGGTGATGCTCAAAAAGGCTGTCCTTGTCATTTTCTAAAGATGTCAGGTTTCGGACATGGGACACAAATCTTTGATTTACAAGCACACCTCTTCATGTCATAATCCTCTTGTGGGTTCATCACTGGCTGTGGAAAATTTAATATCACCGTGCTGTGAAAGAAGTGCTAAACTCTACGGTTCATGGAAGGAGGTTGTGCAAAATGGAGTATCTACAAGGAGCTTTAGGAGCCCTAAGAGTCAACATCTTTCTTAAATTACCTTGAAAAGCTGTTGACATAAAAGATAAGAGAAGATCCAACTCAGGGTATCCCTTGAAAATTAGTGGGAGGGTCTAGCAGGAAGGAAGAATGGGAAGGGGGGCAGACTGTTGAGACAAGGGGCCTATGGACAGAAGAATTGGTGCTTTATTTCTCCTGGAACTAAATCATTATGTTAATGTGGGACCAGGCTTAAGATGGAGGACCCAGTGAGGAAAGCCTATCATGGCCGGCACCTCTTGCTTTCTTAAGCCTGTGTGGTTTCACAAACTTCCTTCCCGTCTCCAGGTGGTATCCACAGGTTGGCACCATCAACTCTCAGACAAAACTGCAAAACCGGCCCGTTCCTATGCCCCACATATTTTCAGGGTCTTCATTAAGCTCTCCATGTTTTTGGCCTTGCTCCCTGCTTTGGTCTGAACGAAACTCATGTGTTGAATCTTTACCCCCAAAGGTGGTGGTATTTGCAGTTAGGGCTCCACCCTCATGAATGGGATGAGTGGGTTTTTACAATAGCTTTACTGAGATATGATTGACATAGAACATTGTATAAGCTTAAGGTATACAACGTGATTATTTGATACATGTATATGTTTACAAAGTCTTGACCATAATAAGGTAGTTAACACAACCTTCCTCTCACGTAATTACCATTTTGTTGCTTTTGTTATGGTGAGAGCACTGAAACTATACTTTCATAGCAGCTGTCAAGTATACAATATTCAACTTACAACTGAAGTTTGTACCCTCTGACCAACGTCTCCCCGTTTCCTTCACTCCATGAGCCCCACTCTGTTCTGCTTCCATGAGTCCAGTGCATTTAGATTCCACGTCTAAGTGATTTCACACAGTGTTTGTCTTTTTCTGACTTATTTCACTTTAGTATATCGCCCTCAACCCATCCACCTTGTCGCAAGTGGCAAGGTTTCCCTCTTTTTATGGCTGAGTAATATCTCATTGTGTGTATACACCTTCTCTTTATCCGTGCATCCGTTGGTGGGTGTTTAGGTTGTTCCCATACCTTGGCTGTTGTGAATAATGCTGCAGTGAATATGAGCGTGAAGATATCTCTTTAAGATCGTGATTTCACTTCTTTCAGATATATACCCAGAGTGGGATTTCTAGATCATATGGTAGTTCCACTTTTTATTTTGTGAGGAACGTCCATACTGTTTTCCACAGTGGCTGCACCGATTTGCATTCCCACCAGCAGAGCATGAGGGTCCTTTTCTCTGCATCCTCACCAACACTTGTTAATTCTTGTCTTTTTGATGATAGCCCTTCTAACTCCTGGGAGGTGGTCTCTCACTGCGGCTCTGATTTGCACTGCCCTGGCGGTTAATGACATTGAGCGCCCTTTCATGTACCTGTTGGCCGTCAGTTTGTCTTCTTCGGGAAATGCCTGTTCAAATCCTCTGCCTATTTTTTAACGGGTCGTTTTGTTGTTGTTTTTTGCTCTTCAGTTGTATGAGATCTTTATGGATTTTGGACCCTTTATTAGATATATGATTTTCAAATATTATTTCCCATTTGGTAGCTTGCCTTTTCGTGTTGTTGGTGGTTTCTTCTGATGTACAGAAGCTTTTTAGTTTGTTGTAGTCCCACTTGTTTATTTTTGCTTTTGTTGCCTTTGCCTTTGGTGTCAAATTCAAAAGAATCATCACAAAGACCAGTGTCAAAGAGTTTACTACTACTGTTTTCTTCTTGGAGTTTTATTCTTTCAAGGCTTATGTGCAGGTCTTTAATCCATTTTGAGTTAATGTCTATGTACAGTGTAAGACAGTTTTTTTCTTTTGCATGTGGTTGTTCAGTTTTCCCAACATTTATTGAAGAGACTATCCTTTCCTCACTATATATTCTCATCTCCTTTGTTGTGAATTAATTGACCATATATGAATAGGTTTATTCTTGGGCTCTCCATTCTGTTCTTTTGGCCTACGTGTTTGTTTTTATGCCAGTACCTACTGTTTTCTTAATATATCTTTGTAATATAGTCTGAAATAAGGAGATGTGATGCCTCCAATTTCATTCTTTCTAAGGATTGCCTGGCTGTTTGGGGTCTTTTGTGGTTCCATACAAATTTTAGGATTGTTTGCTCTGTTTCTATGAAGAACCGAAGAACACCATTGGAATTGTGATAGGGATTGCATTGAATCCATAGATGGTTTGGGGCAGTGTGGACATTTTAACAATATTAACTCTTCTGATCCATGAGCATGGGATATGTTTCCATTTATTTGTGTCTTCTTTAATTTCTTTTATCAATATCTAATAGTTTTTAGCATATAGGTCTATCACTTCCTTGGTTAAATTTATCCCTAAATATTTTATTGTTTTTGATGCTACTATAAAGGCGATTGCTTTCTTTACTTCTTTATCAGATACTTTGCTATTAGTGCATAGAAATACTAATGATATTTGTTTGTTTGTTTACTATTTATTTTCTATTAGAGAGAGAGGGAGGGGCAGAGGGAGAAGGGGAAAGAGAATCCCAAGCAGGCTTCATACCCGATACACAGCCTGATACAGGGCTTGATCTCATGACCCTGAGATCATGACCTGAGCTGAAATCAAGAGTCAGATGCTTAACCAACTGAGCTACCCAGGTGCCCCACAACTGATTATCGTATATTGATTTTATATCCTACAGCTTTACTAAATTTGTTTATTAGTTCAACAGTCTTTTGGGGTTTTTTGTTTGTTTGTTTTTTTGCTGGAGCATTTAGGATTTTCATATTCAAGATCATGTCATCAGCAAACAGAGGCAGTTTTATTTCTTTCTTTCCCATGTGGATGCCTTTTATTTCTCTTTATTACCTAGTTGCTCTGGCTAGGACTCCCAATACTATGTTGAATAGAATGATGAGAGTAGCAAACCTGCCTTTTTCCTGACCTTAAAAAAAAAGCTTTCAACCTTTCACCACTGAGTATGATGTTACCTGTGGGCTTGTCATATATGGCCTTTATGATGTTGAGGTATGTTTCTTCTATATCCAGTTTGTTGAGTTTTGATCAAGAACGGATGTTGAATTTTATCAAATGCTTTTTCTGCATCTATTGAGATAATTGTATGATTTTTATCATTCATTCTGTTGTGTGATGTAGCACATTGATTGATTTGCACATGTTGAACCATCCTTGCATTGCAGAGATAAATCACATTAGATCATGGTATATGATCCTTTAAATATTCTGTTGAATTTGGTTTGCTGGTATTTTGTTGAAGATTTTTACATCTCTATTTATCAGGGATATTGGCTGTAGTTTTCCCTTCTGGTAGTTTCCTTATCTGACTTTAGTATCAGTAATGCTGACCTTGTAATGCTGAGTTTGGTAGTGTTCCTTCCTCTTCAATTTCTTTGAAAGAGTTTGAGAAGAATTGGTATTATTTCTTCTTTAAATGTTTGGTAGGATTCACCCATGAAACCCACTGTTTGGGAGTTTTTTGTTGTTGTTGGGAGGTTTTTAATTACTGATTCAATCCTCTAACTTGTTATTGATCTATTCAGATTTTCTATTTCTTCAGGATTCAGACTTAGTAGTTTACATATTTCTAGGAATTCATCCTTTTGTTCTAGGTTGCTCAGTTTGTTTTTGTATAATTTTTCATAGCAGTCTCTTATGATCCTTTGTATTTCTATTTATTTATTTATTTATTTATTTATTTATTTATTTATTTATTTATTTTAAAGATTTATTTATTTTATTTTAGAGAGAGTGAGCGTGGAAGCAGTGGGAAGGGGCAGAAGGGGAAGGAGAGAGAATCCCAAACAGACCGCCGCCCCCGAGTGTAGCCCAGTGCAGGGCTCCATACCATGACACCAAGATCATGACCTGAGCCAAAACCAAGAGTCAGATGCTCAACTGACTGAGCCACCCAGATGCCCCTGATCCTTTGTATTTCTATGCTGTCAGTTGTAGTGTGTCCTCTTGCATTTATATTTATTGGAGTCTTCTCTCTTTTTTCTTGGTAATTATAGCTAAAGGTCTGTCGATTTTGTTGATCTTTTCAAAAAGCAACACAGTTTTGTTGATCCTTTTGATTATTTTTCTATTCTCTATTTCTTTTTTTCTGCTCTGGTCTTTGTTGTCTCTCTCCTTTTATTAACTTTAGGCTTAGTTTTATTCTTGTTTTCCTAGTTCCTTGAGGTATAAAGTCAGGTTGTTTATGTGAGATCTTTGTTTTGTCTTAATGTAGGCGCACATTTGTCACTCTAAATTTCCTTTTTAGCACTGCTTTTGCTGCATCCTGTAAGTTTTGGTATGTTGTGTTTCCATTTTCATTTGTTTCAAGATACTTTTTTATTTCTCTTTTGATTTTATCTTTGATCCATTTGTTGTTCAAGAATGTGTTGCTTAATTTTCACATGCTTGGAATTTTCCAGTTTTCCTCTTGTTAGTGATTTCTAGTTTCATATCATTGTGCTTGGAAAAGATACTTGGTGTGATTTCAGTCTTTTGAAATTTGCTGAGACTTGTTTCATGACTTTACATATGATCTATCCTGGAGAATGTTTTGTGTACACATGGGAAGAATTACATTCTGCTTGCTATTGAATGGAATGTTCTATATACATCTAAAAGGTCCTTTTGGTCTAAAGTACAGTTCAAGTCAAGTATTTTCTTATTGATTTTCTGTCTGGATGATCTATCCACTGTTGAATGTGGTGTATTGATATTTCCCATTATTATTGTATTGTCATCCTTTACTCCCTTCAGATCTGTTAGTTTTTGCTTAATATATTTAGTGCTCCGGTATTGGGTGCATATATATTTTTAGTTGTTATATTCTCCTGATGAATTGACCCCTTTCTCAATATATAATGACCTTTGTTGTCTCTCTCTTTTTTTCAAAGATTTATTTATTTATTTTAGAGAGATTGGGGAGGGGCAGAGAGAGAAAGAGACAAGCAGACTCCCTGCCGAGTGGGGAGCCTGATGTGGGGCTCAATCCCAGGACTCTGAGATCATGACCTGAGCCACCCAAGAGTCAGATGCTTAACCAACTGAGCCAACCTTCGTTGTCTCTTGTTACAGTTTTTGACTTAAGTCTATTTGTCTGATATAAGTATAGCTACACCTGCTTTCTTCGGTTTCCATTTTTGTAGGATATCTTTTCCATCCCTTCACTTTTAGCCTGTGTGTGTCATTGAAGCCAAAGTGACTCTTTTGTGGATAGCATATAATTAGGTTTTGCTTTTTATCGATTCAGCCACTCTGTGCCTTTTGAGTGGAGAAATTAATCCATTTACATTTAAAATAATTGTTGATAGGTAAAGACTTACTGTTTGTTGCCTTCTTTTTTAAAAGAATTATTTATTTATTTTAAAAATTCCAATATAATTAACATATGGTGTTATATTAGTTTCTGGTGTACAATACAGTGATTCAGCAATTCTATACATGACTCATTGCTCATCATGATATGTGTACTCTTCATCCCCTTCACCTATTTCACCCATTCCCCTACCCCCTCCCAACTATTGCCTTCTTGTTAATTGTTTTCTGGCTGTTTTTCAGTTTCTTTATGTCTTTCTTCCTTTCTTTCTGTCTTCCATTGTGAGCTGTTAGTGGTATACTTTGATTCCCTTCTTTTTACTTTATGTTATCTACTATAGGTTGTAGACTACTTGAAACATCTTGTGGATAAGCAATCTATTTTAAACTGATAACAATTTAACTGTGATCTACCCTTTCACTTCCCTGACCCACATTTATGTTTTTCATGTCATGATTTATATCTTTTTAAATTGTGTATCCATTGTGAAATTATTGTAGCTGTAGCTGCATTTGATATTTTTGTCCTTTAATCTTTTTGCTAAATTTAAGTGGTTAGCACACCTCCATATTACAGTATTAGAGTATTCTGAATCTGACTGTATACTCAGCTTTACCAGTGTATTGTCTCTTCGTATTGTATTTTTTATGTTTTCAAGTTACTAGTTAATGCCCTTTTGTTTCAGCTTACAGAACTCCTTTTGGCATTTCTTATAAGGCAAGTATGGCTGTGTTGAACTCCCTCAGCTTTTGGTTATTAAGGAATGTCCTTATCTCTCCTTCATTTCTGGAGGACAACTTTTCTGGGTAAAGTATTCTTCATTGGCAGGGTTTTTTTCCTTTAGCTCTTTAAATATATCATCCCATTCCCTCCTGGCCTGCAGGATTTCTGCTGAGTATTCTGCTGATGGTGTTGTGGGTTTCCCTTATATCAGAGAAGTGTTTTTCTCTTGCTGCTTTTACAGTTTTTCTTTGCCTTTGATTTTAGACAGTTTTATTATAATGTGTCTTGTTGAAAATCATTTTTAATTGAAATTTTGGGGTGACCTTTCAGCTGCACAAACTTGGGTATCCAAATCTTCCAGGTTTGGGAAGTTCTCAGCCATTATTTATTTTTAATTTTTTAAATTTTTGTTTATATTTTTTGGTCATCTCTACACCCAACACAGGGCTTGAACTCACAATCCTGAGATCAAGCGTCCCATGCTCTTCCGACTGAACCAGCAGGTGCCCCAGCCATTATTTCTTTAAATATGCTTTTTACTCTTTTCTCCTTCTCTTATTTTGGGACTCCAGTGATGCACAAATTGTTTCCCTTAATAGTATCCACTAAGTTCCATAGGTTTTCTTCATTCCTGTTCTTTTTTTTTTTTTCTTTTTTTCTTTTTGCTTCTCTGATTAGTTCATTTCAAATGATCTGTCTTTGAGCTCACTGGCTCTTTATTCAGCTTGGTACTGTCTGTGGTTAAAGCTCTCTATTGAGTTCTTCAGTTTAGTCATTGAATTCTTCAGCTCCAAAATTTCTGTTTGGCTCTTTTTAATGTTTTCTATCCCTGTGGAACCTCTCATTTTGTTCCTGTGTTGTTTTCCTGATTTCATTAAATTGTTTATCTGTGTTCTCCTATATTTCTCTGAGCATCTTTAAAAGAATTATTTTGAATTCTTTGTTGGGTAATTCCTGAATCTCCATTTCCTTGGGATCCATGACTGGAAGTTCACAGTGTTCCTTTGATGAAGTCATGCTTTTCTGATTCTTTGTGATTCTGTAGCCTTGAGTAGGTATCTGCACATTTGAAGAAACAGACATCTCTAACAGACTTTATGGACGAACTTTATGGACCAAGATGTTTACCTGTGGGTGGCAGCTTGATGGAATGTGCCATAACACAAGTTCTAGTGGGTCAAAGCACCAAGTGCAGGGATATATGACAGCTCTGGGCCTAGAGGGTGTCGTACCTCATCAGCTCAGGACACTGGGATCCACAGCATTGACAACCGCATTGTCCTTGTTGAGTGCTGGGAGGGTTCAAAGGGGCTGAAAAGACTCAGCAACACCTTTAGGTCCAACAGGTAGGGATCAGAGCAGGCAGTAGTGGTGGCCAGAGCTGGCAGTGTGCACACACTTGGCTCTAGGGGTCAGCCATGGTGCCTGTGTGTGGCAGGGGCTGGTGTACAGACACACACATAGTGGTGGGCACCAGGGCAGGCAGCAAGGGCACAGTGATGGCTGTGGGGGTGGCTTTGACTGTCAGCATATACTACTATGGCTGCTGGTTCTTGCCACAGGTGCACAACAGTAGAGTCCAGTGTTGGGAGTCTAGGCAGAAGCACGCGGATACACAGCTGGCAGGACTAGTTGCAAGTAAGCCCAATGGTACAGGCCTGTGACAGAAGACAGGCTAGAACAGGGCCCATACGCTGCTGCAGGGGCCCTGGCTGTCAGTATTTCCTTCTGTGGCTACATGGTCTCCCCATGGGTATGTACGTGGCAGTGGAGGCCAGTGACAGAGGTTGGGTCAAGGGTGTGCAAGTAGTGGCTTGGGGGTGGGGCGGAGGATAACTAGTTAACATTGAGCTCAGTGGTATAGGCCAGTGACAGGAGACAGGGCTGAATCTGGGCCCTCAAGCAGCTATAGGGGCCTTGGCTATTGGTGTGCACTTCTGTGGCTGTAAGATGTTGCCATGAGTGCACACGTGGCAGTGGAGGCTGGTGATAGGAGTCAGGCTGGTGGAGTGCAAGTGCAGAGTTGGAAGGGTTAGCCCCGGCATGCACATGGTGGTGGAGGTCAGCCATGGGGATCTGGGCTGGTGTCTTGTACTTCTGCAGCTGCAGAGGCCTGGGGTGGCTGCTGGTCTTCATTGGCGCTGGTGGAAACAGAGGGGATGGTAGGGAGTGAGGAGGAACTCAGGGGGCTGGTGTCAGCCAAAGCAAATACCTTTCAGGTGAAAACCAGTGAAATCTGTGGGGTTTATTCATTGGGTAACTGGGGAAGGGGGTGGGAGAGGGGAAAGGATAGGAGGTTGGCTCTAATCCAGCCCAAACTAGTAACCTAATAATAATGAAATGATAGCTAATGTGTGCTGAGAACTAAGTATGTGTAAGACGCTCTTCTAAGCATTTCACAAATGTCAACTCATTTCATAATTATAACACAGTGATGTAGGTACCACTATTAACCCATTATTGCAAATGGGGAAACCAAGGCACAGAGCAGTTATGTGGTGAGCCAAGGCTGTGCATCAAGTAATTGATAGAGTGGGAACCTCTTCGATGATGCAGAGAAGTGATCATTCTTTGAGAGTTCCAACCCTTCCCTTGCTCTTTTCAAATGTGACATCTAGGAAGATCTAGGGCAGGGCTGTCAGGGCAGAGAAGGGACTGGTTCCTATATTCCCATGGTGGTCTCTGTGTTCTCCATGGTCGGAAATGCTACCTGGCCTGGGACCATCTGCCTGGCATAAAAATGTACTTTAATCTTTCAACAGAAATTAAGGACTGTCTTTAAAAATTAAGATGACATGCAAGTGTTATATGCTCATAAGATCTGTAGAATGTGTTTGGGGGAAATATGGACACCCCCCCCCAAAACCTCTATTTCAGGCCATGCTTAGGTAATAGAGAACTTTTCATTTGAATTTAAGGATGAGGAATATAGCCTCCCTGTTGTAGATTGCACCATAAGAGACATGCCATTAATAATCCATTAAAGCAACTTGAGGGGTTGGAAGTTCAGGGAACAATGTCTTAGAATACTGAAGTATTTGCCAATGAATGTCTGCCAGTAAAAGATGGAAATCAATTTCAGTTCAGGTATGTAATTAACAAGACCGTTTGGCAAAGAGGCTACGTGCATTCTTCATGACCAAACAAGAATACAACTGTTAAAAATTGTTTCATCAATGTGCAGTGGGGTTCCCTTGGGTGAATTTTTGGATAAAAGAGGAACCCCTTGAGAAAGATTGGTTTACACCTCCAGGAATCTCTTCGGGGTCATTCATAACTACCAATTACATTGTGTAGTGTAGTTCTAAATGAAATATGAAAATATGCAAAGAAAAGCACTAGAATTTTAGCCACAAAAGAAGATGTAAACAGATCTAATTAATTTGTGCATCTACATGTAGAAGCAACCCAATGTCCATCATTGGATAAACAGATAAGCAAAATGTGGTCTGCCCACGCAATAGAATATTATTTAGCCTTAAAAAGGAAGGTAATCCTCTCACATGCTATAACATGGATGAACCTTGAAGGCGTTATGCTGAAGGAAAGAAGCCAGACACAAAAGGACAAATACTGTGTGATTCCACTTATATGAGGTGCCTAGAGCAAATTCATTGTGACAGAAAGTAGAATGGTGATTGCCAGGGGCTGGAGGGAGGGGAGAATAGGGAGGTAGGAACAGAGTTTCAGTTTTATGACATGAAAACATTCTGGAGACAAGTTGCATAGCACTGTGAATATCCTAAAGGCTACTAAACTTTATACTTATAAATGGTTAAGATGGTAAATTTTATAGTATGTGTATTTTACCACAATTAAAAATAAAAATAGGTGCCTGGGTGGTGCAGTCAGTTAAGCGTCTGACTCTTGGTTTTGGCTCAGGTTGTGATCTTTGGGTCATGGGATGGAGCCCTGTGTCAGGCTCTGTGCTCAGTGTGGAGTCTGCTTATGATTCTCTCTCTCCCTCTGCCACTCCTCACTGTGCTCACGCACTCTCTGTCTTTCTAAAATAAATGAATAAATCTTTCTTAAAAATTTTTAAAAAGGGGCACCTGGGTGGCTCAGTTGGTTAAGCATCTGCCTTCAACTCAGGTCATGATTTCTTGGTCCTGGGATCGAGCCCCACGTCAGGCTCCCAGCTCAGCGAAGAGTCTGCTTCTCCCTCTTCCTCTGCTCCTCCTCCTGCTTGTGTTCTCTCTCTTCTCTCTCTCTCAAATAAAATCTTAAAAAAAATTTTTTTTAAATAAACAAAAACAAAAGATTTAACCCATCAAAACTGAAATGTGCAGTTTGAATTTTAATAACTTGTTTCTATGGGAAGGAGAATGCCTCCTAGTGCATTTCTTTCGCTCCCCTTTTTAAAAACACTTCCATTCACTTAAACTGTGAAGTGCATCTGACTCCTCTCAATGTTCTCTCCCAAGAACTTAAATAAAAGGTATTCTACTGAATGAAGTTGTGTGTGGAAGTTCTTTTGGTTCTGGCACAGAGAAGTAGTGAATTCAGTAACGAAAACCTGTAAATCAGTAATCATCTCAGCTTTCTTGACCAATGGAACATTTTTTTGTTGTTGTTGCATCTTTGTCCTGCAGTCTCTCTCTTTCTCTCTCTCTCTCTCCCTCCCTCCCTCCCTCCCTCCCTCCCCCCCCCCCCCCGCCCTTGGCTTGCTGGTCAACCAGTTAGCTTCAAGTTATTCTAGGGCACACCCATCCCTCTACTTACTTCTGCATACTTGCCACTCTTTTTGTATGTCATGTCATGGGTCAATGGGCAGTTGGGTGGGCATGTGGGGTGGCCAGCCCACTGTCAGGGTTCAGAATGCATTTGTCCTATTAGTGAGACAGAGAAGGAACAAGACCTGAGAATGAAGGGCACAACCATGTGAAGGATGGGGGGTAGCACTGGCATGTACGGAGGCCTGTCATGTCAGGGAGTGTACGCGGGCGTGTGCTCCCTGAGCACCACACTCTCACCCAGAAGCACTCACACCGGAAATGACCGGCGCCAACAACTCCTCATTGGCCATTCTGTGCTGTCAACCTACCTTGTCTTCTCTCAGCAAGCACTTGTGGAACAGGTGTCTCCTCCAGACCACCTCACCAGACAGCTTGAAGGACCTCTACCACTTTGCTGTTCATCTCAGAGTTGAATTAAAGCAGTGAATTCTCCTCTTTCTAGGAATAGCTTGGTGTTCAGTAGGGTTAGAGAGACGAATTACTACCCCCTGCTTGTGTTTAAGTCGGGGCTTGGGGCTGGTTTGGATGAACATTTCTGAGACCCAAGGCAGGTAAGGAAGTATTTTTAAGAGATGCTAGGCTACTGTGGTCACAGGGGTCTTGTTAGAGCCGCTCTAACACATTACTCCAAATTGTGTGGCTTAAAACAACAGAAGCTTAGTCCCTCTCAGTTCTTGTGGCCAGAGGTCTGAAGTCAAGATGTTGGCAGAGCCTCACCCCCTCTGAAGTCTCTACGGGGGACCCTTTCGTGCCTCTCCCAACTTCCAATGACTCCAGGTGTCTCTGACTGGGGGCTGTAGAATCCTTTCTCTGCCTTGGCTTCACATGGCCTCCCCTGTGTGTCCAAGTCCCTCAATCTTCCCTCTGTGTTTCTCTTGTAAGGACACTTGTCATTGGATTTAGGGCTCACCCCAAATCCAGAATGATCTGATCTTGAGATCCTTAATTATGATGCAGATATCTTGCAAACAAGATCACATTCACAGGTTCTGATGCTCAGGACTTGGACATTCTTCAGCGCACTACTGATGGAAATATTTCCATCGTGAGGGTGGGTGAAAGCTAAAACCTCTTTAGAGCAGTGTTGACCACATCCTGTTTTGCGTCTCTGTTCTCTGGGCCCTGGGTCTGCCCAGCCTAGGCCCAGAAACCCAGGAACCAAGTCTCATCCCTCCCCACCACCCCTCCACCCAGTCTCCCGCCTCCATCCTCTCCCCTCCAAACTAAAAATACACTTTGAAACACATGGGCCCGGGAGAGTGAAGCATTTTGTCAAGGTTATACATCCAGTTAGCAGAGGCAGGGCTGGAGTTGAGAGTTCCCGATTCCTAATCCAATGTCCTTTCTGAAATGGTTATTTTGAAATCATATTGCTGCAGTTACAAAGCATGGGGAGTAGAGCTGTTGAATTAGAACATTAAGCCTCCTGCATTCCTGGCAGGCTTTCTAGGCTGTTTCCAAAGAAACTTATCGGCCTGTCAACATTCTCACCAGCCCCTCTTACCTTCCGAGCGTCACAGGCCCGACAAAGTGCAGGCAGACGCACTTTTCACAGCCTCCTCAGCCAATAGCTATAGAGGCAATTTTTCATGTCTCGTCTCCAAGGCAAATGATGGCAGCAACTTTCAGGCAGCCGAGCCACACACTAGCTCTGTGAACTGTGCTGTCAATTTTTATTTTAATCCTCCTTTATTCACAGTTTGATTTCATTTAGGATTGGCCCCACTTCCTGTTCAAATGCCAGGCCTGCGGCCCCACAGTAACTGACAGAGCTATCTAGTCATCACTACAAAGGAAGAACTCTGCCCCTAGACTGTCGTAGGGGAGTTTGGCTGCTATGTTAACTCAATCTTCCTGGGCAGCTCCCAGTCCTGGAGCAACAGTCAAGAGAGAGCAACAAGGAATTCCTTCTTCACTTTCTGTTTCTTGGAACCATACCAGCTTGGAAATGCTTCCCCGCCCTTCTAATATCCAGTTTGCTTTCTCATGTTCTTGAGTAGGAATAAATAGACCACATTGTCAAACTCTGGAGTGATAGCCCCCTTGAAAAGATTTTAAAAGGGAGATGAATGAAGTATTCTAAATCTGGCCTTTGAGTGCTTATGATGTCGGGAAATGCATTCTTTGGTAAAAGGATTCATCTGAGGTTGAACACAAAGGCTTGGAGCTGATCCTTGAGCAAACACTAGGTAGAAATACAGTGTAAAATGCCAAAAGGGGCAAGAGGAGCTCACTTCCATTGCGTGTTCAGGTCGGCTTCCGTGGTGACTGGCAGGAGCTCCACCATAGCAAGGAAGGGTCAGGGTGTGGCTTGGCCGCTACCACCTAAGTGAACACCCCTGCAAACCATCCCTTGTGTCTAGCCCGTGTTCCCTGATCGACTTGACATAAGCCCACCTTAAATGCCTGCCTCTTTGTAGAGCTCATTTACAGTTGGCTTCTGTTGCCTTCATCATCCATGTGATTTTCTAAATCAAGGAAGTCAAAGCCTAAGAAAAGGACATGCAAACCTGAGATCAAATTTGAGCTGACCTGAAAGCCCAGATTTCAGCCATAGCCAGAGAGTAAGGTGAGCTGGACAGAGAGCAATCAGTACAGGCCCTACACAGCAGAGCTGAGGTCAGAACCTGGTTGGAACCAAGCAAGTATGAAATGAAGCTTAGAGCAGGGTCCAGAAACAAAAATGGTGTTCAGATCTTCTGCTTCCTGATGGGGGCTGAAAGCCAGAGTATGGTTGTCTTAGGTCATGATCTCAGGGTCCTGGGATCTAGCCCCACATAGGGCTCCATGCTCAGCGCAGAGTCCACTTGTCCCTCTCCCTCCCCTCTGCTCCTCTCCCACTCGTGCACACACATGCAATCTTTCTCTCACTCTCTCAATCTCTCTCTCTCAAATAAATAAATAAAATCTTTTAGAAAAAAAAAAGGACATTTGCTAAATCTCACACAGCTAGGAATACTTAAAACCAGGACTCAAAACAAGTAATTCTGACTCTACAGCCAGTGTTTTTTCTCTGTTTGGAGGGAGATGAGTAAATATTTTAGATACACAGAGTTTGAGTGCCAACATGGCACCTATTTGGGGATGTTCAATGTGTAACAATGGGTCAAGTTGAAAAGAAAAGTCTAGGCTAGGAATGTCAACTTGGAAGTCATTTGCTTAAAAGTTATGAGGCCAATGTGAATGTTCAAGGGAGAGAATATTGAGTGTAGCATAAACATGGGATGATAAACCCCAAAAGAATCTCCCAATTTAGGAAGTGAAGGACAAAATGTGGGCAGACAAAGGAGATAAAAGAAGCAGCCAGAGAGGTGGGCAGAGAACCAAGAAAGGCCAGTTCTGCAGAAACTGAGTTAAGAGGGAGTCATAAGAAGGAAGTGGTGGTTAAGAGGATTTAATTGGAGATACCGGTTTGCAGCAGATAAGATCCAAGAAGCATCCTTTGAATTTAAGTTAAAGATCTAGATCGCTCTATGGAGTTCTACACTTGTATATTGACATGTTTACTTGACTTCCCAAAAGTACCTCAAATCATAGATTCGTATGTCCTGAAATTCTGTCTTCCTCCCTATACTCCAGTCCCCAAATCTGATGCTCTTCCATCATTCGTCTTTCAGTGAATGTGTCTATCATCTATTCTGTTATCCCAGAGTAGCGACTGGTAGTGACTTCTTCCTTGCCTACTGCATACAATCCAACATCCTCCTAGCTGCAAGGGACGCTGGGACATTGACCGGGGTTGGCTTTGACCAGGGCTTGGGAAATGTTTCCATCCAGGGCCAGGTGGTAAATTTTGGAGACTTTGCAGGTCATATGTTTTCTGTTGCAGCTACTCAAATCCTTGGAGTGTGAAAACAGCCATAGACAATAAGTAAATGAATGGGCGTGTCTGTGTTCCAGTAGTTTTATTTACAAAACCAGGTGGTGGACTGGATTTGGCCCAGGGGTAGTTTGCCAACCTCTGGCTTAGATGAAACACAGCCTACTTCTAAGAGATGGGCACATTGTTGCTTCAAACAGTCCTCATTCTATAAGCAAGAATTTGGCGGGGGGGGGGGCATTAACAGTGTCCACAATGCCTGGTCCACGATCTTCATTGCCCTTCCTGATGACTTGCACCTACAAACTATTGGAAGTCTTTGTTGAATTATGGAAGGTGTATTTTTGGTTTGTAATGAAGAGTGCAGTTGATTTTTTTTTTCCCCTGACTACTGCTGGTTGTAGACAGTCACTGATCAGAGACTTTGGCAAAGGGACTTGCTAATTCTACAAAACACCAAATTATGAAATTTCTAAGCTGATGCTCTGGCTCTTGAAACTTGATGGAAGGAAAAGTAGGGTTGAAGTAGCTGGGGGGAGTTGTGCGGCCAGAGCACCTGTGCTCGGGTGTATGTTAATTTGTTTGGAAATATTTATCTATGCATACAGAGATGGTGCACTTGATGACTAACTATATTTATGCTGCACTTACATGCTTTTTCTCCGCCTTTAATGCAATCAGTGCACATTATGGAGGCATGAATATGCAAATGTTGAATAAAGCTTGAATTTTTTAATTAAAAAAGCTAAATCAGGGGAATTATAAGCACCCAATTTAACATTTTTAAATATGAAATGAAATGTTCTCCTTCATTCCCATTCATTGCCATGGATTTTGTTGATATTCAGCATGGAACTTGATTATTTTATGCCTATCTGTTTTTAAAGGAGTTGGCTTGGATTTTGGTGAGATCAAGGAGTGTGGGGGAAGGGCACAAGTGAGAGGAAAATGATTGACTGAAGAGTGACTTTTTTCCTGTCCTGGTTGATGTTGCTGGCACATGAAGCAGCTTATGGCTTGTGTACTTGCAAAGAGTATCAGCGTATAAATAGTCGGGAATTGCATTTCCAAAAGGAAGCATTTTCCCCACTCAATCTTCTCTTAATTCAGAAAAATTACTTTTAAATTGATGTAACACAGCAGCTTATAGCAGTTACATTATTCTCCCCCATGAATAAATGCAGACTTCTTTCTGCTCCCGGTACAAACCAACAGACAAATGCACTCTCTTCCGGCTTCACTCTTTCTGAGAAGGAAAGGTACTCTCTCTACTGGCTTGGGTTGAGAGCCCGCTTTGCAATCAGTTGATTATTTATTAAACACTTCCTCATGTGGGATTCAGAACTGTCCATAATTAAATTACAAAGACTCATGCCAAGCTCCTTGGCGTTTAGAATCTTCCATGGTCAAACAGCTGGGTGATCTTGGCCAAGTGGCTGGTCATGATATCGATAGTAATTATACCTTATAATTATGCCGCAGTTTATTCAAAGGACTTCCACCTGTGTGCCCTCGTTTAATTTGAAAACAACCTCTGGGCCTCAAGCGAAAAATGGGTCAGGCCATTTTCAAGACCCTTTCGGAGCTACCATTTTGAGTTCCATAAGGTGTTTAAGTGGGGACAAAAAAAGAAAGGGCTAGACTAATGATAACCACATTTAACCCTAATTGATCTGCTTGCATGAACAAATAGCAGAAAATCTAGTCTGTGGTGACAGAACGATGCTTGGTCCATGCTTGCCAGTAAACAGTCTCTCAGACTTTGTAAAGCTTTGCACTTAGGTTTCCTGGTTTGGTCATTTTATAGGAGAAATTCCTCCTGTAGTTTATCTCATCCCTAGCATATTCTACCAAATCTGCCTTCACAGTTTCAGGCATGCAGTCTGGAATTCTCCAAAGAATGTGAAATTCTTCAAAAGCTGAGGTTCTCCTTACAACAGCAGAGAGAATAAAGTGCTCAGGGAGTGATTGAAACATCGAATGAGTACTGACATCAAGCTTGTGGCTACATCAAAATTTGAACCCATGTCTCTTTCTTACCTTGTCTTTTCTGATGGAGGTGTAGCAAGATGCTACTTTGTAATACACAGTTTAAACTGTATGTGGCTTTTATTTATACTCAATGGAGGGAAATATATATTTTTTTATTATGTTTTGTTAAAAACATAATATATATATTAATGGTTTTAAATAAATGTTTTATTTTGAAACAATTCTAGATTTACAGAAAAGTTGCAAAGGTAACACAGAGAGTCCCTACACCCTTTACGCAGTTCCCCCCAATGTTAACATCTTCCATTATCATGATACGTTTGTCAAACCTAAGAAACCCTCATTGATACATTACTTTTTTTTTAAGATTTTATTTATTTATTTGAGAGAGTGAGGGAGAGAGAGAGTACAAGCAGGGGGAGCAGCAGAGGGAGAGGGAGAAGCAGGCTCCCCAGTCAGTGGAGAGCCCGACCTAGGGCTCAATCCCAGGACCCTGGCATCATGACCTGAGCCGAAGACAGATGCTTAACCAGCTGAGCCATCTAGGCGCCCCAATACATTACTTTCAACTAAACCCTAGACTTTATTTGGATTTTACCAGTTTTAGGAAAATACTTCTAAGTCCCAGATGTCTGAGTTTGTGTCTGAGGTCAGCTCAGCGGCTTCAAATTCTATGAACCTGAGTTTAAGGGATCAATGTTATTGGATCACAGAATGGCACATTAGTCAAGCATTTTAGGATCCGCACAGTGCTAACACATTTTTATAAATAAGGCAAATAAGCTCTTTGGGGAAATGAACATCACACGGGGCCAGCATAACTTCAGTTGCCCAGCATGTTCTCCCCAGTGGCTCCAAAGAGCGGTCACTTGAGTTTGGCTGGCCTTTTCTTAGATTCTTAGAGAAAAGAATCCTGCGTACACTGACATACACTCATGCCACATGGAAATGGAAAGTTGTGATGTGTAGAAAGATCGCAATTCTTATGGTCTTTTCAATCTAGGAAACGAGGCATTTTATGGTGTAAGCCTTTGCAGAATGGGTAGGTGGACTTTAAGAAAGGGGGCTGATTGAGGTTTACTTCCAGCTGGAAACGCTAGAGCGTAGAAATGAGTCATCCCCAAACCATCCGGGTTTCCTGGGGGTAGGCATTTCATTTGGGCTGTCGGTGTGGCTGTGGGTTAATCCCAGGTACATGTAAGGTGGTGTGATCTTGCATGTCAACACAGCGAGGCGCGCAGGAAACGCTCTGTCAACACGCATAACCATTAGTCTATCTGCAGCTGATGCCTTTGAGCCATCTTACTGAGAATGAGGGCGACCCGAATACATTTCTCTCTCGCAGTACAGATGGATAGCAGGAAGCCGAGCAGATGCATTGTGGCTAATCAGGCAGAGGCGCAGCGGGGTAACGAAAAGCTAGGATTCTCATGCCTTCATGAACCTTAATTAAAGAGCTCGGTGCCTCCTTTTGTTTTATCTGTTGCCAGTGTTTGGTCTCCTATTGTGACAGGGTTTTTTTGTGTTTTTTTTGTTTTTTTGAGTAACCATCAATTTGCTGTGAGAAACTGATGGGGAGACAGAGGAGTGCTATGTCTGCGAACAAGCAGGATGGTTGTGGCTGCCCAGGAGTTAAGGAGGTGCTGCTCTTGCAGCTGCAAACCAAGCCTTGCAAGAGCCAAGCACAGAGGAGGCGGGAGAGAGGGTGGGAGGAATCCAGGGTACCTGCGAATTCATCCCGCACCGTCTTACGCAACAGCCGACAGAAACCAAACATCGTTAAGGGAGAGAGAGCTAAATTATTGAGTAGACTCTTCAACAGCAGGCGAGTGGAAAAGACATCTGCAGATTTGTGTTTCACGCCCCAGTAATAAATACAGTGTTGAGAGGAGAAATCTGTCCTAGCAAACGCGTGGGGATGGGGACAGACTGCTAACAGGCTGGCTCTTCCTCTTGACAAGATCTGAGGCAAAGGTTGTTGGCTGGGTCCAGTGCCCTTCCGTGTGAGCTGGAGGAGGGAAAGGAGGGGGAAGAGATACCTGAGCTTGGAAATAACTAGGTGTCCGATGGCTGAGCGATTAACCCCAAGGCAGTTCAAGAGAAGCCAAGAAAAAGCTGGATCCTGTGGGGAATGTGTGTCCGAGCAGGATCTGGATGAAGGGATGACCCTTCAGGGCAAGCTCCTTGAGGGCAAGAACGATCTCAGTAAATATTTCTTGGGCCTAGTTTTGTAGGTGCTTCTATTTTTTTTTAAGATTTTATTTATTTATTTGACAGAGAGACAGACAGCGAGAAAGGGAACACAAGCAGGGGGAGTGGGAGAGGAAGAAGCAGGCTCCCAGTGGAGGAGCCTGATGCGGGACTCGATCCCAGAATGCTGGGATCACGCCCTGGGCTGAAGGCAGACGCTTAACGACTAAGCCACCCAGGCGCCCCTTGTAGTTGCTTCTAAATAGCACCGTCTCACATCTGTTGCTAGAAGGCCACAGAAAGAAGCATATCCTCCTGATACTTTGCACGTAAAGATAGTTGGGTCCACTTGGAAAGGGCATCAAGTTAGGAATCAGACGTCCTGAGGTCTATCTGCAGTCCACCTTTTAAATTCAGAAGAGCCTTGGCAAAGACACTTAACCTCTCCCTGTGCCAATTACTCAGGACAATTTGTGGTGACAAAGGATGACAATGAGCTAGTCAAACTGCCAGAGACTGTTGTCTCCTTACATCTTCGTCATGCCTACATGTAGACATTCACATTTTTAGAAAACTGTCTCATTCCATCACTCGCCTTCCCTCATCCCCCAAAGCAATGAGCTCCAGTTATGGGGATTAGACCAGAGGCATCCAGAAATGAAGATATTCAGATGGTTTGGGCAGTGGGCCATCTAAGTGTGAGATCAGCCCTGTTTAGAAAACCCCCAGTGCAGTGCCCCTTCAGAGGGACTGTGCTCACTCACTTATCACTAGGAGCATACAAATCCCAGCGACTCGTGCTCAGCGGCTTCGTTCCTGCCTCCTGCAGCGCCTGCTTGACCTCAGATCCCTGCTCCTATCCCCAGGCTCACAGACCAGCTGGCTTCCTATTCTGGATCAGGATATCGGCCTGAGGTCTGCCATGTTCTGGTGACCCACTGGACTCTTCCTCGCATGCTTCTCTGTAATATACAGTAAATCCAAAATGGTGATAGAAATGAGTCTTGACATGTGTGGGTTGAAGCCTAGTGTTTC
Source organism: Ursus arctos (assembly GCF_023065955.2). Lineage (NCBI taxonomy): Eukaryota > Metazoa > Chordata > Mammalia > Carnivora > Ursidae > Ursus > Ursus arctos. Next base: position 24,110,754 of record NW_026622997.1, read on the forward strand.
ATCAATTATAATTAGTAAGTTATTAAGTCAGGCCAGAGACAGAAGCACGGAGTGGTCTCATTGTAATCGCCAGTCTCACCAGAGGCCAGCTGACAGGCCATGTGGGAGATTCATGCAGCCCATGTTTGGAGAGCCCCACCTTGCGTTTTCTTCTAGTAGAAGAAGATTGGGGAAGAAACCACTCCATGGCCCCCTTCTCCTCAACTGTAACAGGTTTTTCTTTAAAGCACTTACCTTTCAGAAGTACAAACTGCTGTAGAAGCCTTAGCTCAATTACCTGTGAACCACAGAGCATGATGTTCCTACAAGAGACACCAACCTTGTAGCAGATGAAGATTGATCAGTTGTGGGTCAGACTGGTAGAAGGCGCCTTCATTTTCCTTTCAATTAAATCTCAAAACATAGAATTTCCTATTCTTGATTTTTTTGACCTGTATTGCAGGTGTGCGATACAGAGTGGAAAGTACGGATGCAGATTGCTCATTTTGACTGGAGATACCTCGTTGACTGGCCTGGAGGCTCTTTGGATTCTGAAGCCTCGTTCTGCAGTTCGTATGTCTATTTAGGTTTGTTCTGTCCCTGCACACATCACTTATGTATCTCTAAAGGGCCAGCGCCGACTGGATCTCAGCAGAACAACTTGGAGAAATGCACCCGTGCACTCCCATCAGCTTCGTGAGGATGTTTCCTACGTTGTTTGGGATTTGTGTTCGTCTTATGGTGACTCCGCATCTGAGGCTGAGTGGGCACCTTGAACTGGCTCCAGGGCATGATGAGAAGCACTAGAGTTAGAGAGTTGATGCAGCCCTCGCACTTTTTTGCTTCTTGTCCTTCTGATTCCGCCAAAGACAAAAATTGAACCCCCACTGGGTGGGTGCCGACGATCATCTGGGAGGCTGTGGACAACCATGTGGAGAGGTCGTGGATCATTTCTAGGAATAGTGGCTAAGAGAGCAGTGAAAAAGTGAAAGTGACAGAAGCAAGTTAGCATGCCCACCACCAAGGATCTTACCGTTGTGCTAATTAGAAATAACCTTCCCAGCAGATTGATTCAGGGGCGTTTTCCCTGCGCCCAGGGTACACGTACTACGGCTTTCCACTGGCAAACATGTCTATCTGACGCTCGGCTTTCTGGTTCATTTGATGGTTGGTTTTTGGTTTTTTGGTTCTTTTTTTTTTAAGTTGGTGAGTTAGATTTTAGCTATAAATACTCTAAGTTCGTGAATAACGCTACTGTCCCCCAGTTTAGGCCTCAGGATGCAGTCACGGAACTTTAGAAGACATGAAGGTGGTGGGATAAGGAATTAGACCCCTGATGCATTTCCCTTCACTCCTCCCTCTCACACACACCCCATCCAGCTCCCACATGTATTCCTTGCTTTAAATGTGGCATTTTGGCATTATGGCAAAAAGGATGAACGGAACCAACTAGGACATGGGGCCTCTGACCCCCTTGCCCTTCCTACTTGCCTACCCCAGTCCACATTTGTGTCTGTCTCACCCTTATTGAGCAGACGCAACCCCATCTCTTGGGAAATCAGGACCTCTGAGGCTTTTGATGTGACTTTGTCCTCGGGGTGATGGTCCTTTGGCTCTTTTCTTTCCTGATTGACTGGAAAGCCTTTCCTACTTATCACCAGAGCTGTCTCACTGCCCCCACCCCTCTTACAGATTGCTCTGGGGTGCTTCAGAACCCAGGCAACTGTTTTTGGCAGCATGCCTTTGAATCTCGATAAGGACACCACTGTCCAGAGTTGTTTTGAACAACCCCTAATAGCTTTAAGGGCAAGCAGACCAAATTGTATGCATCTCCAAAATGATTTGGAAAACCCAGGATGGGGCTGATTAGGGGGAACTAGGCCAAGGGTTGCTCATGGTTTTTGGCTTTCCCTGACACAGCTGGCCTGTAATACCTCTGATGCTTGAGATTGCCCTAAATAGTGTGTTAAAGGTTCCCCTAATAATAACTACACTATTGCATTTCCCAGATCTTGTCACACGAGCAGAGTTTCCAATCTAAATGTTCCCTTTACAAACATCTTGAATTCAAGGGTCTCGTAAGAGTTTCTGGGTATTTAACAGAATCTCAGGGATCAAAACAGTAGCAGGTGTGTCAGCCATGAGAACTGTTTAAGTAGTTAGGGTTCTGAAATGACTGTGAGTTAGCACCTCATGGCAGAAGGAGTTAGAGCAGAAGCTGGCGAAGAGTCTCTGGAGAAGATAAAAATGTTTAATGGGCACAGGTGGCAGGCAGCCTCTGAGATGGCCCCCAGTGACCCCACCTCCTGGTATTCAAGCCCTTGTGTAATCCCCTCTCTTAAGTGTGGGTTGAACCTAGTGACTTGCTTCTAATAAATAGAAGACATGATGTGATATCACTTCTGATATTCGTTTATTGTGACCTCTGTTTTGTTTGTTCTCTCCATTGTTTGCTTGATGAAGTCAGCCGCCATATTGTGAGCTGCCATATGGAGAGAGTCACATGGGGAGGAACAGAGTGAGGGCCCTGACCAACAGCTCATGAGGAGCTGACTCTAGCCAACAATCGCTTGAGTGGACTTGGAGGCAGATCCTTCCCCAGTCCAGCCTTCAGATGACTGCGGCCCCTGCCAACACCAGGATTGCAGCCTGTCAGCAGCCTGTCAGCTGCCTTCTGAGGCAGAAGACCCAGGTAAGCTGCACCCAGATTCCTGAAGGTTAGAAACTGTGCGATAATAAATGTAATTGTTTTGAGACACTAAACTTTGGAGTAGTATGTTATGTGGCAGTAGATAACGAAACCAGCATGTTGAATAGTTGACCTCTGGTATCCCTCCCAGACCGGGGATTTGTGAATTTTCAGGAGTTAAAAAAATAAGACTCAAAGATATCAACTATATTGATATCAAAGCTCTTCTTTCTTTTTCTTTCTCCTCTCTTCTTATTAAGCCCAATAAATAGTTGTGCGTATCTGTTGGGATTCATTTTTCCCTGTATTGCAGGCTTGTCAGCTAGCTGAAATCTTATTAGGCTAGCCAGAGAAACTGAACTAATTCAGGCAAGAGTCTTTGGGAATTCTAGGAAGTCCACCAGGAAAAGGAAGATACCATCTGGTGGCTAATGTAGTGTGCTTTGCATGTGAAATAAGAGCGATCCCCGCTCAAATAAGCGATTCTGAGGTATCATTGATTGCTTGGGGTCTCAGCAGTTCTTTCTAATCTAAGCTATTATTTTCACCTTTAGCACCAGGGCTCATCAGCCCTGGTACTGAATGGCTGCTTCGGCCATCTCTTTAAGGAGCTGCCACAATTGCTTTCTGCATAGATAGATCTGTGACTTAAATGCTATTGGTTCAATGAAAGAACTACAGTGCTTCATTCTGACTTGAGGAAGCCCAGGCAGGGTTTTGCCACTGCAGTTCCAAAGATCTATTACTCTGCTGGACCAGCCCACCAAGTTAATGTTTTGTATTAAGATTTCTAGTCTTCATTCCTAGGAACAGAGAGGCAAGTGGCATGCTAACGCTTGATATTGTTGAAAGAAATAAAAGATGTAGCTTGAAATTTAAGCAATTTGCATAAAAGAAAAATCTCAGCACGGTGAACCGAATTGCCCTTCTTTTCCCCACCAGGCACATGGGCAGACTTCACAATGCTTGAGCAATGGTGTATTTTAAACCAACAAAATGATCTAGAAGACAGACCCTAAGGAGTTCAATCGTGTGAAAAAATTGTCTTGTGCTCTCCGCATATCAAGTACCTAGAATACATTAGGAACAAGTGCTCTACTGCCTGCTTATGCTTCTAAATAGCGTTCTGATTGTAAATTGTGACTAGCAATTTATCTTAGGAGCAGTTTTGCTCCAGGGGCGGAGGTGGAGAGACAATAAGGGACGTTGCAGGATTGCAATGTGTGGGGAGTACAGTTCTCACCTGTACCGTCTCGTCCCAGTGGCCTGGTGTCATGAACAATGTCGGCCACTGAGTGGTTCTTGAATGTCACTTATGTGTCAGGATGGTGGTTCTTGAATTGCACTTAACGTACAAGTTTCCGTCTGCTAAGATTTTCACAAGACAGTATCTCTCTAGTTCCTGTGACATACCAAAGAAAATATATCAGTGGATGTAGCTCAGGAAATGGAAACCCGGAGTTTAAATCCTTTTTTAAAACAGTTGTCATAGGAGCACATGGGTGGTGCAGTCGGTTGAGCATCCGACTCTTGGTTTCGGTTCAGGTCGTGATCTCAGGGTCGTGGGATCAAACCTCATGTCATGTCAGGTTCTGTGCTGCGCTGGGGAGTCTGCTTGAGATTCTGTCTCCCTCTGCCCCTCCCGCTTGTGTGCACTCGCTCTCTCAAATAAATCAACACATAAATAAATAAATATCATAAAGTGCACATAACATAAAATTGACTTCTTGCGACTATCTTGAACTGTGCGATTTAGCAGCTCTAAGTACGCTCACCATGTTGTGTATTCATTAACACCATCTAGTTTTAGAACTTTTCGTCACCCCAAGAGGAAACCCCTTACCTATTAACTAAGAACTCCCTGTCTTCTCTCCTCCTCACTCCGGGCAGCCACTCATCTGCTGTCTCTCCAGATTTGCCTATTTTGTATAGTTCATATATATGGGATCATAGAACATGTGGCTTTTGTGTCTGCTTCTATCAGTGTCAAGCTCTTTTGTGGCTTTTATCCATTGCGTGGATATACTGCATTTCGGTTATCCATTCGTCAGTTGATGGACACAGGTTAAACGCTTTGAACATTAACTAGAAGCAACATGCACTAAAACTACTGTATCTATGACCAATTAATAGATGGGCATATTGGTAGTAATCATTCAGGACTAAACTTCAGAAATGGGCAACTTTTTTTAGCCAGCAGATCACAGGAATGGACTCCTTTTTCTGAAAGCAAGATTTGTGGTTCATCTTTATCCTTTAAAATGGTGACAAACAGAAAAGTATTTGAAAGATGTGATTATCCTGGGGCGCCTGGGTGGCTCAGTCGGTGAAGCATCTGTCTCCAGCCCAGGTCATGATCCTAGGGTCCCAGGATCAAGTCCCACGTCGCAGGGAGCCTGCTTCTCCCTCTGCCTGCCACTCCCCCTGTTTGTACGCTCTATCTCTCTGTGTCTGACAAATAAAGAAAATCTAGGAAGGAAGGAAGGAAGGAAGGAAGGAAGGAAGGAAGGAAGGAAGGGAGAGATAAGGAAAGAAAGGAAGGGAAAGAAAAAAAAGATGTGGTTATCCTGAGAAAACTGGTCTGCTGAATGCTAGAGGACTTATTTTACAGGTTCTGGCATTTGCAGGCTGAAGTTATTATGAGGAAGAGTTGGTCCCAGTGGCATGGTTGTGGAGAGCTTTCTGGGAGGTTCTAGGAGGGAGGTCTAGGAGCTGTCTCCTGGGTGATGTGTGTGTGTGGAGGCGCTTTTCCTCAGCCTTTCCGGCTAGAGTTTTGTCAATGCTCATGAATGATTCTACCTCAGGCATGCAAGCGATCATCCCCTATCAAAGACACTCCATGGGGCTGGGGTTTCTGTTACTGCAACATTTCCCTGTTACTCCCAGTGTTACTGCTGCACGTGGCAGTGTTGAGCTTGGAGGCCGGGATAGAATAGAGCCGGGCAGCGGGTCTGACATGAGGAAATTGGGTTTGTGTGGATAGAGGCATCTTTAACCCATATTCATGTGGGGACGAGGGCTATTCTGGGGTGTAACCAGAAAGCTTGTGTTTGAAAGTGAGCTGGTTTAGAAACTGCTGAGGGTTGGTAGGTGTCACAGACGAGAGGAGTGGGGGCACATTTAGTTCTATAGTTTACACAGGTCTTGACCAGTTTTAACCAACTGTGCGTTGTGTATTTGGAGACTTGCATCAGAGTCTTCTTTCAAGATACTTCTCAAACTCTGGTAGCTCCATCATAGGAGGAAAAAAAATGCCAGCTTCTTAAACTGGGGATGTGGGAAGGTAGGTGTTAATTGTTGCGTGGTAGTCTTTATGCCTTCCATAGATTTTTTTGAAAAACTCATATGTGTTTTCTGATTTTATAACAGATTCTTAAAATGTTCTGCACAAGCTAAGTGGTTACAATTAAAATGAATAATAATTGCTTTTCCTTTAGAAAAAAAAATTAGCCCATACCCTTAATTAGATCGCTGTGTGTACCACCCAGCGTCTGTTTGTGTGGTGCTTGCCGGAAAGTCTAAATGCGTGACACTGAATAATAATGTCCTGACTCTTCTATGCTGCAGACCCCAGATGTGGTCTGCCACTTCCACTCCAATTACTGGTATTGGAACTTCTCCCTGGCCCACTTCTGTAGCTGTTAGGACAAGATCCCAGACTGGTTCACGTCTGCAAGTGAACATCGTGTGGGTAAGAGTTGAAGTGATTCACGAACCGTGAGCATGACTTAGCTCCCTCTGGAGCATGGGTTTTGAGGGAAGCTGCGTTGTCTTTCCAGAAGGGTGTCATCAGCGTACCTTAGCCATGCTAATGCAGCACATCCTAGAGTAACTGCACATGGTTAAGCATGACTCTAAGTGTAAAAGAAAACTAACATAGAATTTGGGATATGGTTAGTGCTCACTACACGATCCTTCATTTGAAAGCATTAGGAAAAGATAGAAACAACTAAGGCATATTCCAGGCTTTTTGGCACAACCTGCAAAACATTTTTATTCTTTTTTTTTTTTTAAGATTTTATTTATTTATTCGACAGAGATAGAGACAGCCAGCGAGAGAGGGAACACAGCAGGGGGAGTGGGAGAGGAAGAAGCAGGCTCATAGCGGAGGAGCCTGATGTGGGGCTCGATCCCATAACGCCGGGATCACGCCCTGAGCCGAAGGCAGACGCTCAACCGCTGTGCCACCCAGGAGCCCCAAAAGGTTTTTATTCTTGACTGAGACAGGATCAAAAGGATTCTGTGTGATTCCGTGTGTATTCTGTATACCTCTCGTGGGGGAGCTTCTGGATGGAGGCATTGCATTTGGTTTTTTTTCTAGAGTCCAGATCTTCATATAGAAAACTACATTTTTTCCCACCATCTCTGATGAGTGGGCATCCCATCTGTGTTTGGTTATCTTCACCAGCACGATCTCACTACTCTAATTTCTAACCTTGAAACACGTGCCTCATTTGTACTTTGTGCACAGGAAGCTCACCAACTGCCATCAGTCCCTGTGATTCTCAACCAGACCGACTGCACTCTGGATCAGCTGCATGAATTGCAAATTGTTGGGGGAAGGTTGCCGGAAACGTCTTACCACTTCTAGTAGGCTGCCATAACTAAGTCTCACAAATTGGGTGGCTTAACACAACAGAAATGTGTTCTCTTACAGCGCTAGAGGTCAGACATCTGAATCAGGTGTTGGCAAGGCCGTATCTGTCTGCAGGCTCGGGGAGGGTTCTTCCCTGGCTTCTGGTCGGCTCTAGCTTCCCTTGCCTTATAGATGGATCGCTTCAACCTCTGCCTTTAACGTCACGTGGCTTTCGCACTTCTGTGTCTCTATCTCTTCTCTTCTTACAAGGAGACAATAGTCATACTGGATTAAGGGCCCATGCTACCCCAGTATGACTTTATCCTGACCTAACTAATTCTATTGTCAGCAACTCTATTTTCAAAGATTTTCTATTCTGAGGTACCAGGGATTAGGACTTCAACATATATTTTGGGAGGACACAATTCAACCCATAACACCACTAATCTGTGTTTCTGTGTTCAAAAAAGGAACTCAGCCCTGCTGAGTCTCTAGAGAAAAGATGTCTCAAGACTTGTTAAGCACGGGAGAGCTGTAACGGTGTCACCTCGAGTTGTCCTCTGATACCCAACTGTATTACAGAAGGTTTGGCAAAAAGATACAACATTGCTGATTAAATGAGTGCTCACTGAGTGGTCTGATTTTATTCCCCGCCATCTTGAGACTCACTGAAGTAAATATGTACTGCTGTGCTGTAGGGGGCGGTCAGAGCAGAGCTCACTGAAGGACCGCCCACGTCCCCCTTTCTGCACCCCAGCACAGCATTCCGTCCTGTGCGGGGGCCAGGTGCACTGCCACAAGTTCAGTTAAGGTTGCTGCTTCGGAAGAGACGAATGATGGCGGGAGAGGAAGAGGGGGAGTTAGGCGGGAAATGGGGCGAGGAGAGGGGTAGACTGCCTTAGTCATCGGGATTATCTGGATGACCCCTGGGGGCCCCTGGGAGGAGACATGTGGGTCGCTTCTACATCCCAATCACCTGAGTTATCTGCCAGGCCATTCTGTGGTGGGATTCCGGGGGGAGCACAAGGAGTCCCAGATGGGGGTGGCGTGGGATGCTGGTGAGCGAGAAGGTCTGGAGCAAAGACATCGTTCATTTGGTGGGTCAGAAGCTTGAGAGGAACACTGATGATGGTATATCCACCTCCCTTGTTTGTGAGAGGAAAAGCACCCCCGCCAGTTCGCTTCAGGCTTATCGTCTACACCATTCCCGTTCCTTCCTTAACGGAAATGGTTCATTTTTTAAAACAATTTTGTGACTTACTGAGTCAAATCTGTAGTTATTGGAATACTTTCAGCTACCGCTGGTGAGGGAAAATTAAAACAAATTGATTATTATCCTGTAGTTGCACAGTTTTACCAACTCCTGCGAGCGTCTGCTGCCCTGAAGAGGGCTCTGCCCACACAGTTCTCAGCCCTACATGGAGTGGTGGTTCACCTGCTGCTTGGAGAGTCAGGTGTCTCCCTCTTTCAGTGAAGTGAGTTTTTTTTGCCATAATAGGAGAAGGAACTGAAGAAGGGGAATGAGAGAGGCAGAAAAGCTAGGTGAACTGAGGTATACTTTTCGCTTCTCCTTTGGAAACTCCATTTAAATCTTGGGGAGAAAGCATCGCCCAAAGCCCTAGAGCCCCTAGAAGAACAGCGAAAGTTGGCACCAGAAGAATTTGCTGCATTCTAACCACACTTCCCGGTCTTGGAAGCGATGCACTGCAGGGTGGACAGGGTGGGCAGCCCGGTGCAGGAGGAGCTGCAAAGCCCCAGTATGGATCCCTACACTGTCCACTGCATTGCTGGTGGCTGCAACGTCCTTTGATTTGTGATTAGCAAGATTTGGGGCATTCCACTGGCATTTCTCATCTACTAGAAGAGAGTGTGCTGGATAAAACTGTGAATTCAGACTTGATCTGCTGCATTAAAATATAGGAACCAAGCTGTCAAATTCTCTAAGAGCTAATGAAAGGAAAATTATCATGATGTGGTCTGCAAATAAAAAAATATATGCATATATATAGTACAAAGGCAAGCAGTGCTTATTGCAGAATATTTAAAACATGTAGAAAAGCTCTAAAATGAAAATAAAACTATTTCTACTCCGACCAGCTAGTGATAACTATTGGCGTGTTGACAGAGATCATTGACAAATATAAACATACTCCCAATTTGACTGTATTGCTCATACTGCTTTGTAACATTTCCCCCTAAACAGTATTGTTAATGATTTCTTAAGGTGTTAATTATTCCCGTAGAACTGATTTTAAATGACGAAATAATATTTCATCAGATGGCAGCGACATAATTTATCTAGCTGATGTTCTAATTATCGGTCATTTAGCTTGTCTCCAGCTCTTCGCTGGGGCAGGTGGGGCTACAGGAAGCATCCTTGTGTGAAACTACTAGTGCACTTCCTCATCAGGTCATTGCTTTGTTGTGTTCTTTTCGGTATTTTTGCTGCTTTCTCCATACATCCGTATTCACGTAGCAATAGCAATTTCAGGTTGTACCTGTGTATTGTGTTAAGGAAGCTCTTGTTTTATTTGCTCCCACCCATGAAGCAAGAGTGTTTTCCATTTTATTATTTTTTTAAAAGATTTTATTTATTTATGTGACAGAGAGACAGCCAGCGAGAGAGGGAACACAGCAGGGGAGAGGGAGAGGAAGAAGCAGGCCCAGCCGAGGAGCCCAATGTGGGACTCGATCCCGGAACGCTGGGATCACGCCCTGAGCCAAAGGCAGACGCTTAACGACTGTGCTACCCAGGCGCCCCTATTTTCCATTTTAAATGTGCTTCTTGGGGCACCTGGGTTGCTCATTCAGTTAAGCCTCTGCCTTCAGCTCAGGTCATGATCTTGGGGTCCTGGGATCGAGCCCCGCATCGGGCTCCCTGCTCAGCAGGGAGTTCCCTCTTCCTTTCCCTTTCCCCCTCTCCCCCGCTAGTGCTCTCTCTCTCTCAAATAAATAAAATGTTTTTAAAAATCTACTTCTTAAATAACTAGAATGAACTTAAAAATCGTTATATTCATCTACAAAACACGCCGGAACATGGGACTGTGTATTAGTCTGCTCAGGCTGCTGTAACAACATACCCCAGATTGTGCAGCTTAAAGAACGGGTATTTATTTTCTCCAAGTTCTGGAGGCTAGAAGTTGAAGATCAAGGCTCTGGCCCTTTCCGATTCTGGCGAGAGCTCTCTTCCTGGCTTGCAGACAGCCTCTTTCTCACTGTGTCCTCACATAGCCTCTTCTTGTTGCACACGCTCATGGAGAGGAGGGAGTTCTCTGGCATTTCTTCTAATAAGGACCCTACTCCTGTTGGATCAGGGCCCCACTGTTATAACCTCACTTAACCTTAATTATTTCCTTAGTGACTCCATCTCCAAATAGAGTCACACTGAGGGTTAGGGCTTCGAAATAGGAATTGTGGGGGGCACAAGAATTCACACCATAGCATTCTGCCTCTGGGTCCCACGAATTCATGTCCTTCTCACATGTAAAGTATATTCATTCCATCCCGACAACCCCCAGAGTCTTAATTTATTCCAGAATCAATTCTAAAGTCTAAAACCCTAAGTCTCATCTAAATATCACTTAAATCAAAACAACAATTGTTGGAGAGGATGTGGAGAAAGGGGATCCCTCCTACATTGTTGGTGGGAATGCAAGTTGGTACAGCCACTCTGGAAAACAGTGTGGAGGTCCCTTAAAAAGTTAAAAATTGAGCTACCCTATGATCCAGCCATTGCACTACTGGGTGTTTACCCCAAAGATACAGACGTAGTAAAGAGAAGGGCCATATGCACCCTTATGTTCATAGCAGCAATGTCCACAATAGCTAAATCGTGGAAGGAGCCGAGATGCCCTTCAACAGATGACTGGATTAAGAAGTTGTGGTCCATATATACAATGGAATATTACTCAGCTATCAGAAAGAACGAATTCTCAACATTTGCTGCAACATGGACGGCACTGGAGGAGATAATGCTTAGTGAAATAAGTCAAGCAGAGAAAGACAACTATCATATGATTTCTCTCATCTATGGAACATAAGAACTAGGATGATCAGTAGGGGAAGAAAGGGATAAAGAAAGGGGGGGTAATCAGAAGGGGGAATGAAACATGAGAGACTATGGACTATGAGAAACAAACTGAGGACTTCAGAGGGGAGGTGGGTGGGGGAATGGGATAGACCGGTGATGGGTAGTAAGGAGGGCACGTATTGCATGGTGCACTGGGTGTTATACGCAACTAATGAATCATCGAGCCTTACATCAGAAACCGGGGATGTACTGTATGGTGACTAACATAATATAATAAAAAATCATTAAATAAATAAATAAATAAATAAATATCACTTAAATCAGATATAGGGGAGACTAGAGGTAGGATTGGTCCTGAGGCAGAACTCTGCAGCTGCGAACCTGTGAAACAAAAGTTATGTGACTCCAAACTGCAATGGTGGCCCCGGAGAGGGATAGACATTCCCATTCCCAAAGGGAGAAATCTGAAGGAAGAATGAGGCGACAAGCCCCAAGAGAGTCCAAAACCTAGATAAGCAAATTCCGTTAGATCTTAAGGTTCAAGAATGATCCTCTCTGGTTCAGCGCTGTGCCCCCCAGGCCCACTGGGGAGATGGTAGCACCCCTAGGCTCTTCAGGGTGGCCTGTATCTTCCCTCCTTCCCTGACTCTCTGCCAGCGCCCCACCTACACAGCTCTCTCCGGCCCCCTGAAGCTGAAGAGGGGGCCCAGTCTTCTGAATCTGAAGAGGAAGCGGTCTTACCTTCTGGGGCAGTGGTGGGAATGGCAACCCTGAGGATCTCTGAATCACCTCTGGGGTCATTCTTCCTTTCTCTTGAATGATAATGTATGCTTGCCGCCTTCCTTCATTCTGTTGCTTTTTTTCTGTTTCTTTTTGTCCCAGCCGGCAGTGTTCCTGCTGGTATAATCCTGGTTTCGTCTGAGATGGCGGAGTAAATGTGTGGTTCACACCCATCCTAATAGCTTCATCAGATGGTTGTTCAGCCACATCCTTAGTGTTTTCAGAACATGCTTCCTCAAGTTTTGCAATGTGGGTAGGCTTAGAATTTTCTAAATCTTCAGAGTCTGATTCCTTTTTTTTTTTTTTTAACAATTCTTTCGATTTATCTCTCTCCCCTTGCATTTTTTCTGTAAGCAGTAAGGAGAAACCAAGCCACCTCTTCAACAGTTTGCCTAGCTGTCTCCTCAGCTAAATATCCAGTTTGTTCATTTGCAGTCTACCTTCCAGAAAGCACTAGGACACAATTCAGCTAAGTTCTTTGCCACCTTGTAACAAAGATCACCTTTCCTCCAGTTACCCATGACCTATTACTCATTTCTGTCTGAGATCTCGTCAGAATGGCCTCAAATATCCCTGTTTCTCCTATCCTTCAGTTTGTGATGATGTATGTATTCTTCAGGAAGATGGAGGCTTTCTGTGTTTTCTCCTCTTTTCTTTCTGCATCCTGACCAGAGTCCCCTCTAACAGCTGTAACTCTAGCAGTAGTCCCTTCACGGCAGTCTAGGTTTGTTCTGGTGTGCACCTCAAAGCCCTTCCAACCACCACTCATTACCCAGTTCCAAAACCATCCACATTTTTAGGTGTTTCTTACAGCAGCCTGCTTCTTGGTACCAAATTCTGCATTAGTCGGCTTGGGTTGCTGTAACAAAGACCATAGATTGGGTGGCTGCAACAAGAGACATTTATTTTCTCACAGGTCTGGAGGCTGGAAGTCCAAGATCAAGGTTCCAGTTGGTTCATTTTCTGGTGGGGACTCTCCTTCTGGCTCACAGACACCCACCTTCTCACTGTGCCCTCACATGGACTTTCTTCCGTGTGTGCACGGTGACAGAGAGAGAGGGCATTCTAGCAAGCTCTCCGGTGTCGCTTCTCTTGGGACACTAATCCTATTGGATCAGGACCCCTCCTTTATGACCACCCTTAAACTTAATTACTTCTGCAGAGGCCCTGTCTCCAAATATAGCCACACCGGAGGTTAGGGTTTCAGCATATGAATGTTTTGGAGGAACACAAATATTCAGTTAATAACAGACTGAGATTTTGAAACTTAATTATAAGTCCTTATCTTTGTACAGTACTTTTTAATTTTTAAAGCACTTTTACATATATTATCCCATTTCATTTGAAAGGCATCCTGTAATCTTCAAATTTCCTTCAGGTTAGCTTCTATGAAAATTAGCATGTTTTTTTTTTCAAAGTAATACATGGATAGAGTTTTCAAAGTCAAATAATAATAATAAAAGCCTTATGACAACAACTGAAATAGTCCTTCTCTACCAACCATCTACCCCACCCCACCCCTCTTGGGTCCAGCATTTCAAAGGTAGCCATATTAATGCCTTTTGGCACGTTTGTTCATATTTCTAAATAATATTCCTGTGTATTAATTATTCTGCGTAAAAAGTTGCTGCAAACTTAGTGGCTTAACACGATATACATTTCTCCACTCATTATTTCTGTAGGTCAGGAGTTCAAGCACAGCTTCATGGTGTCCCCTGCTCAGGGTCTCACAGAACTGCAACCAGGATGTCTGCTGAGCTGTGTTACATTCCTGAGCTCGGAATCCTCTTCTAACCTCACATGCTTGCTGGCAGAAGTTGTAGGACTGAGATCCTCGTTTTCCTGCTAGCTGTTAGCTGTGACCTGCCCTCAGCTCCTCGAGGCCACCCAGTGTTCTCTGCCGCCTGGGCCTCTCACTTCTTTCAACAACAACAAAAATCTCCTTTTAAAGACTTCACCTGATTAATTCAGGTCCACCAAGGATAATCTCCCTTTCATTTACCTTGAAGTCAACTGATTTGGGACCTTAATTGCACCTGCAAAATTTGTTCACCTTCGTCATATTCTGTTGGCTGGAAAAAGTCAGCTTCCACTTTCACTTAAGGGGAGGAGGTATCCAAGGGCATCACACATTGGGGTCACCGTAGAGTATCTCTGGCACGGCCTATAAGGCTGTATCTGATCAATCAGTTTTAGATAGCACCAAGTTCCTTTTTTGACCCATAGTATTTTAGCTCTTATACCTCCCTTCTTCTCCTTTCTCTTCCCCTTTCAGTTTAGTTATATCACTTTAAATTAAATCCATATATGAAACTTTAGTCACTGTATCATGTAAATTGTTGATGGACATTTGTCATATTTTGTACCTGCAGGGTCTCCTCTGAACACTGCTGCTGTTTTTGAAGAATTATCTGCCTAATGATTCCACCCCCTGCCCTGCACCTTGCGTTTGGCCATTATCTTCTAAATTCTGGTTTTTTTTTTTTAGAGATTTTATTTATTTATTTGAGAGAGTGAGAGAAAGAGAGCATGAGTAGGGGGAAGGGGCAGAGAGAGAGAGACAAGCAGACTGCCCACTGAACAGAGAGCCTGGCGTGGGGCTCTATTCCAGGACCTTGAGATCATGACCTGAGTCGAAGGCAGATGCTTAACTGACTGAGCCACCCAGGCAGCTCTCTTCTAGCTTCTAATGTTGCTGTGGAGATGCCTGCTATGGATTGAATTGTCCAATATTCGTATGTAGAAGTCCTAACCCCCAATGTGACTCTATTGGGAGATATGGCCTTCAGGAGGTAATTAAGATTAAAGGAAGTCATAAGGATGGGGTCCTAATCTGATAGGATTGGTGTCCTAATAAGAAGAGGAAGAGAGGGATCTCCTTTTCTCTACATGTACAGAAGAACGTGAGGGCCCAGCAAGATGGTAGCCATCTGCAAGCCAGGAAGAGAGCTGTCACCAGAACCTGACCATGCTTCCACTCCGATCTTGGACTTCCAGCCTCCAGCACTGTGACAAAATAGCTTTCTGTTGTTTAAGCCCCCAGTCAACACGATTTTATTATGGCAGCCTGAGCGGACTAACACAATGCCCCATGCTGTTCAGACTCCTGCTCTTTTGTATGTAACCTAGGTTCTCTTTCTAGAAGTGTTTAGGATCTGTTCTTTGTTTCTAGAGCTTTGAAATATGATCATGTATCTTGATGTGCGTCATTTAAAAAAAATATTCACTCCATGGACATTTTCAGTTTGGAGATGAAGTTTCACTTATTTCAGTTGTAGATTGTTTTTTCTTGCATTATTATTATGTTTTTCCCTAATGTTTGCTCTGTTCGCGCTTCCTGGGACTTTTGTTATTTGGTTGTTGGACATTCTCATCTAACCCTTTATTTGCTTGCCTTTTTTTCTCTTCTTGTCCATCTTTATCATTTTTTTAAAGTGGGCTTTATCGTCTAGTTGCTTTTTTGAACTTCCAAGTGTGGCTCTCATATTTTCAACTTCTGGGAGCTCTTAAATGCTGATTATTGTTGTTGTTATTATTATTATTATTAAATAGTATCTTTTTCTTGTTTCATGAAGGTATTATCTTGAAGTTTTCTTCTGCTTTCTGCATTGTCTTAATTTCCTCTGAGTTTTTTGCGGGGAGGGGTGTTTATTTACAGTTTTCTTGATTTTGGAAGTTTTCCTCAATAAAGGTTGAGAAGGGGACCAGGGTCAACTTGTTTCCCATACAGAATTCCAAACAATGTCCCTGTTTTATCTCCTACTGCACAGTACCTCCTTCATGTTGAAAATGGTATCTCCAGTACCTTTTCTGGACTTCTGAAATAGAGAATGGCTTATTTCTCAGCATTGCCATCCCTACCAACACTTAAGTTTGAACTTCGCCTCCTCTGCTATTTACCGTTTCTCTGTTTTCTTTCTGTCTTTATGTGTTATTGTTTCAGTTATAGATATCTTCTAGATTCATTAAACAGACTTTGTATTCCTACATCTTTGTTGTTTTGGGTGTTTCTAAGGATTACTTTCAAGAGAAAAGGGCCATAAATACGTTTACTCTACCATCTTGAATCCCAAAGCACCCCAGATCATTTTAGAATGTTTTTTTCTACTTCTCTGGTAAGGGGCAAGTATTTTGAGTCCCTTGTCAAGATAATGGAATTTGAAGCCAGGAGAAGGATGTTGCACGTCACACATCAGATCAATGGATATAGAAGAAAACTGGAAAAACTCAAATTCCATCAAGGATTTTTTCTGAAATGCAAAAAATAGATAAATGGTCTATTTGGATTATGGAATTTCCTGTTTGATAATGCCCATTGCCTGTAACTAGTTGGTCAAAATTAGATTTCACAGAAACATGATGTTTTGATTACAATGTTAGAATTCTACAGCAGGACATACCATGTGATTCAAACTCCCTGTCAGACTGAATTTTTGTAAGCCATATTTGTTCAGCCTTTACAAAAACAGAGAACTTGGCTATGTGCTACTGGCCAGGACAGAGCAGAGTGAAAATGACCACATCAGATTTACATGGGGGATGGTAGAACGCTACCACTTTTCTCAAAAAAATCAAAATGAAGGCTAGTGTTCCCCAGTGACCAAAGGGAAAGATCTGGAAGTTGGCTTTGGGCTTCAAAATGATGTTCTGGTTCCTCTCTCAAGGCTAGCAAAGGAATAATATCTTTAAAAAGGCTTAGTCATTTTGTGTTTGCTATTTACTGAACTCAAAACAGTATGGTTTGCATTAGCAGGACTTCTGCAAATAAAATTGTGTGGAAGGGATTTAAAACAATTCTCTGGCTTGTATGAAAAATGAGCCCACAATTCCTGGCCCCTCAGAGTTCCTTGTGGGAGTCCTAGTGTCAAGTGATCTTCTACATGCCGGGGTGGAACGGTGAGCCAAGCAACATCTGCATCTTTTTTAAAATAAACATTTGCATGTAGAACTGAAAATTTCTTCTTCTTCAGCCCCCCCCCCCTTTTTAGTGCTAAATAGATTGATTCATCATATATGCACACTAGTACTTAGAGAAGAATTGTCAACAGATTTTAAATACATGTTTGAGGAAATTCTGTGGTGATTTCTGTGTAACTATTTTGGAGCCAGGGTTCTTCACTTTCCTTCCAAACATTGTTTTGTGCTCAAGGAAAATTTCCAGTAGCCCAGCTTACAGGTGCATATGGGCAAGACAGCTTTTGCCTAGGAACAGGACTCTCTGGTAGGATTTTAGGCACTCAGAAAACATTCCCACCTCTCCAAATAGATTTTTGACAGTATTACTCCCTGTTAAAGCCTTTTATTCTACATCTAGAGATAAATATATACTTCAGCAGCTTTGGGCAAGGTAGCACATTGATTTAAATTTCCAAAGGTACAGATGTCCCAGACCCAATTGTGAATCTATGCCTTAGCATGGCAGTGACAGAGAGGAGGAGCCGAAGATGTCAATAAAACAGGAGGAAAGAGCTTGGTTAAAAGGAGGATTTTATGGCGAGACAGGCAATATGATTTGAAAACCACAAAGTACTTAGCTGTCAGACTCAATTTTTAGAAGCCCAAAGCCAGAAGGGTTGCAGAGACTAATGAAGGCAAACTTTTCCCACTTTTCAGTTTTGCTGAGGGCAATCCCTGCAGATGGACTGGGAACAGGAAACTCTCCCATCACGCATGGTGAAAAGGCAGAATGACAGAGTAGCAAACCAGACCCTGACGTATGGTTTCCCGGAACACTGGGTGAACGCTGGGTTAGACTGGGTAACTCTCCTTTCTCCTCTGTCTGCCCAGAACAAGTTCCTTGGCATACTCAGACCTATGAACAGGATTCCTCGTCTTGACAACGTGGCTCCAGTCAGGAAGAATGGGAGTAACATTCCTGGAAGTATTTGCTCACAAAGAGTTTCTAACAGTGAAGAAATATATTTTTTTGAGAGGGTATAAGGGACAGAACAAAAATCTTACTTTCTTTAAAAGTAAGGATGGTTGTTGAAAATAATACTTTATAAGTAGAATCCCAATTTCTTTATAATCCGGGAGAAAAGATTCTAGGTCATGACATTCTCCAGCTTAACTCCCTTTTATCTACAACAGTGGCTCCTTACCTACATGATGATGTTTTTGTTTAAAAAAAAAAAAAAAAGCTCTTTGTAGGAAAATGCGTGAGTGCATGTGCGCATCTTTACTTAACTTTCAGGAGCCTTAATTTTCACATGAAGAAACTTGGCCTGTAGGAAAATCCAACTCCATCAGCTTGCATTCTAGACTTCAGTAATTTGGCCCCCCAGTGTACTTCTCCATTAAGGAATTATTTCTTTGAGATAAGACTGTGCCTGGATAGTATGCTGAGATCTAAGCCAAAATGATGTGTAATTGTCTCCAGACACTGTGTAAGGGAAGAAGATAGCATGGGGTAGCCAGCAAAGCACTGACGTGGGCATTAAGTTTTGTAACTTAACAAGTTTTGTAACTCCTTAGTGGTGTAACCTTGGGGAGAAAATATCATTTAGTCTTTTGGGGTCTCAATTTCCTCATCTGCACAATTAAGGGGTGGTTCACTGATCTCTCTTGTTTCTCTTACCTCTGAGTTCCTAGACTTTATGATTCCAGGCTATCACCACCTCATGTGGGGCCAGTCCCACTTCCAGGAATCACTTACTAGGCTCCTTATGATGGGAGGGCATTACAGAGGAGCCAAAGCTATAGAGCATAGGGACCCTGACCGCCTGGTAGGGAGGCAGATCCAGGATGTATCTGCAGCCCTGTTCTGAGCACAGAACATCTTCTGCCCCAAGTCAATGTCTGTCTCCAATTCTCCCCTTTTCACGTTCTCTCTCTGCTTCTCTGGCTCTTGGCCAAAGAGTACCCAGTGACTTATTACCAGGTACACCCAGCATTTGCATACTCCCTGCTACATTTGATTCCTTTGAGAAGTGGAGTTCCTGCCTCTGCCTCATTTATCTCCCTGGCCCTTCCAGTCACAAGCACTGTTGCCAGAGATGTCTTGCCTGCCTGACTCATGTTGCCCTGTTCCTCTTGGCTGCTGGCTCCTATGGCTATCCATATTTCAATGTGACACAGAGATGTGGCCTAAGGGCAGCCATCCCTTTTTAAGGACATCTCCCTTTCTCAGTCTGCTTGGACTGCCATAACCAAATACCATAGACTGGGTGACTTAAACAACAGACATTTATTTCTCATAGTTCTAAAGTCTGGAAGTCTGAGATCAGGGTGCCAGCGTGGCTGAGTTCTGGTGAGAAATCTCTTCCTGGCTTGCAAATGGCCACCTCCTCACTGTGTCCTCATATGGTGAAGAGAGAAGGGGCTCTGGCCTCTTCCTTTTTTTTATAAGAATACTACTCCCATCATGGGGGCACCACGCTCATAATCTCATGTAAGCATAATTACCTCCCAAAGGCTCCATCTCCAAACACCATCAAATTGGGGATTAGGGTTCCAACATGCAGATCCGAGGTGACACAAACATTTAGTCCATAACACTCTCCTTTCTGGCCATAGACTGAAATGGGATAAGAAGTGACTTCCAATGGAAAAAGAGAATTTGGGGCAAGGGTAGAAAATGAGGAGAAGTGCATTCACCTAATATTTAAACTGTTTCTAATTTTAGCTTTAGAGAACCTTTTGTTCTCTAAACACCCTGATGAATGTACAACTTTCATCATGCAATATCTTCTAAGCTGAGAGGGGAGGTTCTCTGGGGGAAATGCTGGACTTCATTTTGAAACAAATGGAGTGGAGATGGTGGCAGTAATTGAAATAGAAATGCTTACATTATCCTCCTCCAGGTTCTGTAGACCTTCTTTTTTCTCGAAGAATCACATACAAATTTCATGCATCCTCTGGCAGTATTCTGGCTGGAGACTAGAGTCTGTCATAAATGACAAGAATGTAATCTCTAAATAATTTTATCCTTGGCCTCAGCAGAGCACAGTGTTTCCATGTGGTCGCCTTTTTGACGAAGGTCAAGATGAGCAGAGACCACCAAGCACATTTCAAGAAGGATATTAGATTTCACTGGGTCCAGGAGCTCAGAAGTGAGTTATTAGGGTTTTGTTTACGATACCCTCTGGCTCTATCCTTAATTAGGTGGAACTGATAAGCTTGATAAATTTTGAACTATTGCTTTCTGTTTGCCAATAACAAAATATGACTGTGTAGGATGTTAGTTATTTTCCGCATCAAACCCTTTCTATTTTCCTGAAGATCTCACTACTTTCCATTTCAATGGGCCTTTTGTTTAGAGGGAGAAGAATGTCCTTTTTACCTTTTTTAATTAAAGCATGTTGGTGACTAATATACAGTTTCTTTAGACTTTCCTCTGAGCCTCATTCTCCATTCTTCCTTCTTTTCAGACAGCCAAGGTTTTGCTCTCTGGTAGTAATTAGATCAAGCAAAGGACTCAGACACAGATGACTTTTTCCCAATTCTCACCAGCATTTCTTAGCTTATATTTTCTTTTTCTTTCTTTTTTTTCTTCTTTCGTTTTTTTTTCCCATTTCACTGAATTAAAAGCAGACCCTACTGTCAGGGACCTCATATCTAACCTTATATTCCTATTTTGAAATGGTGAGAAGCTCTATTGGCAATATTTTAACCACCAGCAGGAACAGCAAGAACAACAACAAAGTAGAAAGCAAATATGTATTTATGTTTACGAAGCAATTGGATACATAGGTTTATACATACAATCAAAGAGATAAGACACGTTGGAGTATTTCCTCAGTGATGTCCTGAAACCGTAATTATATCTTAGTGAAATATTTAGTCAAGTTTTAATAGGTCCAAGAATAATTATTTTACTGTTCTTTTGGGAATGCAAACTTAGAAGTCTAAGAGTTCTAATTATCCTAGAGTTGAAAAGTTGAAACAGTTTGCATGTCAAAGGACTTCTTTTTTCCAGGGTGGTGTTTAATATAGATTTAAGTCTGGGTTCGGTTGCTGGAGGTCAGAAAGATATCCTCCTACTAACCCCCTCGTTCAAAAATACTGAGGAAGACTATTCCAAGTAATCACACCAAGGAAATGAACCAGCTCATTGAGAAGTAAAGGGAAACACCTGGATTCTAGAACTGTACAGCAAATGAGATTGCAAGGAATATCTGTGGGAAGGAATAAATCAGCAACTATTCAAGAATGAGGATTGTGTTGGGGCACCTGGGTGGCGCAGTCGTTAAGCATCTGCCTTCAGCTCAGGGTATGATCCCGGCGTTCCGGGATCAAGCCCCACATCAGGTTCCTCCACTGGAAGCCTGCTTCTTCCTCTCCCACTCCCCCTGTTTGTGTTCTCTCTTGCTGGCTGTCTGTCTGTGTCAAATAAATAAATAAAATCTTAAAAAAAAAAAAAAAGAATGAGGATTGTGAGTCATAGTAAGTTACCCTTAAAACTGAAAAATGTGAAACAATAGGCTGAAATACTCTTGTTTTATACAGGAATATTTCTTCTAAGAGGCTATTTAAGAAGATGGCATTTGACTCATTTTTGGAAAAGTTTCTTCCTTTCAGTATTTATCGCAGAAATCTGACTTCTGGACAGCCTTTAGTTTCAGGATGTTTTCTGTGATTATCACCATGTTTTCCTATGGCTGGGCCACTTTGTGGGAAGTAAAAGAGAAGATTGAGGTAGAGAACACATGGGAAGAAAATAAAACCAAGGGTTAGAAGGGCGCCTGGGCGACTCAGTTGATTAAGCCTCCTACTCTTGATTTCAGCTCAGGTCATGATCTCAGGGTCTGGAGATCATGCTCCGTGTTGGGCTCCACTCTGAGCATGGAGCCTGCTTAAGGTTCTCTCCCTCTCCTTCTGTCCTTCCACTCACAGTCTCTCTAAACAAACAAACAAACAAACAAAAACCCAAGGGTTAGAAATAGCAAATGTATGGATAAAAAGACTGACTGAATTAATTTTTCTCTTTTCTTAAGTTCCTTAAAAGACATTTAAAATTGTGTAAAGTGATCATTGTAGTACTGTATTGCTGGGTTTATGATATATATATAATATATATATATATTATATATATATGTAATATGTGTGGCAATAATAACATAAAGAAGGGAGAATTATATTGAAGTCAACTTTCTGTATTTTACTAGAATTTGGTCAGAATCAAACTGGAGTAGACTGTTATAATTTGAGATTGTGAGATGTGTACTGTGATTCCTTAGGGCAGCCACTAAGAAAATAGCCCCAAAAGAGAATTAAACAGTTTAAAAAGGAATTAAATGGCCCTCGACAAAATAACTATTTAACGCAAAATAGTCAAAGAGAAACAAAGAAACATAAGAAGACTTGAACGTGGGAAACAAATAGCAAAATGGCAAATATAAATCCAATCCAGTCAATGATTTCATTAAATGAGTGGACTAACCAGCCCAATCAAAAGGCAGAGATTGCCAAAATGGATGAATAAGCAAGGTCTAACAATGCTGTGTGCAAAAAATCAGAGGCACAAATAAAGTGAATGTAAAAATGTAGAAAAAGATATACCATGCAAATAGCAACCTTAAGAGAGCTTGAGTAATTATGTTAATATTAGACAAAATAGACTCTAGTCAAAAATTATTAGTGTGTAGAAGAGAATGAGAAGAGAATTATAAATGATAAAAAATAATGATTAAATGATAAAAGAATCAATACATGAATCTGATATGACAGTAGATAAATGTATACGTATCTAACAACAGTGCCCCAAACTCCATGACCCAAAAACTGACAGAAGGAAAGAAGAAATGTCAAATTCAACAACCAGAGTTAGAGATTTCAATACTCCCATTGCAATAATTGATAGAATAGCTAAACAGAGACTCAGCAAAGATATAGAAAAGTTGAATAATACTATCAAATTTGACCTAAATGGTCTAAAATGGCATTTACAGAACATTCCACCCAACAACAGCACAATATATATTCCTTTCAAGTGCAAAAGAAATATTTTCCAGATAGACCATATGCTATGTCAGAAGGCAAGTTTAATAAATTTAAAAGGATTGAAACCATTCAACCATAACAGACTTAAAGTAGAAATCTGTAGCAGAAAGAAATTTAGGATTACCCCCCAAATTATTGGGAATTAACACAATTATAAATAATACTATGGATCTAAGAAGATATCAAAAGGGCAACTAGAAAATATTTGAACTGGGTGAAAATGAGAACACAACATATCAAAAAAATCACAGATGCAGCTGGAGTAATACTTAAAGGAAAATTTGTAGGTTTAAATAACTATGTTAGAAAAAAGGTTCTCCAATCAATAAGCTAAGCTTCCAGTGTAAACCAGCAAAAAAAGACCAAATTAAATCCAAAGCAAGGAAAATAAAGGAAACAGAAAGAGTAGAAATCAATGAAATAGAAAGCAAAAATATAGTAAAGAAAATCAATAAAGTCAAAGTTGATTCTTTGAAGAGATGAAGAAAATTGATAAACCTTTAGCTAGACTGACCAAGAAAAAAAGACAGAAGATACAAATCATCGAAATTGGAAATAAGAGAAGGGACATCACTGACCCTACATAAATAAAAATTATAAATGGAATATTATATGATTTCATGCCAATAAATTAGACAACTTAGATAATACAGACAAATTCTCAGGCATTAACTATCAAAATTAACTTAAGAAAACAGTAGAAAATCTGAATAGAAATACAACAAGTAAAGAGATTGAAATAGTAACAAAAATCCTCCCACAAAGAAAATCCCAGTCCCAAGTGGCTTCACTGGTGAATTTTATTAACTATTTAAAGATGAAATAGTAACAATTCTAGACATAATCTTTCGTAATATGGAATAGAAAGGAACACTTACCAACACATTCTTTGAAGCCACTATTGCCCTGATATCAAAGCCAAACAAAGACATTACAAGAAAAGAAAACCACAGGCCAATATTCATCATTAGCATAGATACAAAAATCTTTTAAGAAAATATTAGTAAAGTGAATCTAGCAACATATAAAAAAAAATGATACAGCATGACCAAGTGAGATTCATCCCCCAAATGCAAGGTTGGTTTAACTTCCAAAAACCAAGCAATGTTCATATCATATTAATAGAATAAAGGACAAAAAAACCCCTCATAGGGGTGCCTGGGTGGCACAGCGGTTAAGCGTCTGCCTTCGGCTCAGGGCGTGATCCCGGCGTTACGGGATCGAGCCCCACATCAGGCTCTTCCGCTATGAGCCTGCTTCTTCCTCTCCCACTCCCCCTGCTTGTGTTCCCTCTCTCGCTGGCTGTCTCTATCTCTGTCGAATAAATAAATAAAATCTTTAAAAAAAAAAAAAACCCCTCATATGATTAGTTAATGATAATCTCATTAAATGCAGAAAAAGCATTTGACAAAATTGATCACCCACTTATTAGAAAAACTCATATTAAGCAAGGAACAAAAGGGAACTTCCTCAACCTGACAAATGGCAGGTATGAAAAATTTACAGTTGCCAGAATACTTAATAGTAACATAATACTTTCACCACTTCTGTTTAACATCATATGGGGGTTCTAGCTAGTGAAATAAAGCAAGAAAAAGAAATTAAAGGTATCTGGAATGGAAAGGAAGAAGTAAGTGTTTGTAGGCAATTTGATCCTATATAGAGAATACTAAGGAAATTACAAAAAAGCTACCAAAATTAGTAAGAGTGTTTAGCAAGGTTCCAGGATAAAAGATCATTATACACAAATCAATTATTTTTCTATGTATTAGCAAAAACAATCCCAGAATGAAATTGGGAAACAGTTAACAGTAACTTCCAAAAGAATAAAATACTTAGGGAAAAAATTAATAAAAGAAGAACAAATCTTTTATGCTGAAAATTTGAAATATGCAGAAATGTAAGAAGATCTAAATAAAGTGAGAGATATTCCATGTTCATGGATTGGAATAATCAATATTGTTAAGATGGCAGTTCTCCCCAAATTGATCTGTAGATTCAACACTCTCCATATCAAAATCTCAGCAAGTTTTGTTTTTGTGTTTGTGTTTTTGGTAGGAATTGGCAAACTGATCTTCAAAGTGTGTGAAATGCAAAGGCCTAGAATAACCAAAACAATTTTGAAAAAGAACAAAGGTAGTTTAGACACACACCACCCAATTTAAAAACTCACTATAGAGATACTGCAACTAAGACTATACAGTTGGCATAGGAAGCACATACAGACCAATGGAACAAAATTTAGTATCCAGAAATAATCTCTTACATTTATTATGTACTGATTTTGACAGGAGTACAGAGGCACCTCGGTGGGAGAAGGGACAGTCTTTTCAACAAAGTATGTAAGAACGGTTGGCATTTTTTTTTCCGTAGGAAAAAAGAAACCTCCACCTAAACCTTACACCGTACACAAAAATGAACTTCCAATAGATGATAAACTTATATTTAAGATGTAAAGCTCTAAAACTTCTAGAAAAAGTAGGAAAAGGTATTTTTGCATTAGCCAATGATTTCTTAAATAAACACCAAAATTACCTTCCATAAAAAAATTGATAAATTAGACTTCATCAAAATTAAAAATCTTTGCTTTTCAAAACACACTTTTGAGAAAATTAAAAGACAAGCCACAGATGAGAATATGTTTGCAAATCTGATAGAGCACTTGTACCTAGAATACATATAGACACACACACAGAGGGTATATATTCTATATTACAAATCCTGTATTTGCAAATCCAATCGAGAGCTTTTATAGGGAGTATATATTTTAAAACTCTCCTACAGCCAAATAATAAACCCAATTAAAAATCAGCAGATTTAAGTAGTCACTCACCGAAGAAGATATAGCCTTGTGCACTACTGTTGAAGGGAATATAAGCTAGTTCAGCCACCGTGGCAAACAATTTGGAGGTTCCTTAAAAAATTAAAAACAGATCTACCATATGATCCGACAATTCCACTTCTGGGTATATATCCAAAGGAAATGAAAACAGGATCTTGAAGAGATATCTGTACTTCTGTGTGCACTGCGGCATTATTCACAATAGCCAAGATATGGGAAAAAATTAAGTATCTGTCAATAGATGAATGATAAAGATAACGCAGTACACAGACACACACACTCACACACACACACACACACACACACACACACACACAGGAATATTGTTCAATCATGAGAAAGAAGGAAATCCTGCCATTTGCAACAACATGCATAGACCTTGAGGACATTATGCTAAGTGAAATAAGTCAGCCAAGAAAGGCAAATAAGGTGTGATCTCACTTAAATTAAGTGGACCCTAAAAAAAGCTGACCTCGTATAAACAGAGTATAGTGGTGGTTACCAGGAGTTTTTTTGGTTTGGGTTTCGTTTTTGTTTGGGTGGGGGTGAGGATGGGGAGATGTTGGTTAAAAGGTACAAAACTTCCAGTTACAAGATGAGCACATTGTGAAGATCTAACGTACAGCATGGTGATTAGAGTTACTACGACTCTGTTGTATACTGGCAAGTTGCTGAGAGTAGATCTTAAATGGTCTCACCACAAAAGACTGGGTAGCTGTGCGATGTGATGCAGGTGTTAGCTAGTGCTCTGGTGGTAGTCGTTTTGTAATACCTATCAAATCAACACGTTGTACGCCTCAAAGTAACACAGTGCTGAGTGTCAGTTCTATCTCGGTAAAGCTGGAAAAAGGAAATCTCTTGGATGGTTTTTAAAACACTGAACATATCTGAGGTTTGTTCTGGCATCAACCCTTATCCTGAAGTAAGAGGTACAGCTGGCCAACAGTGTTTCAAAATGTATTGTGTAACTGGGTAATTGGTACTGACGCTGATGAAATATATTTAGTTCCAACAATAAATTTTCTTACAGATTATTTATCACCTACCCCCAATATTTTATGAATTTCACTGCAGATTTTTAGAAATGACCTTTTGCAACTTTACAGGAGAATATATTGAGAGGAGGAGAGGAGAATTAGCTCTGTAGACTGTAACTATTATCTTGTCCTTCTCTGAATTGGTGGAAGCCAGTGTGGGCTAGCCAGGAAGAGATGTGTTGTCAGAAACAAAAGTAATTGGCCTTCCTCTGTGACTGTCTAATGGGATCTTGCATAAATGTGTATTAGCGTATCCAAATTAGTGTCATTTTTTAAGCAACAGAAGTTTAGAAACCGAACCAAAGGCATTCTATTACTTCCTTTGTTTTGTAAAAGAGAAACTGAACAGAATGGCTGATGATAATATAGCCAGTTTGCATGTGTTGTAATTACATTTTGTTTGGCCCATCTTGAGAATAATGAGATTCTAGGAGCATTCCATTAGAATCTTGACAAAGCCTCTAATGTATGAAATATATACACATGTCCTCTGCCTTGTCTTCTGTCACTCCGATGCACACCAATATATGATATAAAATCATAAGTCTGATTTTTAAAAAATACACATGCTAGAAATTATATCCCAGTTACCTCTCCCACCTTATCACTTTCTGAGACTATAAGCTTGTTAAAACAATGTTGCCTAGGGGCGCCTGGGTGGCACAGCGGTTGGGCACCTGCCTTCGGCTCAGGGCGTGATCCCGGCGTTACGGGATCGAGCCCCACATCAGGCTCCTCCGCTATGAGCCTGCTTCTTCCTCTCCCGCTCCCCCTGCTTGTGTTCCCTCTCTCGCTGGCTGTCTCTATCTCTGTCGAATAAATACATAAAATCTTTAAAACAAAAAACAATGTTGCCTAAACATTTCTGTTGCCGAAACCAGTTTTGACTTTTTAAAATAAACGCGGCCAGGACCTGCCTCAGGATTTTTTTTCCATAGTAAAATTGACAAATCTTTGCCCTAAGAGGGATGGTTTGATGTTCAGGAACAATTGGGAGTCTTTCAGGGCCAAATTTGATGATTAAGGTGGTTTATCAGGTTGGAAAATATAATTTTTAATTAAAAGCAGACTATCCTAATTAAGTATTGAGATTTTTACTTACGTGATTTACACACTTTTAACAAATGGCCAGTATCTGTAGATATCAGAGCACTGTGTTCTTTCAGGGAGACGGGAATTCTAGTGACGTTGAACGGGAGAAATCTTTCAGTCTAGCAATTAATTACCATGCAGTTCTTTGAAATCATAAAACTCATATTGTCAAGCTGAGTTGAAATTTAGACACCCCAAAGAGTTTTTCAGAATTCTTGGAGAGTTAGAGGGGTCAGAGCTCTCCATCTACGTGGAGCTCTAGCTCCCGCTTCTCTTCCCTGCAATCCGTCTCCTGTTTGGTAGCAAGAATGATCTTTTAAAATGGTGTGTTAGTGTTATTCCCACTTTGACATATTCATTGGTTCCCCCAAGTCTAAAAGCTTAAACCTGTTGGCTTTCTGAACTTGAGTGTTCAGTAGGGCCATTTTTCCAAGCATTTCCAGTCTTCCATTTCTCCCCGTCATTGGCAGGAGGAAGATGGCTTCATGTGGACCCAGCACCGCCACCCTGCCCTCCTCCCTTCCAGCTGTGACTCTGTCCTGGTCAACCCTTTCTCAGTTGACATCCCCAGGTCTCTGCGAAGGGCTGTCAGGGCTCAGCTTCACTCCCCATTGCTGAGGGATTTCTTTTTCCCCACAAATGACATCTGTCTCTCATCTCTTGCCTTCAGTCTCCTTCTCCCACTGAAAGTGCGCATCTCTTTGAGAGGAAAGGGCCACTGGAGTGGGACCAGGCCCTTAGTGAGAAAATTTTGCCACTTTCCCTTAAGGCCTCTTCCCCTCCATGGCACCAGGTACTCTGGGAGAGGTGGGGATGGATGCAGATATGAACCTTATACTGGATCCTGACCATCTCTGCCTTTTGTCACTTGAGATCAGTCACGTGCTTCCACCCATTCTTCCAGGATCATTCTTGGCTTGGTGATTTCCACTCAGTGGCTGTCTGTTCCTATGTCATCTGCCAGTTCCATCCCTGACTCACCCCACCCCCAGGGTCCATCAGTCATGTTAGTGAGTGTTGATCCCCAATTGTGGGCAAGATTTGGGTCCTTTCTCATGGGGTTCCTTAGCTCCCTTACAAAGCAGAGTCTGTGACTACATAACCATTCAATTGTCTCTAAATATTCTGTAGCAATTGAGGAAACATTGACTGGAATGTACAGCAGATGTCAGGTGTGAGTGGGTGGGTATCACTTCTACTCAGCCATGATATTATTGGCAGGTAAGACGCTTTGTGTCCTGCTCTTTCCGATCTGCTCATGTAAGATGCTTTATGTCCTGACTCCTGTCTGCCTCTCCAGGCCCCTCCCTTTCCATCCTCCTTGAGCTACCTGCCAACCTGAACTACCTGCATTTCTCGAATAGATCATGCACCCTGCTCTTGTTCATTCATCCAGAACAACATCTGAGCATCTACTGTGTTCTGAGCTCCAGAGACAGAACGTGACCGATACTAGTTCCGGAGGTAGGACGGAGGAGCTTACATTTCAGTAGGGAGGCACAGAAATAAACCATGACACACACAAGAAACTACCAGGTAGTGACGGATACTATGAAGAAAATACAGCACATTTCCTGGTGGGCTCTTTACAATGGGGACCAGGGAAAGCCTCTGTGAGGAAATGATATTTAATCTGAAATTGGAAGGACTTCAGCTCACCCAGAGCACCTCTTGAACGAGGAGAAAGGGTTTGTATTTTATTCTAAACATAGGGGAAGCCGCTGGAAGTTTTTAAACAGGGTGGTGGTGTGGTCTGGTTTAACTGCTGGACGGGTGGGTTTAGAGGGCCTGAGTGGACGCAGGAAGACAGGTGCATCAGTCTGCTCCGGCAGCGATAATGAGATACACACACTGAGGGGCTTAAACAACAGAATGTATATCTCACAGTTCTGGAGGCTGGAAGTCCAAGACCAAGGTACCTGCAGGGGTGGTTTCTCCTGAGTCTTCTCCCTGCCTTGGAGATGGCCACCTTCTCCCTGGGTCTTCACATGGTCTTTCCTATCTCCTGGTGTCTCTTTGTGTGTCTTAATCTCTTCTTGTGAAGACACCAGTCAGATTGGATTAGGGGCCCCATAAATGGCCTCATTTAACTTCATCACTTAATTAAGGCTTTATCTCTAAATGTAGTTACATTCTGATGTATGGGGAGGTAGAGTTCCAATATATGAGTTGAAGCATGGGGGCAGGGGACACAGTTCAGCCCAGCACAAGTTGGGAGGCCATTGCAGAGTCCAGAGGAGAAAGGACAGGGCTTCTGCTAGGAAGTAGCATGAAGAAGGAACTAGATGGATTTGGGACATATTTTGGAGTAAAAGTCAGCAGAACTCAGTGAGTAGATGTGGACAGTGAGGGAAAGAAAGGATCAAGGGTGACTGCCGGGTTTTAGCTTGAGCCACTGGGTGGATAGTGGTGCCCTTTGTTGAGAGGCGGGCTTTGTGCAGTGTCTCCCCGTCGTGGGAGTTCCCCCTGGGGCGCCCCCACACCCACTCAGACATCCCCCCTTCCTCCTCATTCGGGCCAACTCCTGTTCCTTCTGCAAAACTTCAGCTCAAGAGTTACCTCCTCCGAGAACTCCTATGACTCCTTCTCCCACACAGAGACATAGTGGGCGAGGGTCGCTCCTCCACACCCCCAGCCCTCGGTGGTGATGCCTGCGCCGCTGCTCCATGGAATGTTTGTCGAAATGAGATGAAGCTACTTGTGAGGTTTTAGTGGTGTCCGTGATAGCTCCCACCTGCCTCTCGGCAATGGCAAATTTTGACATTTAGAGACTTTTTTCCCCTTACATCTTTCAAAACGGCCATGAGTGTGCTTTTCGAGGTGCTGGTGACGTGCGTTTAAAGTATGCTTATTGGGGGGGGCGCCTGGGTGGCACAGCGGTTAAGCGTCTGCCTTCAGCTCAGGGCATGATCCCGGCGTTACGGGATTGAGCCCCACATCAGGCTCCTCCGCTGTGAGCCTGCTTCTTCCTCTCCCACTCCCCCTGCTTGTGTTCCCTCTCTCGCTGGCTGTCTCTATCTCTGTTAAATAAATAAATAAAATCTTTAAAAAAAAAAATAAAGTATGCTTATTGGGGGTGCCTCGGTGGCTCAGGTCCTGATCTCTGGGTGCTGGGATCAAGCCCCACGTCAGGCCCCCTGCTCAGCGGGGAGCCTGCTTCTCCCTCTGCCTGCCCCTCCCCCACACACATGCTCTCGCTCTCTCTCAAATAAATAAATAAAATCTTTAAATAAATAAAGCATGCTTACTGAAGACCTGAGCAACACCGAGGGGGTTGGATTGCATAGAATGCACTGCAGTTACTGCCATGCCTTCCAAGTCTTCTTGGGCCCTCCTGTTGGCTGTATTGATCCAGTGGGATTTTCTACCACCATTTCCTCAGCCTGAGTGAGATTTCACAAGCACGTTACTCTGATTTGTTTTCCCAGGTACCTGGGATACAACCTAAGAAATGCTTACGGGATTCCTTGCCGAACAGTGCCTCTCTCAACTTCCCTGGAACAATGATTTGGGAGGATGCTAAGGGCCTGCGCGGTGAGGCAGACGGCACAGAGCCTTCCTTTGGCTTCCATGGCTTTTGTGCGTGGACTGTCTTGATCCGGGCACCACCGTAGAGATCTAGTGGCGCTCAGGCCGCCCTGGCGAGTCTGGGAGAGCAAGACTTCCCACCAGACAGTCCGCTCCCAGGTCCCAGGGAGCTGATCAGGAGCTGTCAAAAGCACCCTTGCTGTACTAGGAGATGACAGAAGCCCCTATAGGTGGGCCTCTGTCCTTTGTGCTCGCTCTTCCCCCTCCCCTGCCTCTCACCTCCTTGCCTTTTCTTTTTTTTTTTTTTTAAAGATTTTATTTATTTATTTATTTGACAGAGATAGAGACAGCCAGCGAGAGAGAACACAAGCAGGGGGAGTGGGAGAGGAAGAAGCAGGCTCATAGCGGAGGAGCCTGATGTGGGGCTCGATCCCATAACGCCAGGATCATGCCCTGAGCCGAAGGCAGACGCTTAACCGCTGTGCCACCCAGGCGCCCCGCCTCCTTGCCTTTTCTTACCTCACTACCTCTCATCGGTCCTTGGGGGGGGGGGTTAAAATGGAGGAAATCATTGCTTTACATATATTATACATCATAGACATATATGTCGTGTGTACGTATGTGCGAAGTGTGATGCACAGCTTCGTACTTATAGTGTTTCATTCCAGAATGGAAATATTTTATAGTTCTTCCTCGAAAGCCTTTTCCCCCTTAATATGTTTTTAATTTACCTATGAGTCTTTCTTATTTATTTTTCTTTCTAAGAATCAAGACCTTCCCCCACCCTTATCCCCATCCCGCATTCCTGCTCCAGTTGAGCAAGAAGAGGGGGCAGGGAGAGATGACATGTCCTGCGGTGGGCAGAAGTGAGGGGGGAAGGGTGAGGGAAGCCCTGGTCCCCAAGGGGGGGCTTCCTCTTCACCTTTGCACTTCTCCCAGCTAGAGCTTTGGACCAAAAGCTTTCTTTAAAACAGGAGCTTGCGTTTTTCTCCACAAATATAGAAAGATCTTTCCCATTAGGTCCTTTGCTGTCACCCAGAGTCTCATTTTTCAGGGGTCGCTTGAGTTGCCAGCTCAGGGCTCTGTGCCGGGGGAGCCTTCCCGGAGCCGCACTCTCTTGTCACTGCAAATGAACCAGAAAATTCTCTGAAGCGACAGGACCCGGCAGATAGAGGCTTGATTTCTTTTGTGTGCACATGTGTATTATGCATAAGAAATCATTATCTTTCCTGAGATGGGGGTCATTTTCTTCCCTTTTTACTACAGACCTATAAATTTAATTATTTGGTCACTGCTGCTTTAATTAAAAAGTCTTCCTTATCTTTAGAGGTTTCCTTTTTAAATTCCTAGAGATTAGGATTATCCACAGCATGTCAGCTCTTTTTATGTCCACCTACTCTACGGTTTCTATAATGATATAAAAATGAATTACCGAGATACTAGAAGCTAATCATATTCTGCATTTCTCCCCTAATAATCCCAGATTACATTAATCATAAATGTCAGCAGCGTCTCTAGATGACTTCTTGACTTTTGACAAAAAGCCTTCATCTTGGCCCTTTAAATTCCAAGGTCAAGGGGAATGTAACATTCAGAATAATTATCAGCATTATTTTACCTTGACATTTCATCCCTGCTTCCAGTTTAACATTCCACCCAGGCAATGAAGACGAATGTCATCTTTCGATTCACTGGAGGGAATTGCCCCAATTAAACCTGACTTAAAGGCTATTGGAAATGCTGTATTAATTTGCTGTTCTTCTTTAAAATAGAAAATATTTCATGAAGGAGAAGAATTTTCATTAAAAGCATTAAGGATTTACCATGACGTGAACGAGCAGTTTTTGAATTGACTTTCTTCTCCCCAGGCTGGAATAATGTAATCACTGTGCGCCTCGGCCAGGCCAGGGTCTCCCTGGCAGCGGGCATTCCGTCGGGAAGGGCCTCCTTCTCCCCCTCTCAGCTCAAAGGTCATCGTTAGAGTTCTGTCACATCAAAAACGATTAGAAGTATCTTTTAGAAATCCTGGCCTTTCCGTGTAGCAGGACCTTTGATGGCACTCCCTCCCTCACACCCCCCTCCTCCCCCACTTTAAAAAAAAAGTCAGACCAAGGTTATTGGGGCATGTTCTAAAAAAGCCTCTGATCCTGCATTTGCTACTTAAGGTGGGGGTGGTCAGCTACTTTCCAGAACATAAGTGCGGCGAACACAGAGACCTTATCTGACTGCCTCAGTGCCGGACCTCCAGCCTGACACGGAGTCAGGTGAGCATTTTTAATGTGAATGACGGGAGACCACAAAACACAGGGAATGAGATGGCGAGCTCTGGATCCGACAGACGGGGACTGGATCCCGGTTGTGCTGTCTACTGGCTGTGGGTCCCTGGCAAGCTGCACCCCTGGCCTCAGTGTCTTCATCTATAAAATGGAAATAGCAGTACCACTTTCACGGGGTTGTTGTAAAGATGAAGTGAGATCATCCTTGTCAGGTGCCTAGCTCCTGGCCTGGAAAACACTCACTCTTCCGAGTTAGGCAGACAGGGGTCAAGGCTAAGACCCTGCCCTTCCCCCCCCAACACCTGTCTTCTCTGAATTGCATGGAGAACCAAACCACCTGGTTCCCCGTTGTTTGGGGGCCTCTGCTAAATTATAGGCATTCGCTTCTCAAGCTTCAGTTGTGAGGCTGTAGAATTCTCTCTCTAGAATTCTACGGCAAAATGTCGAATCCAGCCCTGCTCCCCAGAATAGAGTTCCTGGTGCTGCACCAGTCCTAGCTTCCTGCCTGCGGCACGTTTGAATCTTGGATGCTTCTCTGTGTGGATGGCAGCTCCAGACCTGGCTCACCTGCCTGTCACCTTCAGCTACAGGGCAGCTTCGCCTCCCCCGCTGACCTTGGCAGTGTCGCCTGGATTTCGCCTGTGTGACCTGCCCCATTCCCCGCCTCCTGTGACTCGCCCCATTCACCGCCTCCTGCGACTCACTTTCTGACATGGGACATGTCCACCCTCCTGCGGTCTGGCCTGGATCTTGGTTTAAAGCCCTTGCATTTGTCCCCGCAAGTCTTCTTCACCTGCACAAAGTTGATTTTGCCTTGTATTTCAGTTTGTCCTACTGTCCTCTTCCTCCCAGCGATGGATGCTTCTTCCCCGATGCTACTTTCTCAAACAAACAAACACTTTGAAATATTTCAGGGGCACCTGGGTGGCTCGGTCAGTTAAGCATCTGACTCTTGATTTCAGCTCAGGTCATGATCTCAGGGTCATGAGATCGAGCCCCGAGTCAGGCTCTGTACTGGGCGTGGAACCTGCTTGGGATTCTCTCTCTCCCTCTCCCTCTGCCCATCCCACCCCCCCACCTGCTCACACTCACTCACTCTCTCTCTGAAAAAATAAAATAAATCTTGAAATATTTCAGATATGCAAAAAACACTGAGAAGAAAATAATACCCCCCATCGACATTTAGCAAACGTAAACTTGAACTGTATTTGAACTGACTGGTGCTGATACAGTCAAATCCCCTTTCCAGATCCCTCATAGGTACCATTTCCTTCTTTTTCTCCCTCCATGGAGGGAAGCACTGGGCTAAAGTTGGTCATTTTTCTCCCATACATGTTTTTCTACTTTTGCTAAGCATTTATATGCCCATAGCCCCATTGCTTTGTATTTCAAAATTAGTGTATCATTTAAAATTGTATGGATTATGCTGGCTATACCTGTGATGGGTTGAATTTTGTCCCC
Source organism: Ursus arctos (assembly GCF_023065955.2). Classification (NCBI taxonomy): domain Eukaryota; kingdom Metazoa; phylum Chordata; class Mammalia; order Carnivora; family Ursidae; genus Ursus; species Ursus arctos. The sequence continues at coordinate 24,145,985 of NW_026622997.1, forward strand.
CTAAATTCATATGTTGAAGTCCTAACCCTCAGTTCCTCACCATGTGACCGTCTTTGAGAAGAGGGCCATTGTTGGTGTAATTAGTTGTCACAAGGCTATCGTACTGGAGCAGGGTGAGTCCCCATGACTGGTGTCCTTACAAAAAGAATGCCATGGGAAGAGACAGAAACACATGAAGAGGGAAAATGATGTGAAGACATAGGGGGAATATCTGCAGGAAGCCAAGGGACCCCTGAGGTACCAGGGGCTGGGAGAGAGGCCTGGAACAAATTCTCCCCCGCAGGCTTCCCAAGAAAACAGCTCTGCTGATACCTTGATCTTGGACTTCCGGTCTCCGGAGCTCTGAGCTAGTACATTTCTGTCACGAAGCCCCCCAGCCTGTGGGACTTTGTTAGGGCCGCCCTAGCAGATCCAAAGGATCCTTCTGCAAAGTCAGCTTTCTTTGCCCCACAAACATGCTCTCTCCATTCGGCCATGTTGGAGGTAGCAGTCTACCACCCTTATTTTATTTATTTTTATTTATTTTTAAGATTTTATTTATTTATTTGCCAGAGAGAGAGCACAAGCAGGGGGAGCAACAGAGGGAGAGGGAGAAGCAGACTCCCCATGAGCAGGGAGCTCGACATGGGGTTCGATCCCAGGAGCCCGGGATCATGACCTGAGCCAAAGGCAGATGCTTAACTGACTGAGCCACCCAGGCACCCACCGCCACCCCTATTTTAAACATAAAGTGTAGGTTTTGAGGGTTGGTTTGTTTTGTAAGGAACATAGTCCAGTGACACCTGCGGCTCTCGTTAATTCTTTCATTCAATAAAAATGTACCGAGTACCAACTATGCTCCAAGCCCTGAGGAGAGCACGGGGACAAACAGCAAGCTTTCTTAAGCTTCCTCCCTGCGTCTCTGAGCCTACATAGAGCTTTTGTCAGCCCCTGTTATGGACTCAGTTGTGTTGCCCAAAACTCACATGTTGAAACCCTGACTCCAGCACCCCCCCCCCAGTACCACTGAGTATGTTTGGAGATAAGGCCTCAAAGAAGCAGTAGAGGTTAAATGCGGTCTTAAGAGTGGGACCCTAATCCAATAAGAGTGGTGTCCTCATAAGAAGAGATACCAGGGATGCAGCACACGGAGGAAAGGCCACGTGACGACACGGGAGAGTGGCCTCAGGGGACACCAGATCTGCCAGTACCTTGATCTCTGACTCAGCTTCCAGAACTACGAGAAAATAAATTCCCCACAAGCCACCCGGGCAGTGGTATTCTGGACACACGAATACAGCCCTTCGAAAGGCAGCGGTGGCCCCTCACTCAGGACGTGATCCTGTCCTCACCCTCCACACCTTCTGTGGGCAGAGGCTCTACCTCTTACCTCATGGGCACTGGAACCCCTGGGGCTGCATCTCCTCAGCCCCTACTCACTCCGCAGGCTCCGCTTTCCTTTGTCTCAGGCTCCCGACGGCTTCCCAACTTTCCCTCTACATTTTTAGATGTTCTATTTTATCCACCATTTGGGCGGCGGCGTCACTGGAGGAATCCAGGCGACACCGGGTTCATCTTCTACGCCGCCGAAGCTTGAGAGGACGTTCTTAAATCCTTGTAACACTCTCTGGCATCCGATTTGACCCATATCCCTCCTGATGATTTCCATAAGACACTATCATCACCCTCAGGTGACAGATGGAAAACTGAAGGTTGGACAGTTTGAGTGATTTTCCCGACGTCGCATCGCTAATCGATAACGGAACTCGTCCCCGGACCTCCCACAGGTGCGTCCTCTCCACTCTGGAACCTACGACGGCCAAAACGGAACTGTTGCATTTTTTTTTTTTACAAGGCTTAACAGTCATATTCTAGTTCTACAGAATATAGCTTTATAAAAAAAAAAAAGCCATAGACTATAACTGAAAATCCTCCAAACTTCGGGAAACATTGCTAACATTTCTCCAAGTAAAGCTGTAAGAAGCTGTCAGGAGCATCCGCATTTGACTGTTTCTCTGTGGTTCTAAAAGCATCTTTCGAGAATCTGAGAAAACCTTCTCTCCACACCATCCCTGCCATCCATCCTAAGAGACAGATTTTCATCTCTGTTTATGCCTGAAATTTAGCAGACATTTTCTTTATTTTCTTCTAGTAGATCCCAGTGCCAGCACCCAAAGGATTTTCCTCTTTAGGGTATAATCTTGGAAGGCTTTAAAGTTGCGATATATAGCATAGAGTGAGGAATACGGAAGTATAAGTTATCCGTTGGGATATGGATTCGGGGCACTCAGCTTAGAAATAGATTTTAGGGTGAGTCTTGCTCTGACAACCATTGGCTTGGGTATAAAGTAGGTCCTTTCTGGAGAGGAGCTTCCCTACGTTGACACAGCATTCTCTCCTGACCTCATGTTGAGTTAGCTCACTGTTTGCTGCTCTGAAGTCTGTAACTAGGATCTTTTGTTCTGTTTTCATCCCTCACCCTGAGCCTGGGTCAAACACCTTGCGTGTTGTCTTTCTGCTCATGGAATCTAGAAGGATCCTCTGGTTTCATTTAGGCTTCTCTTAGCTCCCACCCCGGGTTCTTCCCATTTCCATTGACCTCCCACCTGGTCTGAATCTCATGAGCGCTCCTTGCCCACACCCCTCTCTCACTGCCCTTTCCTGAAACTCGTTTCCTGGCTGGTGCCAAGAGAGTAGCAGTGGATTTGCTCCTGGTTCCTGCGACTGCTCAATTTTTTCTCTCCACGTCTGCTGCCAGAGGGCCGTTAGGGAGGTCTATGGCCTGGTTCTTGCAAAGCACTGAGCCTCTCCACGCGTCCTGTATGCACTCAAGTTATAGATCTCATTCTCCTGCTGTCTACGCTCACGTAAGTCTGTTCTGATTTCCTTACCAGCCTTTCCGAGTCCGTCAAGAGGAATTGCCAGATTGGTAAGCAACATGACTCCAAGTCAAAGGTTCTCTTTGATCACGATATGTATTTAAAAAGACTGGAGAATTCTTTGGACCCACATGCATTATGGTGCTGCTTCTTTGTCAACCGGTCAGGGCGTCAAAGTAACCCTGTCCAGAAGATGTCAGTGCTCAGGGACCTGACAGCTCATCTGTTCTCCTTGGTCCCAGGACAATCACATTCCGGGAGCACCCGCCGTCTATGTCCTCAGGCACCCGCTCTGCTGTAGACAATTGTGGAAAAGAAAGTGCGTGTCTTTGAAGCAGTGTCTTCTTGCTCTGTTTTCTCCTTTATTAAATGTGAGAAAACAGGGGGTGGGTCAAAGCCCACGTGGTCTTGTCAGCACAAAAGGCATTTCTCAACAAAATTGTCCTGGAAGCATCATGCTGACAGGAAGTCACAGGGACGTTGTCAGTGTTCCCTGGAGATGCTGTCTCTTCTTGGGGGAAGAAACGGCACTGTTTCCACCTGCCGCACGTGCTCCTGTCATTCCCCCCGGCACCCCTCCGTTGCTTGCGGGAGACCCACACACGCAGATGGCCTGAGCGAAGCCAGGGATCTGTTTCATTGTCTAACACGAGTGAAAGCTTCTCGGAAGAGTCAGGTGATTATTTCAAATGGCAGGAATTACTTTTAAACGGGTTGGAGGGAGGCGAGGATTCAAAATCAGAAACATCACAACTGTTGGATTGGTTTTGAAATGCATCTATTTTTGTTTTCTGCCTGAGACCAAAATACTCTTGGCAAAGCCCGCCCCAACATGATAAATATCTGAAGTCATCGAGTCCAAGAGAAGGCGGGGGCCAAGTGCTCTCGGAAGTAACGCGGGGAAACAGGAATCCAGACTTGACTCTCCGCTCGTGACTGCCAGGTGAGCAAAGCCTGGGACAAAATGAAGCCCCAGATGTGTCCAGGGACCCACACACCTCACGGCAATACCGGGCTCCAGCAGCAGCTCTGAAAACCTACGTGAGAAGTCAGTTGCGTCTGCAAATGAAGTGCTCCGGGAGTTTGTTCTGAACGCAGCGATGACACCACGCGAATGATCGCTGTGGAGGGAGTTGGCTTCTCAGATGGACTTTGAAAGTCTGTCAGCTAAGCAAGGTTCCCGACTCTCCATCCCTGCAGGTGTGTGTCGGCGGGCCAGTCAGCCAAAGAAGTACCACCCTCATGGTGTGTTTTGAACAACTACCTCCTCCCCCTCTTGCCTGCCTGATGAGTCCTTGAAAAGTTCTGGCACCTACATGTCTTCAAGTAGCCAGCCGCACTTGAACCCTGGAACGGGTGTGTTAAGCCTTTAGGTTTGTTGTGGGGGTGGGGAGAGGTGTATTTGATTTTTAATCAGTCTTAATCCATTCTGTGTCCTCAAGTATTAAAAAATAGGTATTCATGGAAAGTGCACTGGGCCAGGCATCATTCCTAGCATTTTAAATAAATGATTGACTCCTATGGTAAGTCCTTCCATAGGCTCGGTCCTGGTCTTCCAGAGAAGCAAACAGAGGCGCAGGGAGGCTGGGGCCACCCCGGTGTTTTCCAGACAGCGCGTGGAAGAGACGGGAGGGGACCCAGGCCTCCCCTCGCCCGACACCTGGGAATGTTTTGACAACCCGTTCTCAAGCAACCCAGAAAAGAGCCCTTGTGAGCAGCCAATGTTGCTGGTTTCCATGGCTCGGTGCCCCCTCTCTGGCGGGTTCAGACTGCCGAAGGGGAACTCGGCTGGCTCCCGAACTCGCCGGAAAGCTGAATCGTGCGCTTTCACGAGCCGATGTGAGCCGGCTGCAGACGCAGTCTCTGTATTGTGCAGCCACTGAAGGCGGCTCTGTGTGCTGGGTGCCGCCACCTTGACAGATGTCCCCCGTGGCTGGGCTGGCTGCTGCTGCGCCGGCCTCCTCGGCCCCTTCCTGACTTCTGGCACTTTGTGCCGGTGCTGCGCCCAGACAGTCAGGACCGGGCAAGGCCCACTCTCGGCTCAGGTGTAGAAGGACAGACGGCAGCTTGCTTAGGCAAAGGAGCACACATGGGGTGAGGAGCAGAGTCTTTGCGGAGGAAGGGTAGAGAGAGAAGGGCTCAGCCACCAAGGAGAAGAGATGACAGCCGTTCAGAGCTTATGGAGACCAGACACCGGCAGGGCTCTGTCCCCCCTTCTGCAGGTGAAGACCTGCCTCTGTGGGGATAACGGTCTGTGTCGAGGGAGCTGCAGTTAGTTTGGGGCACATCTGGGTCTTTTGAGAAAAGGACATTTATTTTCAGACTATTAATGAGGACGTGGATTAATACCTCCACCCCCAGGCTGATTTTCACTGGCACCTGACCTTAGTTCACAGAAGGGGCGGGTGGTATCTTAGTGTTGAACTGTCAGAGAGATGCCCAGCAGGATGGGACGGTGGGCCCCAGGGACCTAGAGACCATGGAGGAGGACATGGTTTGGCCAGTTTCCATACTCACGTGACGGCTTTTACTTTGATTCTTTGGGGAGTAACCTGTGGCATTTGCACTGTGTCTTCATACGGGCTTCCTGGAGCCTCTGGACTGGTCCGGGCTTTGCTTCGTGTCCACAGGGTCCGTAGGAATAGCCTCAATCAACAGAAATGAAAGCACCCCCTGAGTATTCTGGGGACGGGGAATGGGAGGACTTCCCCTGAGGTCACTGACGCACAGAGAGGGAGTTCGGGGTGAAACACTTGAGACAACCAGACAGAGTAGGGTTTGTTTGTTTTTAATTTCTGATTTATTTATCTGTTTGGGTTTTGGGTGTCTTTGCCGCTAAGAGGAAATATTCTTTGTGTTTTCCTGTCCTTAGCGTCGTCGTTTTCATGTTCTACTGCTCACTATACCACATTTCAGCCCTGCTGTCTGGATCCCAGCCTTGATTTCCACTGGGAGGAAAACCTCATTCAGTTTTCACATGACATGAGGGGCTAGAACTGCCTTCGAGGGTGTGAGTGGGGTGGGGGTGGGGCCTCACCTGCAGCGCAGGCCAGTAAGGCAGGAAATGACCCTCTTCATCATTACTTTCGGGCCTGTGCCCAGTTCCGTCCCAGCGGCTGGGCACCTTCATCACTGCCGCTGAGCCTGGACGGGCCTGTTAGCCCTCTCCCTATTTCCAGAGGGTTCTCTCTGAGCTCCAGACAGAATGATTAATGGCCCTTTGGGCCAACCCTAAAAGACCGAGGAGACAAATATACCTCATTCATGGGGAAGCAAGCCCCGGGACATATATTATCTAGGAAAAATGAGATGGCCAATGAGCTATTTCATTGGGTGTTCATATCAGCTTTAGTTTTTATTATAGGACTTTATTTGGTTTTTATACCCATATATATTTATATATGTGTAAAGAGAGGTCTCTCTCTATATAGATATAGTTAGAATATATCTATATATACACTTTATTATATGTAATCTATTATTTTATTCATGTATATATACTTATTACATATAAAAAATCATATTACATATATGTATGTATACACATATACATACATGCAGTTTATTAAAAAGAATAAGAAAGCTCTACATACTGGAATATTATTAAGAGAAAGCTTTTCTTACATGCTTTTTCTTATTACAAGAGGTGGAGAAGACTTAGATAAAAGTAGATATAGGCAAAAAAAATAAAAATAATCCGTATTTTTTTAATCACACAAATAAACTGCCGTCAAAGTGGTATGTATCTTTCCAGTTATTTATGCATACAGAAACATTTCTTTAAACAATTAGGATTTTATTGTGCATGCTGTGTTTTAGTAGCTTTTTAAAATGTAATATATTGTGAGGATTAAGCAGGATAAATTATTTTTTAAAAATACTTTTAACACACTTCCTAAGAGTTTCCACTAAATAAAAGTTAGTTATTGTCATAATTATTTTCCTTCTGTATCAAATATCATGACCTGTTTTATTTCCAGCGATAAACAGTCCTATAATGAATGTTTTCGTGGGCACTGTCTTACAAATGGACGTAATTATTCCTATATTGGTCCTAGGAGAAGAAATGCTAGGTTGAAAGATGTCCGCTTACTCATTAAGCAACTCTTTATTTTGTGTTTACTGTTTGCCAGGAGCTAGAAGGAAGCATCAGAATAAGAAGGCATACGTGGTACTTGCACAAGCAGAGCTCACACCCCGGGGAGAGAGGGAAAACAATTGAACAATTAGAGGGAACTCAGAGGAAGCAAATGCGCATGGTCAGTAAACCTGTGAAAAGATGCTCAGTCTTCCCGAGTAGGGAACAAAAGGCAAATTGAAATAACAATGAGGTGCCACCGTACATCCATTAGGTCCACAGAAGGAAGGGACACCCACCAAAACCAGCTAGGACGGGAGAGATGGGTGCTCGTGGAGTCACACTGCTGTGTCAGCGGTGAGTTATTGTTACCATCTCTTTGGAACGTAATCTGGCCACATCTATGAACAATAAAATGCACATATATTTTTCGCTCAGCACTCTGGGGAATGTATCCCACAGAAACAGTATTAAAAAACACACTTTTGAGGAGGATTGATGTAGGCCACCCCAAAAATATGCCACTTTGGCAGAAGGATAATTTTGAGTGGGAGGAGTCAGAGGAGGGACTCTGCCCTCCCCTCTTTTGCCTAAAACAGGGCACACGTTCCCGTTGTAAAGGTCTCTGTAGTCCCCCCTCAAAGCAGGAGGAGGAAACGACTTGTCACCGGAGACCACATTTACTTGATTCTGCATAAACGAGCCCAACCACTGTCTTCCACTAGGCTCCACAGATACGTACCTTTCTACAACTTACTACTCCTAGAAGAGCCCAGGAGTAGCTTTTTAAAATGTAATATATTGTGAGGATTAAGCAGGATAAATTATTTTTATCCTTTGTCTTGTCATTTTACCACACTTCATCACCCTTTGTTAAAATAGTATATACACCCTCAGGCCTCAGCACTCCTTGGGGTCTCACTTCTTTCCCGTAAAACTCCTGTGTGTATGTGAAGTAAACTTCTTCTCCTGCTAATCTGTCTTTTATCAGCTTTATCAGCGGGGCTTGGTAACAGAACCTAAGTGGGTAGAGGAAAAGTCTGGGCTTTTATTCCTCCCCTACATCTTCAACAGTCTTTATTGTGACTTTGCTCGTAGGGGCAAAAACCAGAACAAAGAGATCAAAAGGGGAGTTACGGTATAGCCAATACATGGGAGTTTTTGTACTATCATTACTTCTGGTATGATATTCCAGTGTGTGTGTGTGTGTGTGTGTGTGTGTGTGTGTGTGTATAATTAGGGAAGAACTAGATTTAGGAATATCCATGAGATATTATTAACCAAAAAAAAGAAAAGAAGAAGAAGAAAGAAAAAAAGAGTTTCTCAATAAGGAAAAGGGTATGAGTTTCTTTCAGTAAAAGACAAACCAGCAAACTCAAGTATAAGTATAAGCTTGTGTCTGTATATGATCAAGGAGAAACGCGTGCACGGAGACCTAGCACAGGATTAATATTGGCCACCGCGGGGAGATGGGATTGGGTAGATGATTAGCTTCTTTCTTTAACACCTTATATTGTATTTCTTCTGTAAAATATGAAACACCGAGAATTTTATCATTAGCAGCTTTATTCCTAATAAAATACTGCAGGGAAGATTGACAGTGGTCCAGGAGCTCGGAGCAGAGGCACGCAGCTCCTGCAACACGGAGAAGCATTATCCACCCGGCGGGCTGGACAGAGGCCAGTGCCTTATGCAGGAATACAGAGGCCACGAACTGCGGTCATGGTGTTGAAGTCGAAGATGAACGCACACCTGTGCCAGTAAGATATCACTCCGTCCACAGGGGCCACTTCTTCGGCTCACCGTCGTTAGTGGAGGAATTGTAACTGAGGCACAGAATTTAAAACAGGTTATATGTAGTACAGGAAAGGGTGAGCTTTCAGCCCTCGGGCATCCCACTCCTGGTGGGAACCTGGCCTTGGCCTGCCTTGTAGGATTGTCAGCGGGATCACATGAGATAGAATGCGTGAAAATGCATCGCACAGAGCCTGGCACAAGGTCAACTCTGCAGACGTGTCCCCTGATCTGAACGTGCCCATGCCGTCTTACAGAACTGTCCTAAAGAACAAAGGAAGATCCGATGTGAGGGCGCTCTGGAAAGTGTGAGGCATGATACAAAAAAAAAAAAAAAAAAAGGAGTGAGGCAATAAGAAAGGCAGTGTGAGAGCCAGTGTTAGAACCCCAGGACCTTGGCACCCACTTCAGATCTTGGATGTGCTCCTTGCACATTGTCACTGCAAAAAGTTTAACCAAGTTCAAAACATGGGTTACTTGTCTAATGGCTGGCAGAATGAGGGACTGGCTGAGGTGAAGTGCTCCAAAGGAATGTCTGGCACAGAGTCCTTATTTCCAGAACTTTCCAGCACTGGCAGGTGTGAGATTGTGCAGTCACCAAGAGCCTTGCCAGGGAGATTCAGTGCTAACTGCTGAACACGGAGGGGAAAGTCCCTTGGTGGGCCGTGTGTCCTGTGAAAGGAAAGTCACAGAAGAGGGTACAATAAATAGTTCCAGAAACACTTTGCAGGCATTGGGACTTGGCCAATTACAGAGCTGGAGTGTTCTGGCCAGCGCTAAAGTGGGGGTGGGGGGGGAAGCAATGAGACAAAGCTTGTCTCCTAGCGTCCTTTTTATAATGCTCTCTGCGTACAAGTGTCTCATAGCACAAGGTGAAAATACTTGAAAAGAAAAGGAAAAAAGAAAAAGTACTGGTTTGTATTCATGAAATTGAAGCCTTGGAGTATTATCTCTATTCCCTTGTATCCACCTAAAACATGGTAAGCGTTCCAGCCTTCTTTCAAACCCGGCTTTAATTTTGCCATGTGGGTTTTTTGTTGTTGTTGCGTGCTTCAGCCTTGTGGTAGAAATCTGTGTGCAAACATTTCCCAGTCCTGGTCCTTCTTAGAGAAGAAATGGAGCCCCTCTGATGGATGGACATCCCCCCCCAGGTGCCCCAGCTGTGGAAGGGGGACGAGGCGAGGGCATCCTTGGGGCTGTAGGTACGTCAGCGTCAACGGACAGAGGTCAAAAGGGTGAGACTGTGACCAAACATACATACTGGGATTCTGAGGTCGAAGTGTGTTCCTGGTCGGCCTCTCTCTCAGCCCTCTTTAATCTGCCCCTTCCTGGCTTGATGACCTAATTATCTCAAGTCAGGTCGGGGTGGAAATCCTGTGAAATCACCGACCTCAGACAGAGGCCCCTCCTGTTCTTACATCCTGTGGTCAGTGGAGGTAGGTGGAGAGAGTCATTAATTAACCTTTTAGGGCTGGCTGTTTCTGTTGGCCGCAAGCACACAAAGGCTTGGGTATAAAAACAGCAACCACTAATCACGGCTCAATAGTTTCCTGGGTTTATGGGAACAGACTTTCAGAAAAAAGTGAGGGTAGTGTGTATTCAATGGCTTTTTTGGAAAAAAAAAAAAAAGTCCTAACATTGCTATCAGTAGAAAGTCAGCTCTTTGGGGCAATTCTAGGCCTGCTTCTGCTGCTGTTTGTGGGGACAAGCAGCTTCATTCCTCAGGGCCGCCTCTTTCGTGTACATGAAATGAGGAAACTGAGTTGGAGGATTGCCGTGGTGCTTCAGGCAACGGTTCAGGATTGCCAGATTTAGCAATCTTTGGGACAGACTTACTCTAAAAAAAAACTATTTGTTGTTTAGCTGAAACTCAGATGTAACTGGATGTTCCGTGTTATATCTGGTAACCCTACAACAGTTCAAATATTGGGGGGAAGGGAGCGGCTAACCCGGTTCCACTGGCCTGCTGGCGGCACGGGGAAACCGAGAGAAGGTTCCCCTGGGCACGTGGCTCCCCCCTCCACCCCCCTGTCTCCCTGGCTCACCCTGGCTGCAGGGCGCGAAAGGGCCCCACTGTCCCACTCAGCTCGTCTCTGATCAGGAACACTGCAAACTACAATTCTCTCCAGTTCTTTTTAGGCAGAAATCTCAAACTCATATTTCATTTGGCTTCATTTCCAATCTGTATTGTTGTTTAAAAAAAAAAACAAAACTCCCTTTCACAAGGAGGAGGCAATTTTTTTTTTCTTTCTCTCTGGAATTCAATTCTCACACGTGACCGAGGATGTAGGTCACTTCCTCAGCAGAACATTGGAGGAAAATTCACTCCGAGAGGGTGACATGAAGAGCACCTTGGTGAAAATAAAAAGTACTCTGAATCGAGAAGCAGGATTTGCCTTAAAAAAGGGGCGGGAAGGAATGACCTCTGTATGGCATTTGGTAGCTTATAAATTTTCTTTCTGACATCCTTTAACTCTTAGGGATAACCCCATGAGAGAGTTAATGCATTCGTTCCTTTTTAGGGGTAAGGACGTTGGCCTGGAAATGTTAAGTTTCTTACCCCAGTCACCCAGCTAGGACATAGTGACAGCCCCAAATGACCCAGCTAGTCAGTGGGTCAGCCAGGCCGTTGACCAGTCACTTTGCCCTCTGTGTTCCGCTGCCCTGCTGTGCGAGGTCTCTTCTCGAATGGACTCACATTTAGAGGGTCCCTGTGGACTGTAGAAAGTTCCGGCACCTTCCGATGCTTCTGACAGCATGGTAACACGCCAGTCTCTACTCAGGCCCCCTTTTTGCTTCCCTGCTCGGCTCTCCTCTCCCTCAAGCCACGACACGGAGGCTGTGAGAGCTGGCTGGTAAAAACCAACCAGTTTGAGAAGGAGTAATTGAGCACAAGAGGAGACTGGATGGCTCAGATTGTTGAGATGAGACCCTAGCCATCCAGGCAAGCCCTTGCTCTCTTCCTCCCCTTCCAGTGATTAGGCTGTGCTCCGCCTAGGCCACTGGGGGGAAACACTCCGAAAAGCTGAATTCAGGGTAGGTAATGAGCACAGGACACACACTTTTCTCTCTCTCTCCTGTTGCTGATAATGGGAACATAGCTCACGTGTGTTTGATCCGTGACCAGCAGTACTTCAACTGCCATTGATCAAATTCACTTCTGTGGTCAGTCTCTGGTCCGACAGACTAGGCTGGGTTCCGGGGGCAGTGCCCACGAACTAGAAAACTGACCGGGACTGTTAGGATACAAGCGAGCTTCGCCATCCTGCTCTACAAAAGATCAGCGAGTTTTAGGGTTTTGAACACTAAATAGCACTGTTAGCTTGTATACGGAGAGCCCCCGATGCCTTCCTGTTGCATTCGAAAGTGTGTGCTCCTCGTTTATCCTATTTAACTTAAATTCTAAAACATACTTCTTTATTTAGCCCCTGGAAAACAAATCACTCTCATCCCCTGTATTCTGTGTATAGAACATTTGATTCATTCATTTATCCATTCATTTATATTTTTTATATATTTATATTGTTTTTGATCACCTATGAGGAAGAAGTACAAGTACTGAAACCACATTGGACAAATGACTTTAAGAAAATGCCTACTCGCCGAGTTTATGAGTCATTTTTCAGTTTCTTCTTTTACACTCATCAGGATAAAATCCTTTTTTTTTAAAGTCGAGAAAACGTAACAGCGAGGAAACCCTCCTTGCCCAGACTGCCGTCTACAAACCCATCTCTCCCACTGTCCCACTGCCTACAGGTCTCGTCTCTTTCTAGCTGTTGACAAACAACAGGCATTAGCATAATTGAGATAATTTAGGGCAGTGCCAGGTACCGTCATCATACAGGCTTCTGTGGTTTGGGGACTGCCAGTATCCGCTCCCTCGTCACAGCCTGAAGGCGTGGGGATTAACACCTACAAAGTGTGGGGCTTGAATATAGATGAGGGGAGGGAGACAGGCTGCTTCCTTTGATTAAAACATTACCAGAATAATTATTACAATAGCGAAATGGCTCCAGCCTTCTGTTCAGCTTTTTTTTTCCCCTTCTCCAGTTTACTCTGTATCTCTGAAACTTTTTTTTCATTCCTCCATATGGCAAATGACTGCCATTGAAAATCTTACGGTACTTGAAGTCGAGAACATTTTGTGTAGATTGAGTCAGTGGTCCCCAAGACGGGGTAGTTTTCCTTGGTGCTGAGGAGAGGAGAATATGACTTCGGGAGACCCAGCCGGAGGTTTATTAAACAATTGTACCGGCTGAAAACAAAATACGGTCTTTCTTCGAAACTGCCGTTTAGGCGTCGTATGCTTTCATTTCAGTGGGAAGTAAGCGTCGGCACTGGCTGCGGTCCTCACGTTGGTGGATTTCTTAGCAGGACACCCTGGACCCAAATCGTGACCAACGCTGAGACTGTCGGCTGCTGTTTTTACATCCAGGCTGTAATTGCTTTTAACTTAGAAACCAATTCCACTGGCCCTCTTTTCTCTAAGGGCCCAGAATACTTATAATTGGTGGAATCTCATCTGGCATAAATCGAGGGACACGCCCACATTGGGCAAGATCCAAATACGGTATTAATGCACCCCTTCTTCCTCTGTGATTCCTTCAAAACGGTTATGTATGGACTCTCGCTGTGGCCTCTGGGTCCCATCTGTGGTATGCTAGACGTGACAGGCCCCACAGTTTTGCAAAAAAAAAAAAAAAAAAAAAAAACGGGGAAATACTGGCCTTAATCTCTAAAGGCCTTGTGATCCAGAACCTGGTTGTACCCTTGGAAAAAAAAAAATACAACATACATGTTCTGCCAAAAGTAGCACAGGCCACGTTATCAGCTAATATCTCCATTCTGTATATTTAGTGGGAAAATAAAGTATATCAGGACAGTGTAATTTAGAAGGGTGGAGAGAGCCACATAATTTCCAGGGCAGGGAAAAGAGTGCTCGTTGGTGCATTTTTGGTGGAACTGATCTGTTTTGGCAGTAACTTCTAGCTTCCTTTTCTTTTTTCTATGCATAGTATTTTTTTTTTTTTTTTGGTAATGGAAAAATACAGCACCAGACCCTAAAAACTTGAAAAGTGACTGGTGAGAACACTGCCTATTGCTTTCTGCTAGAATTTGCTTATCTTCTTGCTGGATATCTGTTTATTAGAAAAATTAAGTGCCTTCCTGTCAAAAACTTAATTGAAATGGGCTTATTCAAATCCTGGCAGGGGAAGAGCCTTTTGGTCATTTCATTCCTTCAAAATCTGCTATGCCTTTTGACCTAATTGATTAAAACAAAAAAACCCTTCCATGTAATTGTGCAAGTCGGGAACCCAGATAATTTTCTCCACTCGACCATCCTCCTGGGTGCTCCCCTAAGGTCTACCGTCGCCCTTGTAGTTTCTCATGGGAGACAAAAATCAACTCTGGGTAAACAGTGAGCCGAGACCAAATTAAAACCCTGCCCTGGATTACATGGGAGGGGGGATAAGGAAGTTTGCACTATGGATTGCAGACCCAGGAAGTCAGCCAGGTGGAATCCCATCTCGGCAGCTCAGAAGGAAGCTGTCAAAGAGCTGTCCCCACCGTTCCGAGCAGAGTGAGAGGGCGGATCTGAGTTTGGAGGCATTACCTTAATTTTTTCTCTGAAATACAAGTCAAGTCCCTGGTGAAAGTTTGCGACCACTTCCAACTCCATTGGTTGGTCCAATGAGAAGGTTCCTGTCCTCTCCACCTGCAGTTCCTCCTCCCACCTAAGCAGTGCTCCACTCTGTCACCAAGGGAGATGCTTCTTGCCTGTTCCAGAACCAAGAGAGGAGCTAAGACCAGGTCTGTGTGATGGGCCACCTGGGAGGTCTTGGTACTTGGGGGTACGGACTTGCAGAAGCTCAGTGTGAGCTGTATCTCTGCGTGTGTATGTGTGTGGGCACATTTGAAATTTAACAACAAAGTACATTTAAAGACTGAGTACCTTTATTCCTTTCCAGTGGGTGCTGTAACACATCACCAGACTCCAGAGACTTAAAACCACAGAAATTCCTTCTTTCACAGTTCTGGAGGCTGGAAGTCCGAAAGCAAGGTGTCACCAGGGCTGTGCTCCCTCCAAGGCTCTAACTTCTGGGACGGCTGGCGTGCCGTAGTCAGAGTCACATCACTCTCTTCTCTGCCCCGATCTTCACCCCACCTTTTCATCTGTGTCTTCACTGAGAACACTTGTCATTGGATTTAGGGCCCACTCAGATAATCCATAACCATCTGCTCATCTGAAGGTCCACCACTTACTTCTATCTGCAAAGACCTTTTTCTCAAATAAGATCGCAGGTTCTGGGGATTAGGACCTGGACCTCTCTTTTGGGGGGGCACCATCTAGCCCACGGCAGTTCCCGAAACTGTTTGATGGCTCACAGGAAATGTCTGGCAATGGGCACATCGTCACAAGTCGGTGGACTGAATTGCACAAATGTAGTTATTTCTTCTGGATACTTGACTTCACTCCAGAAAAGTTTTAAGGTGGATGCATGAGATCACACATTGTTTATGAAGAGAAGTAATTTATATTCTAGATCTGCATGTTTCTTGCAGGTGCACCCTGTGGTCTCTGGGACTTGCAAGGCCTTCTCGGGTGCCCCTGAGCGTGAGTAGCACCCATTCCCAAAAGGAAGGGGAGGATTGTTTTGCTACTGTCTTGCCCGTGTTCTAGCAAGGACCTTGTCGTCCCAGGTCTCCCCTCCTGGCACGCTTCTCCCACACACTCTGCCAGAGGCAGTGACTGTCTGCTTCTTACAGTTGTAGACACTCACCGACTGCTTGTTGAATCACACTCTTTAACGACTTAAGGGGAGAAGTGTCCTCAACATCCCAGAATACCCCCTGGTTTGGTGACCACAGATGACGAGACAGAGGACACCAAGTGACAAGTAGTAACTTCTTTGGCTTGCAGCAGGCAGTGCAGCCAGCGAGCTCCGTGGGACTTGGGGCCTAGGCTCGAACACGAAGGCTATCCCCTGCTTTTCCGTGTCTTCTGTCCCTGTCCTGTGACGCTCACAAGCTCTTCCTCCCTTGCATGTCTTCTTCACTACGTATAGTATCATTAGTAAACTGAGGCAGGATCCCAGTTAGGGCCCTGCCATATTTGAAACTCTGGCTCCTCACAAACACGCCTGAGCGTGCTGGGTTCTTGGGTTTGATGATAAAGGGTGAGCAGCGCCTTCACTCAGACTTCGAGCCTCAGCTATGAGCTCCAGTCCTGGTCTGACCAGAAGGAGCCAGCGTTGGGAGCATTCGTGCCATGATTAAGAATGCACATTTGGATTCATCTCCTGTGTCTGTTCCTTTAATTCACTCCTTCCAGAATCCTGGAGGGCGATGGGGTTCAGACATTCCTGGGTTTCTAGTCAAAATGCCTTTAAAACATCATCGAAACCTGTCTCAGGGGACAGTCACGTCTACGATTGGCTCGATGAAACGTTGTATTCACCGTAACTGGCATCTGGCATCATAAAAAGGAGCACTTCTGAGGCAACTAGGGACTGTAACCGAACCCCAGGCTGCATCTGGGCTAGGCCTGTGCCCTCCACTCACGAGACTGCAAGGGAAAGAGGCCCAATCCTCAACTTGTATTGTGACGAATCAGATTAGTAATTCCTCCCAGCAAGGAAAAGAGGCAGAAGCACATAACGTGTGGGCAAAGTGAAATGCATTTCCCTCCTCGCTTTTTTTGGTCACCTGGGTTGCACTGAATTTGGGTCTACGGTCCAGTGGTCCCTGTCCATTCAGTTATCGCTCTGCTGTGCGAAGGTCTGGTCAAAACGCGCGGTCTGTCTCAAGTGGGCTGCTGTGGGGCCTCAACCTGTCCGACTTCCCAATCTGACATTTCTTCTCTGTAGCTTGCATTTATGCTTTGTAAAGGATTTCCTAGACTCTGATCCAAGAAGCATGGGGTCCTGAAAGCTGCTTTGACAGCAAAATAAAAGGGGTCTGGAGTCTAATATGTTTCGAAAACTCAGCATGCTGTAATCCCCACTTGGAAATTCATAATAAACATTAAAAGCCTTCTTAACCTCGATTAACGTGGAGTTTCCCAAACTTACGCGACTCTGGAACTCCTCTTTCACATAATTTCCTATTAATAGGGGGAGACACATTCTGGAAAATACTGGCATGGTGGAAGACATGTTGGAACCTTGAAACAATAGGCCTGGGCCTGCATCTGCACTCTGTGATCTCCTAATTGTTGGCATCAGATAAATTATTAGGGAGCCTCAACTGCCTTATATATAAAATGGGTATGCCCAACCCTGGCCTCCCTGACTGCCAGAGTCAGAAGAAAAAAAGATGCCCCTGAACGCACTTCTAAAATTATAACAGGCTGCTCCAAAAGACTTATATATGTGTACATCTGTCACAGGAGCATGGCCCGCAGACAAATGTGTCTCACGGCCCTTTGTAAATAAAGTTTTATTGGGACACAGCCATACTCATTTGTTTATTATCGTCTGTGGCTGCTGTTGCCCTCCAGTGGGGAGCTCAGTAGTTGGGACAGAGACCACGAGGCTCACAAAGCCTCAAATGTTTATTATTTAACCCTTTACAGAAGAAAGTTTGCTGACCCTTTTCTATGGTAAAAAACCATTTCTTCACAGACACATTATGTCTGTGGGAGGGAAGATGACAGGGAAACTGGGAAGTGGCAGTAGGGCGAGGCCCCGGCCTGGATTCTTTTCCCTGTCTCAGGGGGCCCCGGTGGTTCCTCCCAGTCTCTCCAGGTTGATCAATGGTGCAGTCTCCAGACCTAGCAGGAAGGGGGCAAAACAACTACATACAGACTGTCTCCAGATAATCACTTGGGTGATGAACCTGTCTGGACACTGGCAGCAAATCCTAGAAGATTGCCCAGTGCACCCCAAATAGGAGGAAGGGCAAAGAGCACACAGCTTGGCACAAATGCATCATTGCAAGTTGCAGCTGAGGGCAGTGTTTCCAGAATCCTTAGGGACCAGAGATAGGTACTCACTTGCAAGAGCAATTCCCAAAAGCTAAATAGAGCACTGAAACCTCTCAGTGACCCTTCCGAACATTTCATCCTGAGGTCCTGTTGGTGTGGGAGCTAGTGTTTACGACCACTGGGTTTTCATCCGTAGATGGTCTGGAACATTCAGTGAGACCAGCATCCTGCAAGTCCATCTCAACGACTTTCTGGAGCTCAGCACCCTCAGCTCAGCTGCCTGGTGTCATAGACCAAGCATGCAAACAGCAAAGCACAAAAGCAAGAGAGCCATTCCTGGAAAGAAGAATGTTCCCCACTTAGTAGGTGGGTACGTGTGATCGGAGCCTTACCACTAGGGGCTAGATTATGGTGGTATCGTGAAGGCCCCTGTTTCTGGTCTTCACAGTCTCAAGCTGCTAACAGCATCTGGCATCCACAACTCTTGGCCGAGGAATGCTTGCAGAGCTATTCGTGGAGCCTGTCTCTGAGAGCTCACTTAAGACACCTCGTACATTCCCAGCCTTCCCACCACGTGCAGCCGCGAAGGCTGTGATTCTGTTTATGACAGGCAGGGACAAAATGTTTTGGAGAGTCTCCGTGACATTTCAGTGCCCTCTTAATCTTCTGGGAATTGCTCTTGCAAGTGAATACTTACATCTAGTCCCTAAGGATTTTCAGAAACTCTTAGAAACAGAGAGTAAAAAATCACAACTCAGGGTCAGACTAGCTAATTATCATTCTGCCCGATTTACCCTGCAGAGCCGTCAACTTCCCTTAGCAATTTAAAGGCAAATGGGCTTCCCCCCTGCTTAGATTTCAAGGCCCTCTGCAATCCTGGGAACATTTTGTTGTTCACGACTCTCTGGTCTTCCATGGCAGGCCGATGGGCACATTACTGTCCTCCAATAGTCCGCCCCCCTCCTGCTGCAGCCTTCCCGCTCCTCCAGCCCGTCTGCCTAGAGCCCCTCCTGGTATCTCGGGGGCTTGTTCTCAGAACCTAAGCTCTGCACTACATTTTACATTGAATTAGATGCTATTAGTTAGAGCCCACTTAAACATATACACACATATCTATATACTCTCTTCTCTCTAGCAAGAACATCAGCTCTCCAAGGCAGAGACCATCTACTTCATTGAAACCTCCCCCACTGATCTACAATAGTAGCTGGTGTGCGATAGTTAGACAGTAATTGCTGTTGGAAATGAGAATTTTAGGGGCACCTGGGTGGCTCAGTGGGTTGAGCGTTGGACTCTTGGTTTGGGCTCAGGTCATGATCTCGCAGTGGTGGGACGGAGCCCAGTGTCGGGCTTGGCGCTCAACACGGAGTCTGCTTCAGGCTCTTTCTCTCTCCCTCCTTCCCTGCCCTTTTCCACTCACGCTTTCTTAAAGAAAGAAAGAAAATGAGAATTTTAGGGGCACCTGGGGTGGCTCAGTCAGTTGAGCATCTGACTCTTGATTTCAGCTCAGGTCATGAACTCAGGGTCATGAGTTCGAGCCCCACGTCAGGCTCGCTGCTCAGCTCAGAGTCTGCTCATCCCTCTCCCTCTGCTGATCCCCCTGGCTTGTTCTCTCTCTCTCTCTCTCTCTCTTAAATGATTAAATAAAATTAAAAAAAAAGAATATGAGAATTTTGAGGATAGGTTTTGATGGGACCTTTCTGTCTACAACATTTAGGGAGAAAAACCATGTTTCTGAGAAAAATAGCAGAAGCTCCAGCTGGAGAGGGTGAACTGTGTTCATTCTAGGAATCAGGTGTATCTGGAAGGCCAGGGGTGGCCCCACCAAGACTCATTTGCATTTGACCCAAGGAGTCTCTGGGAAGGAGCTCACCCTCAGGGAACAGTAAAGGGTCATGATGTTCGGGCAAGGCATATAGGCCAGTGCAGGATGGAGGGCTTCATTCGTCTCCTGGGGCTGCCTATAGCAAAGTATCACTAACTGCTTGATGTGAAACAACAGAAACTGGTTCTCTCACAACCAGAAGTCCCAAACCAAGATGTCGGCAAGTCTGTGCTCCCTCCGAAGCCTCTCAGGGAGGATCCTTCCTTGCTCCTTCTAGATTCTGGGAGCCCCATAGCCACCATCCCCACTCTTTGTCCGTGTCTTCACGTGTCCTTCCCTCTCTTAGAAGGACACCAGTAACGTCGGATTGAGGGCCCAGCCTAATGACCTCATCTTAACTCAGTCACATCCGCAAAGACCCTATTTCCAAACACAGTCGCATTCACAAGAACGGGCGTCAGCACTTCCGTACATCTCTTTGAGGGACACAGTTCAAACCATAACAAGAGGCATCTTTAATAGAGAGTTACGTGTTAGTCTTCAGTATCATTCCTTTCTTTGGGGGCTGAGCTAAATAAAGCCTTTGAGGAGAGAAGTCATTAAAAGTAGGGTTTTCTTTTTTTAAAGATTATTTAGTTATTTGAAAGAGAGAGCGTGCACACATGTGCAGGAGGAGGGGGCAGAGGGAGAGAATGTCAACCAGACTCTGCACTGAGCGCAGAGCCAGTCACAGGGCTTGATCCCACGACCCTGAGACCGTGACCGCAGCAGAAACCAAGAGTCAGATGCTCAACTGACTGAGCCACCCAGACGCCCCAGTAAGAGTAGATTTTTTATAGAACCATCGGCTTATATGCTTTTATTGTATATATATATTTAGATATATTTATGGTCTGTATGTGCTTCTGACGCCGTCTTGGGGCTGTACGTGAGGTACAAGGAGGTGACGGGGATTTTCTCCCCTGCAGCCTGGGAACCTGACTGGCAGCCGCATCTGAACAGAGGGAGACCCCCTACACCTGGGACAGGAGCACGGCAGGAGGGGGGGCTTGAACAGGGGAAGGAGGCCAAGGGGACTGCCCCTGAGTGCGTAGACGGGAAGTCAGACCTCCCTGGGGACCATAAGGAACTCTCCCCTCCTTTCCCCCCTGCTTCAAAGCTCTCCTCCCGCCCCACGCCTGCAGCGCTTTCTTCTGCAGAACACGTCCCTTGGTGCTTCATGCATCCCACCCTGTCTGTGCTTCCCTTCACCCCTTCTTCCTCATTCCTGGAGCTGGTCAAGTCATTCTATTTAAGGGGGAGAAAAGGATATTTTTCCTTTAGAGAGTGTCATCTATGGATTTATAGTTCTACTGACTCAGTCTTTAATTGTGCAAAAAAAAAAATTTTTTTTTTTGGAAACAGGGAGAGAGTGGGGTAGGGGCAGAGGGAGAGGGAAAGAAAGAATCTTAAGCAGGCTCCACGGCCAGCACAGAGCCCAACATGGGCTCAATCTCACGACCCTGAGATCATGACCTGAGTCGAAATCAAGAGCTGGACGCTTAACCGACTGAGCCACCCTGGCGCCCCTAATCATGCAGCTCCTAAGGAGAGTACCTTTGCCTCTAAAAATGAAGCACCATTGTGTGTGCTTGGAGATGAACTTCTGCAGGGTGCATGGCTCTGCTCCCCTCCATATTCAGGGCATTCTCGAATCTGACCCCCTTCTGGCCATGGAGGGCATCCTGTCGTAGCTCTAGGTGGAGTAGGAATCCCTGCTGCCCTCTCGCTCTCCCTTTCCCTCTCCCACCAATGGGCAGAGGGTGGAGATTCTAAGATGCTTCCAGGGGAACACAAATGCCGTCTGGCTGTAACAGCTCTGAACCCTGCGCAGAACTGTGTGGGTTAGGGCCATAGGCACCTGCCACTGGCCCAGCTGACTATTCAGTATCCCCCCTGAGGAGTCTCATACCTTCTTTATTTGGTCCGGGCATCATCTTTTCTGACATAAAATAGGAATTAGACTGATATCTGCCTCTCAGTCTTTAGACCCTAATATGGTGCCTTGGGGAAAAGCTGGGGTGGAAGGCTGTCTCTGGTGACACTTGGACCAGCCCATCACTCCGGAGGGTCTGCCCGGGGGCTGCCCCTGAGGAAGGGCACACAGGCAAGGCTGCATCTGTAGCAAACACAGCCTTCTCCTAAGGGGCAGACGCAGCAGAGAAGCAATGAGCTCACACCTCCCCTCCCTGACCGTCCTGCCTCTGTGCTGTGCCCTTGCTCACTCCTTGTCACTCAGGCCCTCAGCTGGTGCTGATGGGGTAGAAGGACACTGCGGTCACGGGCCTGCCAGCCAGACCCCACTTGACGCTTTTGCAGCGTGTGTGATCAGGGCATTAGAGGGAACTAGACCAATGGAAAGAACAAAGCAAAGTCTTGAGATTTGGGCCAGTTTCTCAGAACTGAAAAATCTTTGTGAACATGAGAGTGTCTGTGGATGACACGTTCTTGCATATGTTTGTGCTTACATGTTTACTTACAGAGGCTTAATCATTAAATCATGTTATCCCCCAAAGATGTTCTCAGCAGCAACACATCTCTCTGCATGACATATCATGGCAATAAAAACTACTCATGACAGGCGGGATGCTTCTGGAGTGCGTAAAAGAAATTTTAAAAGCCAGGTAAAAACAGTAGGAGGCATGATAGTCAAGCAGAAATAAAAAGGACAATCTGAGATTGTCAAATCTAGATCTTCTTTTCCCGAATAATCGATGAACTGTTTTTAGCTTTTGGTTTTTTAGTGTGTAAAAATGATGCTAACGTTGCCTTTTCTCCCAGTTCCTGCCCAGAGCCTCCCCATCGTTCTCAAGTCTGGGATCAATATAATATTAAAAAAAAAAAAAAAAAAGGAAGAAGACAAAGACGAAGAAGAAGAAGGAGAAACAAAATAAAGGAGATCATTAATTGATAGATTGATAAATTGATTCAAGAAATCGGATTCAGAATAAATGCTAGGAAGGAGGAAGGAGCAAACCAGAGGGATCTAAAGCACGGTTCCATCCCCTCAGAGAGTTTCTTGTCACATGATATCGCTACGGTTTTTCAGCCTGACGTCAGTGAGTCAAGAGTCCTGATAATATTAAAACATTTGAGTGGCCCGGGCGCCTGGGTGGCTCAGTTGTTGGGGCATCTGACTCTTGGTTTCAGCTCTGGGCATGATCTCAGGGTCGTGAGATCGAGCCCCGCGTCGGGCTCCACGCTCAGCATGGCAGAGTCTGCTTGAGATTCTCGCCCTCTCCCTTGGTCCCTCTCCCCACTCATGCATGTGCTCTCTGTCTTTCTCTCTCTTCACATAAACAAATCTTAAAAGGAAAAGTTTAACGAAAACGTGAGGGGCCTGCAATGTCTGCGGCAGCACCGTAGATGCTCTTTTTCATTTACTACTTAATCACACCATCTCCGTTTTATAAATGAGGAAACAAGAGGCTCCGAAGAGTAGAAGACTTGCCTGAGGTCAGTGGCCGGTGGCTGTGGACGTTGTCACGAAGTGAGCTGGCACAGACACCCTGTATTGTAATGCTGACGTTCAGCTCTCGGTGTTCTGTGGGCTGCTCCACTCTCTCAGGTCTTTATGACCTCCCTCCCCGGAGTAACCTGCCAAAGCCGTGCTATGGACCCGAGCCTGTGGGAATAGGCTCCAAACAAATAGAGTTATGCTCCAGGCAAATCTGGAGACCAGGACATTAGGTCAGCCTGGCCATCAGACCCGGCAGTGGTCCGGTTGCCCAAAGGCCTTCATCCCAGCTACCCCTTCCCACGCAGAGGCAGGCCGGAAGTGGGACAGGAGGGGTGCCACCTCAGCTGGCAGCCCCTGGGGAGTGTGTGGGACCAGGCTGGCACCGGCTTTACTTAGCCCTAGAAGACTGCGTGTTCCAAGAGTACAGCTGTGAGATGGACAGACGTGGGGTTTTTTTATTTTGTTTTATTGTTTTGTTTATTTGACAGTGAGAGACAGTGAAAAAGGGAACACAAGCAGGGGGAGTTGGAGAGGGAGAAGCAGGCTCCCCGCTGAGCAGGGAGCCTGATGCGGGGCTCGATCCTAGGATGCTGGGATCGTGACCTGAGCCGAAGGCAGACGCTTAACGGCTGAGCCGCCCAGGCGCCCCCAGATGTGGGTTTTTATTTATTTTTTTATTTATTTATTTTTTAAAGATTATTTATTTATTTATTTGACAGAGATAGAGACAGCCAGCGAGAGAGGGAACACAAGCAGGAGGAGTGGGAGAGGAAGAAGCAGGCTCATAGTGGAAGAGCCTGATGTGGGGCTCGATCCCATAACGCCGGGATCACGCCCTGAGCCGAAGGCAGACGCTTAACCGCTGTGCCACCCAGGCGCCCCAAGATGTGGGTTTTTAATCTCCACTCTGGAGTGGGCAGTACATACTCTGGCCAGGAACACCTGCCCAGAGGTGGTTCGCTGCCATCGGTAGTCCTCCGTCCTGGCTGTCTCCAGCTGCAGGAGCAGCAGCTCTGCGACCTAGCGCAGGAGATGTGAGAACACGTTTGTCATTGTTGAGCCAAGTGGTGTTCAGGATGCACGGCTGGCTGGGAACAGCCTCCTGGCCCCTCTGTGCTCATACGGACGGGGTTTAAGGTTGCAGCAAGCCTGGTCACTTGTGTTCCTCGGAATACCGTCGTGTTTGGCCCTGATTCTGTTACCTGATAGCCTCTAGAAAGTAAACTGAGTCCTGCTGCTAGGGTTTGGGGACATGTGCCTCAAACGAGTCTTTCTCAGAAAGCGCCTGTTGGAGTGCTTGGAGAGCAGAGACCTGGGACTTGACTTACCTTCCAAGAACATGTGCTGTGCTTTGCCTGTTTGCTGGTGTTTGCAGAGTCCGTCTGAGATGGACTTGCATTATAACACACGCGTGGTGGTGAGCGTGCGTGCCTGCACGTGCACCTGCCATCCCGCTGCTGTGCTGGGGCACGACTTGGCCCGTAGGGGCTCGGAAGAGGTCCGTGTGCACCTTGCTTCTCAACTCTGCCTTCATGACATCACAAAGTAGCTTGAACTCCACCATGAAAATAAACAGTGCCACACATCGGGGCTTTTTCCTGCCCGTGGGAGAGCTGGTCATTACACATGTACCCACACACCACTGCCTCCAGCCCCTGGGGGTGTACAGGGAAGGGCCAAATTGGTCTAAGGTAGTTCGCTATATCATTAAAATAAGTCAACTGACTTACCCCTATTTTTAGTCCATAATGTTGCTCAAGAAAGATTTAATTTGTCTTATAAGAACCCTAGGGTTTTTCAATATGTATGTATTTACAAACATACAAAACATTAGGTTTAAAAATGATAAAAAGCAACACATTTATTATGGGATATTAAGACACTGCAGAGAAGTAAAAAGGCTGAAAGTTATCACCCTTAGTGTTACCCTCCAAAGAAGATAATTTTTAAAATAGAATTTTACAAAGTTAAGTTGCTTGACCAAGCTTTATTTTTAAGAAAGCAAGCCACAGGGGCACCTGGGTGGCTCAGGTGGTTGGGCGACTGACTGTTGGTTTCAGCTCAGGTCATGATCTCGGGGTTATGAGATCGAGTGTTGTGTCAGGCTCCATGCTTAGCGCAGAGTCTCTCTCCCTCTGCCGTCTACCCCCGTGCTCTCTAAAATAAATAAATAAATCTTTAAAAGAAAGGAAGGAAGGAGAAGGAAGGCAGGCAAGCCACAAAAGGGAAGCACTCCTCTTGATTAGGTTAAAATGACCCTTCTTCCTTGTGGAAAAAGCCAATTGGAAAGGTTAATTTTCATTCTTTTACGAGCACTTCAATTAGCCATGATTCAAAAAAAAAAAAAAAAGCTGCTTTTCCACAAACTGAGAACAAGTGCCAGTTTCCCTCCTCCTGTCCTGGATCCTAAGGTCCAAAAAATTATGATTATTTTCTGACTTCGTGTGTTAGCAGGAATTTTAGGGGTTACAAAATCATAAGCTACACTGTCCTCGCAGTTCTCCCTTTGTGATATCTGAGCTCCCTGAGAAAGGATCCTCTAACATGAGTTCAGCCTTTGGCATCACTTAAAAACGAAGGCCCCTTCCAACTGCACGATGGGAAAGTCAGCGGTAACTGTGGCGTGTTCGAGGACCCACAACGTGCAGCTGTCGGGGCCTGGTTGAGTTAAGGGGCACACATCGGGGCATATTCGCTGAGATGTGTTTGCTTTGGAACTAAGACTGTTTTAGAAATAAACTGAGGATCCCAGTGTGATAAAAGAAGTGGGACAAGGCTCTCCTTTTTAAACAGCACTTGTAACTTGGTAGCCTGCATGTCGATGCTGTCACACTGCGGGTTTGGTTTGAACACCCGGCTCCTGGCACGGGTTAAGCCTCATGACCTTGTAGGGCACCACCGTCATCCCTGTCCCGAAAGCTCACACACATGATGTCATTGGAACAGCCCCCGATGGCTTGTCGAAAATCACTCTTGTGACTATTCCAGAACTTGAAGATACATTAATTTCTCCGTTTAAGACGAGCCCATAGCAACAGCTATGCAGAATAGTGAAGGCAGTTGGGATTACACAAAACTCAGACTTGAGGTCCCTGCCTTTAGACTGTCTGCCCTCTGATGGGGGATGCTAGGTACGCATTAGTTCATGAGACCTAACAGAGCTCAAATCGCAGAGCAGGTATCATAAAACCCTATGCTAAAAATGCTTCCATTCGGGCCCCTGGGTGGCCCAGTTGTTTAAGAGTTTGCATCCTGGGATCGAGCCCCCTGTCGGGCTCCCTGCTCAGCAGCGAGAGTCTGCTTCTCCCTCTCCCTCTGTCCCTCCCTCTGCTCATGCACTCTCTCTTACTCCTTCTCTCTCAAATAAATCAATCTTTTTAAAAATGCTTCCATTCACCAAGAGTAAGCCTAATGTCAACTACGGACTCTGGGTAGTAGTGATGTGTCAGTGTGGGTTCATCGCTTGAAACAAATGTACCCCTCTGGTGTGGGACGTGGATAGTGGCAGAGGCTGTGCATATGTGGGGCAGAGGATGTATAGGAATTGTCTGTGCTTTCTGCTTCATTTTGCTGTGAACTGCTCTTTAAAACAAAGTCTGTTACAAAAACAAAAACAAAACAAAACAAAAACCCATCCATGGTCTAAAGAAGCCATTCCCGGGGTGGGAAATGTCTACTGCCCAGCTGTGACATTTCTCATAGGTACCATGAAAGCCAGACTGTGTATTTGGGGAGGCCCTGGACCTTGAGTG
The DNA here is from genome assembly GCF_023065955.2 of Ursus arctos. Taxonomy (NCBI): domain Eukaryota; kingdom Metazoa; phylum Chordata; class Mammalia; order Carnivora; family Ursidae; genus Ursus; species Ursus arctos. The sequence goes on from NW_026622997.1 coordinate 24,172,717, forward strand.
GTTAGAAACGAGTTTTTTTAAAGATAAGAAAGAAAGAAAAATTTAGGGGCACCTGGGTGGCTCAGTCATTAAGCATCTGCCTTCAGCTCAGGTCATGATCCCAGGGTGCTGGGATCGAGCCCCACATTGGGCCCCTTGCTCAGCGGGGAACCTGCTTCTCCCTCTGCCTGCTGCTCCCCCTGCTTGTGCTGTCTCTCTGACAAATAAATAAATAAAATCTTTTTTTTTTAAAGAAAAATTTATTTGAAAGACTTTGTTTCCAATAAACACAGCAAACATCGGTTTGTAAAAGTTTTTATGTAAAAGTGATGAGAGGGAGAGGCTGCGTTTTCATTATGGTTCCTTGGAGAGCGTTGTGTTTGGAAGATTTTGTTTATTCTTTTCAGCACGGTGCAGTAGGGAAGAGGAATAAGGGCCGAGCAAGGGAGGTAGTCAGAGGCCGAGTGGTCTGTAGTGTGACTCCTTCCTGCAAATCCACAAATCTCCAGTAAAATCTGTAAAGAAAAAAAACATCAGACATGCCTACTTTGAGTGGCTTTCTTAAAGTAATGGGAGAGCAGGCTGAGTTTTGTGTTCTGGGCATCTTAGGGTGTAACGGGGATAACTCTTGAGGGTTTAAGAGAGTAAAAGCAAGAGGGAAGCATGAAAGAGAATATGATTGTCAAAGGAAAAATAATTCTATTAGTGCCAGTCTCTTAACTGCAGTGGTCAATTTTGGGAATATCGTTACAGCCAGAAGGATCCCTCTGGTGGATATATTATACCCCCTAACCTAGAAATTGCTGACATCAACACTAGAAACAGATGGTGGTTTCTAAATTGGTTTTATAATAGAACCCAGAGTTATCACACAGAAGAATTTCAGCTACTAACCCGGTTTACTCTAAAATGATGCTCAGAAGGTATGATGATAAAAGACAGCATAGTTAGTCGCGTGGGAAAGTACTCACAATCTGTTAATCCTGGAAGATTATTATGAAACAGAGAAATCACCTGGGGATTGACCATGTTTATTATTAGAAGGTAGATTGAGGGGCGCCAGGGTGGCTCAGTTCCTTGAGCATCTGACTCTTGATTTGGGTTAAGGTAATGATCTCGGGGTCCTGGTATCGAGCCCCGTGTTGGGCTCCCTGCTCAGCGGGGAGTCTTCTCCTCTCCCTCTCCCTCTGTCCCTTCCCCTGCTCACACTCTCACTCTCTCTCGCTCTCTCTCTAAAATAAAAAAAATAAATCTTTAAAAAAAAAGAAGAAGAAGAAAAAGGTACATTGAGCCACCGTGGGAGGAAGTCATGACATCTTTGAACTTGGCCAGAAACTCATATATCTCTTCTCAGTGACTGACTTCTCCAAGATGGCTTTGATAGGACTCACTGCTTTTCATGTATGTGTAATCAGACAAGAAAAAGGTGACAAGATTTTTAACGCAGGGCTCAAAGATACCTTTAGAAGAAATGTATGTGTGGTAACTTTCTTTCCTGCGAGGTATGGGGCAGATCTGAAATGTCTTTCTGTTGGATCCATGGAGACTGGGAAGGATGGTGGGGCAATGCAGGTACTTCCGGGACTGAATAATTGCACTCCCACACATACAGGGCCTCTGAGGTAGCAGGACCTCGGGAGTGTGGGGGTTTAGTTGGAGACTGCGGTGCCAAGATCCCGATTGATAGACCTGGCACTGAGGGAGTGGAGCCAACAACAGGGCCACTTGACTTTGAAGGGATTAGGTATGTAGACCTGGGGAATGATAGTGAGTTGACTACCACAGACGGAGGATCGGACACTCTTTTATGTCCCTGGGCCCAGACATGTTTTCTAACCAGGCTAGTTACAGCTGCCCCAGCATCTGTATCTGGTCCCACTGCATTTCCAGCCAGGTGTGATCTATTCCTGTCCTCACACAGGATTAAGCTCTTTTTTTTTTTTAAAGATTTTTATTTATTTGAGAGAGAGAGCACAAGCGAGAGAGCATGAGCAGCGGGGAGGGACAGAGGGAGTGGGAGATTCCCCGCTGAGCGGGGAGCCCAACATGGGGCTTGTACCCAGGACCCTGAGATCATGACCAGAGCCGAAGGCAGACATTTAACTGAGTCACTCAGGTGCCCCAGGATTAAGCTGTTATTGTTCACAACATGAGACCACTATCTGCCCCAGCTTCACTTTTTAAGAAATCTTTAGCATGGTACTTCTCGATTCTACCTATTTTAAACATAAAAATACCCATGTTCCAACTGTAGATCAGTTGGTATGGAGAGGGGTGGGGTACTGAATTTGGATTAACACATAGCCCCGTTGGTTCCAATGTCGAGCCAGAGCTGAGAACCATTGCTCAGCTGAATCTCCATCTGGGTTCCGTGTAGGGTTTATCTTACGCTTTTATTGCATTAACTTTCATTGAGTTGGCCTTGCATTGACTCTCCAGTTTGCCTGGGTTCTGAACTTTGGTGACTTTTTGTCTTGTCTCCCAACTTCATGCCTACTTGGCCTCTGAAACTTGCATTTTCTTATGCAGGCCTTCATGAATATGGCTTTTCCTAGAGAAAAACCCAGGTGTGTTGGAAGTGTTTTAGTGGAACCTTTGATTCTAATGACTAGGACAAGTTTCTGGTTCCTTCTTCAGTGTCTGGCTCTGAGACTTTAAACTAAGAGGACATATGGTCATGGGAGCATCTGGGATCACAACCCCAAAGCTATAAAAACATGTCTTCAGGGTTCTTGCCATCTTCATGGCTTCTTGAGCTTCAGACCCAAGAAGGAGCTGGAAGGTGGTGTGTTTGTATGGTGTCTCCCACTCAGAGACATCACTCCACTTGTAGAACTTTATGCCCCTTGGAATAGGTGGATAGATGATGTGCTCAAAGTGCACACTTTGCCTGAAATGTACTGCCATATGAGGTAAATTTTCCATATGAGGCAAGAAATACCTAGCCTCTACCGTGGGGCGCCTGTGTGTTGTCTAAAATCCTCATTTGGCTCTTGAGAAAACAGAAAGGACAATGTTATGGCTTCCAGAATTTGGAAATAAGGTGGAATGCTTATAAACTTTTATTAGGCCTTACAAATACCTTCTCCACCTTGTGTCTATTATCCTGAGGCACGGCCATCCAGTGTGACCATTAAAAAAAATGGGGGGAGAACTTTCCACATCTCAGCAGCTTTGGTTAAAACCTCCAGGAGTTCTGGTCTCTTTCAAGTGAGAGGTTAAAAAAAAAAAAAGTTTGCAAGTTGTGGGCTCTTCCTTTGAAATTCTTATTTGCCTTTGAACCTACTCTTTTGCCTTAAAGAGCAGAGTCACCTATGTCACCGAAAGCTGGAGCTGACTAGAAGAGATTTTCAGTTCTGCAAAGCTGACTCATTGTTTCATAGGAGTATTTCTTCTTTCTTAAGTATTTTTTGATGTGACAGTTTCAAGTGATGGTTTTCCCAAGCTCAGATTCTATGATCTGACACACCACCCCTAGGTTATCAACCTGCAGTATAACTTTCAAAACCGGCATAAGCATGAGGGTATTTAAAACAAAAACAAAAACAAAACCCAGCTCCCGAGTAGACTTATAAGTTGTCCTCAAGAGTTACTGAATCGTATATTTGCTAAGTGAGGAAGATATTGTTTAAAGCCGCTTTATCCATTAAATTACTCTTTATTCATTATGTGAAGGACCCATACAATTTAACAATAGTGTTCTAAGGCTTGCCCCCCTTTGTAGTTACCTGGAGGTAGTGGTGCTAATTTTTCAAGAAACTGGAACGGAGATTTAAAATGAAATATGGGTGTAGGCTGCCTAGTGAAATTCAATGAAATCAATACGAAGCTCCTACATTTGCATTCTTCGCATTGGAGCTGAGGAGATGTCAACACACATACATTTCCCAGTAATGAAACTTCAAGAGGAGCTTCTTAATGGAAGATAATCAACTGCACTGCAACTTTAATGAACTCTGATTTTGAAATGCAAACCAAATCCAATATCCTGCAGAAAATTAACCTAGTCAATAATGTAACTTGAAGTGTTACACTGTGAGGACAATCCACGGCACTGACCGCATCTGCCTCTTCGGAGGCTTCACCCCGCGGAGGTGACCGTTCTTCTCAGGTGTCCCCGCCTACCATACTATTGGCTACATGCTACCACTCTTATCCTCAAGGAGGGTGCCCTCGGACTTAGAGTTCCCACCCATGAAATGTCAGCCTCCGTAAGACTTTGTGGAAAGAACAAAACAAAACAAAAACTCACCTGTCTTCATCCGTAGAAAAGAAGGGAGGACAAGCTCCTTCCCAGGGAGACTCAGCCCCAGGTCAGTGCAGAGGACGCATCCTCTCCTCTGCCGAACGGCCCCCTCTCTCTCCCTCAGTCCTCCGTCAAGCCTTGGGGGAGCTTCTCTCTCTTTCCTGGAACCACAGAGACTCTCCCTCGGCCCTTCTGGTTCAGAAAATGGAGCTATTGCCCCGCATCTACCCTTCAAAGTGGAACTCCCTTCCATGAATCCGTGGCCTTTTATCCTTCAGAGGGCCCCTGGAGCAGGCCACCTGCAGAGCATTCTTCTTTCCGGTGTAAAACCACTTCCTGTGATTATCTCCAGTCATGCCTTTTTAGGAGTGGCCCGCAATCCGTGGGTGCAAGAGGTGGTTCTGGCTCTTCTGAGGAAGCACCCTGGTGCCAGGTGGGGCAGGCAGATCAATCTGTAGGTCTGGAACTTGGGAAGGAGATCACAGCTGGAGACAGGTTTTGATCATCCCCGCAGAGCTATGAGTTGACGTCACGGCAGAGGGTAAGATTGTCAGGTGAGGAGATGGACAATGGAAACTAAATTCCACAGCCCCCCTGAATCCTCTGGAAGGTGTGGGCAAGCTCCATAGGGCCCAGTCTCCTGAATATGAGAGAAAGAGAAAGGAAGAAAAAAAACACGGAAAAACATATAGCAACTGGGAAGCTGCACCATGTAGAGAATGGTGAAGGCACGAAAAAGGATGCTTTGCCATTCTGTGCAGCTTTTCCTGAGTTAATGAGGAACACAGGTCATGAAGCCTTTTGAAGCATATTTTGGAGGCAAACAAAGCCTTCCGTAGAAGTGAATTTACAATGATTTATAGGCTCGGTACTGAACAACCGTACTTAGAGTAAATGCAAGGGAGTTGGAGACTTAGCAGTAAGGGCCTGGGGACTATAAGGGGCCACCAGAGCTCAGTTGGTGTGACTTGTGGGCCACAAACCACGTGTGGTATATACAGTGGCACGAAGGCCTGAGATCAAGAGAGACTGTTTCCGAAGCCACGTTATGGTAAAGGTTATCCCCCTCCTCACCCCCGAGTTGCTTGGAGGAAAAAGAATTGGAGGTGTGTGCGAAGCCCACTGCATAAACTTTGTAGTTCATTTTGCACAAATAATCACAGTGTGCATTGTGCACTGAATCCGGGTCACCAGATTTAGCAAATTAAAATACAGGATGCCTAGCTCAAGCTGAGTTTCAGATACACCGTCCTGTGTTTCCGTCCCACGCAATATCTATCCTGTATTTTACAGGACAACTGTAAGCTGAATCTAATTCTCATTAGAGAGTCATCGTATCCAATGTTCTCAACAAAACCTGCTGTTGTCCTGAGAAGAACTCGAGTTAAAGGCCCCTCCATGTATCGCTGTTGTCCTCTGAACTGACTTGTCCTCAGTGGCCTCACCACATGTCTCTCCAATTTCTCTGTAAAATCTCCCTTCCCTTGAATACCAAAGGCTTCAAGAAACACTCCAGATTCTCACCTTCCACACCCACTAGGTCCTTCATGTGGCTCTCTATTCTTAACCTTTTCTTCTAGTTTTTTCTCTTCCTTCAACCCATTCTCCCACCATTTGGCTTTTCAGATGGCTTCTTGTGCCCCGAGGTGACCCTTTCCTCTCATCTGTAGATTCCCTCCGCTTCACACCCCACAGTTGGGAGCCGGCCTTGCCCCCTTCCAAGCAGCAGCTGATTTAGGATTGTGGTCCAGACGGTTCTCGTCTTACCCTTCTTACCCCAGTTAGCAAGATAGATCGGAGAGAGCCTCCCTAAAGTATTCAAGTCAAGAATTTCATGCCCACAGTGGCCAAGACGAAGGAGAGAAGTCCCTTGTACAGAGGGCCATCTCTTTAAGACTCAGCTCTGCGGGGTTTTCAGCGATGGGTGTTCGACGGGCCCTGCGGGAGTGAGGAGCCAGCTCTTAGCAATCACGTGGTTAAAGCACAGGCGCATCTGAGAGTATTTTTACACTGTTTCATGTCATCATACAGGACTAGGATTGGGGGGGGTGGGGTGTCACATAATTTCCTTAGAATCTTTAGGCTCCAGCTCAAAGCCTAATTTCAAAGAACACTTTCATATTTATTCACCCAGAAATAAAAAGATTTTAATTCGAGCTGACGATCTCGACATTTCATTAGCACTGAAATCATGTAAAATCAATTCATGTCACCAGGATTGTTTATTACAGAGAATGAATAAAAAATGTATATAGAGAGATAGAACCGAATAGTGGCAGATTCCACCCAAACGGTTATGGGAAGAAGATGCTTTTCTTTGCTTACAGATGTACTTGCCCCACCGAGTCCTCTGAACTGGGCTCTCTGGTTCTATCTCTGTTGTGACATCTGAGCCTTTCTCGTGACCCAGAGCCCTGAGAGTTCTCTTCCCGGCCCTCGGAGGCATCTTTAGCCCTGCCTGGGATGACAGTGATAAATGCCACGTCTCTTTCTACTGGAAGTCATTTCTACCAGCGTCCTGCGCAACGAGTCCTACCAGCCCAGTACCTGAGGACGTTTTCTGCAGTGACCCAGGGTCTGGGTGAGATCTGGGCAGAACTGGGGGCAAGTACCAGGAACCACTCCCAGATAGTTAAAACATTATTTCCGTGTGAGCTCATGCCATTCCTGCCGCTTTTTATGGAAACAGCTCAGCACTATCTAGCAACATCTGGAATGACTCTCTCTCTCCCTGTGTCTTTTCCCCTCAAAACGCGAACACTGTCAGAGGCTTTTCCTTCTTGGGACGATTTGCCCCATCCACGTGATCGTCATCGTGACCGCCTTCGTCCACCTGGACAGAATGAGTGGGTACACGTAAAAATCTTTGAGGCTGAAGCCAAGCAAGGTCCCTTTCAGAAACACAGACCTTTACCACCCTTCGCTCCTCCTAGCTATTTTTACAGCAGCCTGAGAGTCTGGAGCTTTGGGAACGAGCCAGATGTGTCGGGTGTGTCTGTGCAACCTCGAAGATCTTTGGGGGGGGGGGAACAGTGAAAGAAAGCAATGTTCCTCCTTTCCTCGGCTTCTAAGCCCTTCTGTTAATCTGCATCATGTATGTGCATGGTGGGTTACACTGTTTTACATTCGGGGGAGTAGACTGTACTTTAATTCTCTCTGTGATCTTACTTTTGGGTCCCTCCCGAGCCCTTTATTCTCCTGCCAAATCGCTGACCTGTCTAACCCTCTGTTGCAGGGATCAACCCTGACCTTCATGGAAATTCCAACCGACTCAGGAAAGGAAAATTTTAGCTCCAGCCAGGCCTAGAATCTCGCAATGAAGGGAAGCTGAAATGAGATTTTTATTTGAAATAAGGCACTGTCGAATGGTTGTGACTCAAAAATGGTCACTTTAAAGAATTTCTTTTGTAAAAGCGTTATTATTTTGAAAAACATAGCTTTCGATGGTGCCTGGAAGTTAGACTATAAAAAAATTAAAATAAATGAACTCAATGTTTTTGATAGTGCACAGATCCTGAATTCAAACCCTTAAACTTTATAATAAGGACTACAGTTCTTATACAGCTAATATGAAAAACTACTTCTGAATTATTGAGTCCTTTTTCCTATCTTCCCATATCCTGCCCCCATCCTGAAGGGTGTTTTCAGCCACCAAACACATTGTGACATTGCTTTTCCAAACTTAATTCCATCGGCTATGGAGGGTTAACTAAAATGAGAGTGATTCCAACTACCACTGACAAAATAAGCCCTTTCTCTGGTGGGGCCGGGGGTGGACAGCATCAGACCATCCTCTTACACTTACCTGACCAAGTGTTTGATTTCTAGAAAGGATTTCCTGCTAGTCTGAGGTCAGCGTGTCTTTCGCCAATATGAAAAGTGACATAGAAGTTTGCAGTACCGAAGTTCAGACGAAAGTTTATGTTCAGGGTAGAGTTGTCTGCTCCCGGTCCAACGATGGTGGAACTAGCCCGTGGAGGAGCAAAATGGGACTATCCTTCCATCCCAAGACTGAGGGGCTCTGGAAAATGGAGTGGACATCACTCCGAGCTGGCCAACAAAATAGGAGTCAACAGGTGAAATGCTATTAGTATGAGGCCCTTCGCCTGCCCGTTCTTTACTGGCATTTCATGACCCTCTTCTCTCCATCAACAGCAGCAGAAACAGGGAGGTGCATATCCATATGGAGCACCTTGTAGGTGCTGTGAGATATTTCCAGAGGGGAAGACGGGGCTCTTGCCTTCTACCCAGCCATGCCAGACAACTAAGGCACTTTCTTAGCCTGGCAGGATCACGTCTGCCTTCCAAGGAGAGGTTTGTGATACTTATGCTCTGGAATAGGACATCACAACCGTCTCCCGGGGAGCCTGTTCAAAATGCAGACTACATGCATGTCGCCCCCCGAGATTCTGATTTAATTAGTAGGATTCAGGGCCCAGGAATCTGCATTTTCACGAGCACCCATGGTTTCTGGATGCAACCAGTCAAAGCTGTCAGGCAGGAGGGGCGCCTGGGTGGCTCAGTCAGCTGAGTGTCCCGCTCTTGGTCTCAGCTCAGGTCATGATCTCAGGATCGCGGGATGGAGCCCCATGTCAAGCCCGAGTTGGGCTCCGGGCTAGGTATGGAGTCTGCTTGCGATTCTCTCCCTCTGCCCCTCCCCCTGCTCATGCACATGTGTGCTCTCACTCTCCCTCTAAAATAGATAAACAAATCTTTTTCAAGAAAATGTTAGGCAGGAGAGATGGGCCCCAGCTAAGATTTTCCACGCTCCATGCCCTGAAAGATAGCCTCCAGGATTAATATATATATAATATTCTTTGTATATAATATATTTGTATGTACCCTATTTTTACATTTAAAATATATATATATGTGTGTGTGTGTGTGTGTGTGTGTGTAAAATTAAGGTACACACAGACCCAACTTTCACTTAAGGCTGGAAAATATTAATGTTCCTTAGTAAAGAGAAGTATTTTTGTATCATATGTGAATTATTTTTGGAAAAGAATATGCAGCATGGGGCTGTTCCACGAACTCTTTTAGCTGGATTCTAAAAATCACTCAAGTCTGTCGTGAAGGCTCCTTGCGGCAGAACGTCCCCATGTTGTGTGCGGATGGGGGTGTGTATTGGTTGTATGCATATAAGGGAGAGGAGAGGGAGCAGAGCTCTGAATAGTTTTAATTTGGCCATTCGTTCCTCCCGCAGGGCACGAAGTACAATTGTTATAACCGAAGGTGGGCAGAAGTTCAAACCCCTGAAAGAGGGGTGTCACATTCGTGACACCAGCAGCTCATTTCAAAAGCTCAGCGGCAGAACTATTTTCAGAATTTCTAAACTGGCACAGAGTTGAGGTGCCAGCTAGTTAGAGAAGAGAGAATATATGAATAGAGTCAGGTGGTGTGACCCGAAGACAGTGTGACTTTACCATTATAAATAAGACCCCCGGTTTTCAAAATGTACCCCCCCACACCCATCTCCAGCCTCCCATGCCCTGTGCACTGACTAGTCATAAATCCCCAGGTTCCCATAGTTGAGAACAGTGCCTTCCACCAAAAAATCCCCGAGGTTTGGTAGCACGTGGACTGAAATGCATGCTAAGCCCAAGAAACAGACCTCAAACAGCACTCCCTAATCTTCTTATTCTGTGTGTCTGGGTGAGGCCCTGGGTTTGCACTGTAACAAGCACCCAATGGCTTCCTGATCGGAATTCACCTGGACTCCACTTGAGCCAGACTGCATTCAGGTGTGCGTGCCCGAAGTCGGATCCTTTCTCCAGAAGACGAGGGCTGCTGGGCCAGTACATCGTGAGAAGGACATGCAAACACAGGCCATGCTACCCCTTCCTTCATTCTTTCTCTCGGGATTAGCCCTTGAGAGTCATCGGTACAAGGCAGCCATTTAAAATATAAGAACAAATGACAAGGAATAGAAAAAGCTCTTCTCCTTCTTATGGACAGTGTAGGTAAGATCATATTCTGGAATGGCTTTTTCCTGATCGAGGAGGTTCGAAACCTTTACATTTGCAACCCGCTGAATAAATAGCAGCAGCGTTTGATCTGGAGAATGTTCCCCTGAACAACCTGTAGGAAAGTTGGGGGGGGGGGAGCACACACCCTCTCATCCGTTCTTCCTCAGGACCGAGCACCCTGGGAGGTCTGAGGGCACAGGTGCTTCCCTGTGAGGAAGAGTGGGACTGAAGATGTGGCCAAGAGTTTGGGAAGTCTGCGAGGAGACTGGGAACCAGATTTATACTCCATCAGGCTTTGCAGGAGCGACGAGGGCCTCAGAAAGACTGAGTCTGTGCCAATGGGGAGGCCTGGTCCTCCCTGGCCAAGTTGAGGCACCCAGGAAGACCTGAACGCGGACTGATCTCCAGTGAGGAGCCCCCTGGGAGAAGATGGGGAGGGGGCCCCTCCCTCAAAAGCAGAAGGGGCACCTCGCCAGAAGGGCCATGCGCCCTGGCACAGGGAGCCTCTCTGATCTGCATGGGACCTGGGCTGATACCCATAAATGTTTTTAGCTGCCTGGTGAGGTGCTCAAGTTGAGCAAAACTCACTCCCAACCCTGAATGCCGATGGTTTGCATGATGCGTGGGTTATAGCTGTAGTCCAGACTGCACGTAAACATCTCTATTTGTGCGCATAACATACTTTATTCATTTATTTATTTTTATTGTTTTATTTTTAGAGAGGGAGAGAGCGTGAGTGGAGGGAGGGGCAGAGGGAGAGGGAGAGAGAGAGTCCTCAAGCAGACTCCCCGCTAAGCACAGAGGCTACACAGGGCTCTATCCCACAGCCCTGAGATCAAGGCCTGAGCCGAAATCTAGAGTCAGATGCTTAACCCACTGAGCCACTCAGGTACCCCTATAACTTATTTTAGAGTACACAGTTGATTATATGTTTGAAATCAGAGTTGTGGCCAGTTATTAAAAAAAGAAAAAAAGTGGGGGAAAATACACTTCTCTTTTTGAAAAAGACTATCACGTCCCGGAAGTAATTTTTTTTTGGGGGGGGGTGGTTAGGAGGTAAACAACATTATTGGTGAAAACAGTTAACTTGTTCTGTAGCAGCAGGCATGGTCTTGGGTGTTGGGAGACACAGGAGTTAAAAGATCTTAATCGAAATCATCAGTTTCATCGATGAAGTGAAGTCTCAGTGGGTCAAATGATCGGTTCCTATGGAACAGCTGGTGGGTCTCAGGTGCTTTGACTCCGTTCCATTGTTGTTGGTACTGTGCCAGGCCTTCCCCCCACTGCTGAAACCACAAGCTCAGAGATGGTGGGTGGGGGGGCAAGGGAGAAGTCATTGAGGCTTCCGGTCATAATTTCACCAACAGGACAAGATGGTTTGGAGAAGAGAATGGAGGGAAAGACTAACATCAGGCAGAGCAACTAAGAACAGGATCAGCGTCAACAGGAAAGTTGCCACAAGGTGCTATAAGGAGGAACCACTTTGGGTAGAGAGCATCGGAGCAGGATTAGGAAGGAAAAGCATCGGCTGAAGGAACTTGAAGACAGGCCTCTAGAGTCAGGTGGGCTAGCATGGGAAGGGGCTGCAGAATGCTCGAAGTCTTGCGGTCCATTCTGGTGTCCTAGGTAAGACTCAGGGCGGGCTGGCAAGGGTTGGATGTCAGGCCAAAGGTGTATCAGTGTGTGTGTTGCCGATGTGTTTGAACAGGTGAGCACTACAACTGAGCCCAGGTGTGAAGAGGATGAATCTGGAAGCAGCAGAAAGGGTGGATTTCTGCAGGGCAAGAACATAGTCAGACATAAGGGAGATTCTCGCCAGAGTAAAGGGAAGCGTTCACCAGGGCCTGAACTAAGGCAGTGGCAATTATGACCTTTGGGACACGTGAACTAGAAGCTGGACCTGGTTGGGGGGAAATTATGGGTTTCGTTTGGGACCTATCACATTTGAGACACTGGCCAGCTGTCCCTGGGGAAATGTCCAGCTGGCAGCTGGAAACCTGAGCCCAATGGTAGAAGCACTGAGCTGGGAGCAGAAGCGAGGCTGCCTATGTTTTGGGACAGGAGGAGGGAGAGGACATAAATGGGAGGCATTCCGTATGTGAGGGGCTGCTCCGATGCAGCAGGACAGAAGCCAAGGCACCAAAGAAGTTCACAGCGGAAGGGGTGGTGGACAGTGTCGCCTGCGGCAGCAAGGCCAGGGAATGACCCCTGGGGCTGGGGGTGCCAGTGGTGTTAGCCCTACAGGCAGAGTACAGAATAACTAGGAACCTAGGCATTGAAGTGAAGGAGCAATTTAGTCTCACCTCAAGGGAGGATATAATTGAAGGAAGGATGTATAAATGAGTGAATGAATGAATGAATGAATGAATGAATGAGGCACCTGGGTGGCTCAGCTGGTTGAGCTTTGATGCTTGATTTCCGCTCAGGTCATGGTCTCGGGGTCATGAGATCAAGCGTGGGGTGGGCTCCATGCTCAGTGCAGAGTCTGCTTGAGATTCTCCCTCTCCCTCTGCCCCTCCCCCCACTCATGTTCCCTCTCTCTGTCTTTCATGTAAATAAATAAATCTTAAATATATATATATAATTATATTTAAATATATATATATATATATAGAGAGAGAGAGAGAGAGGCATTCATTCATTCGTTCATTCATTCACATTAATGTTGGAAGGACAGGCCCTGGCACAGGCGAGGCCCCGTGTCCCTTTAGAGGCAGCGTGGAAGCTGATGGCACAGAGGAGAGAAGTTAACAGAAAGGAAGTTTAGTGGGTACAGTGGGTGGCGGTTGCACGAGACGGCGAGTGAGTGCAATGCCACTGAGCTGTGCACTGAAATATGGTGGAAGGCTTACATTGTATGCTGGTCTGCTTTACCACAATGAGACAGGGAGAGAATGACAGTCTTCCAGTTGCGTAGATGCAGAGGGGGAGGGACCCAAGGTGGGCTTCTGAGGGTGAAGCTTTAGCCATCGAGGCAGGACCAGCAGAAGCCCACAGGCCCAGGTGCCAGAATGGCCCCGTTTCAGGGGTGATGTGAGAGAGTCTTGGTAAGTCTCAATCCTCTCATGTCCGTTCTCTACTTGAAATCTGTCAGGGCTTCCCCATTTCTCTGAGGATAAAATTCTGAGTGTGCCCGGACCTCCAGGCCTGGCGTGAGCTGAACCCTGTGTGCCTCCCCAACTGTGTCATAGCTCCCGTCACACTCCTCAGTGCCGCCACCCAGGCCTCCTCGGGTCCCCCAGAGCACCAGGCACATTCCCTCTGAGCGGCCCCACTCATCCTTCGGGTTTCAGCCTCGACGTCCCTCCTGAGGAAGTCCTTCGAGGGCCCCTTTGGCGAAGTGGTCTCCCTCTTCCTCCGTTACCCTCAGTCACCGCAGCCGGCCGTTTCCTCCGTAGCCCCTGTCACGTTGTGGAATGACGCACTCACCGTCTCCCACTAGTCCGTGAGTGTATGGGGATGACACCACCACGACTGTCCTGTCCCTCCCCACAAAGCTCCCTCCGCACGTCGAAGGAGCTCAGTAAGCACGCGCTGAATGGAGGAATGACCCATCTCTTGACTTTTCGCAACAGTGCCCGGCAGCCTGGGCTCCGGAGAAAGACAGCAGAGGCCCGTGGGGCCATAGGCCTGGGAATGACATTTGGGACCGTGTGCGAGAAGCTGTGGGCAGCAGGGACCCACGAGCTCTGAGGAAAATGCACGGATGACCACAGGACGTTGAATAGACCGCGGGTGACGAAAGTACCCAAACAAGGAAGAGATGCAAAACTTGGTGCTCAGGTCCTATTTGCGCTCCACACAGCAACTGGAGACGGGTCGAGCCGAAGAGCCCATTCACACCCCCACCCCTGTTTCCCGCGAGCCCAGCACAGCCTGAAACACGGCGGCCTAGAAGCCCCCCACTGGGCACTTGCTCCCCATCATCGTTTGCGTTCTACACACTAGCTCACTTGATTCTCACAGCCATCCTCTAGAGTCGGTCATTCCTGGGGATCGGGCAGTGAGCAAGGTGGCAGAGCCCCCGTTAGACCCGGGCCTCTCTCTCCTTGCAGACGCTGGGCTCTCCTCACTCGCATACTGTTCCCCAGCGTGTGCGGCTTCGCATTGACCGGACTAACTCCAAAGCAGTCGCGGAGGATCGAAAGGCAGGCAACACGCTCAGAAGGTTTACCGCAGAGGCATCTTCCATGTGCCCGTGTGACACAAATAGTTGGTCCCTCGCACAGCGTTTAATTGCCACATCACTTCCATTTGGACCTAAAATCTTCTCTTTTTGCAAACGACTGCTTAAAATGACCTTGCCCAGAAACCAACCCCTGCGTGTTGCTGACTCGACTGGAGAGCGCTCACGGATGCCCCACATATTGGATCCCATTTGGGGTCATCCTTTCTCTCCTTTTAAGCACCAAATGCTGTCTTTGGCACTTTGCAGATTGGACATAAGGTGTTCCCTTCAGGGGCGTAGAGGGAACGCCATAATTTTCTGCCCTGCTTCATGCTCTACTCGGCTTCAGTTTTTGCTGTTTATAAAAATTAATAGGACCGGTTGTATAGGGAACCGGGAGCCGCTTTTGGGGTGGAGTTTTGTTGAAATTCCAGCTTGGGAGCTTGGAAGGAAAAAGCCAGATCGAAGTGAGGTAATGCAAGGAAAAGTAAATATAAGGAGACAGGCTGGAGAGGATGATGAAGTGCCAGTCCCCCCTCACAGCACATTTCCAAGAAGAAACGTATTTTCGTGACCGGCTCACATGTCAGTAGTCAACCGGATGGATTATTTTGGCAAGAGTGAGTTCAGAAAATCTGCTTGATAATGTTCACCCAACCTGTATGGCCTTCCTGTTGATGTCAGTGTTTTCCAGAGAAGTGAGTGCCCCTGAGCCACAAGGAGGGTGCGACCCCAGGCAGGAAACCTTCCCAAACCGGCCTGCTTTGGGTAACGTCGAGACGGTTCCATTTAATGCAGAATGACCGTTGCACGGCAGAGGGAATGTTGATGTCAAGGCCCCAGGAATTATTTTTCCTCAGTTGCACATACATCTGCTTCGCTGTTAGAGTGGCGACAGCACATGTGGGACAGATTAAAGTGACACAGAGTACAGTGAGATGGTCTTACGGCAAGTGCTAGAAACAGTGGTAAGGGTCCGTCTCATCTTCATCAGACCACAGCTGTGGAACTAAATTAGCCTGCTAATAACCTCTTGTGGACAAGCTTTACCCAGGGGCGAATGACTGAAAAACAATACATTTCGCTTTTAATCATGATGAAGATTCCTGTTCATGCGATGAGAACCTCACACGTCACCCCGCAGATACAAAGAGGGTTGTGAAACCTTCAGGAAGCCGTGTGCAGTGTACGTGGGTACCCACACTCTTCGCCATCAGAGGGCCCTGTTTATAAATCACAGCGTTTTTAAATACAAGGATGTATTGAGTTCTCTAGGGCTGTGGTACAAAGAACCCCACTGCCTGGGGGGCTTACACAGCAGAAAGGGATTGTCCCAGATCTGGAGGCTGGAAGTCCAAGATCAAGGTGTCGGTAGGGTTGATTCCTTCTGAGGCCGGGAGGGAGAACCTGTCCCAGGCCCCTCCTCTGGTTTCTGCTGGTTGTTGGAGTTCTCGGGTGCTCCTTGGTTTTGAGAAGCACCACCCTGACCTTGGCCTTTGCTTTTCACAGTGCGTTCTCCTTGGTGAATGTGTCTGGATCCAAATTTCTCCTTTTATAAGAACACCAGTCATACAGAATGAGCGCCCACCCTGCTCCAGTAACTAATTACCTTTACAGTGACCCTCTTCCCACATAAGGCCACATTCTGAGGTGCTGTGGGTTAGAACTTCAACATATGAACTGGGGGGCGGGGGGCATAATTCAAGCCATAACAAAAGAGTTGGTCCTATATCTTAGGAGGTTGTTAACTGGTTTATAGACAATACAGGCTCTTCATTTCTCTTTTCTGTGTTTTTGTTGTTGTTGTTGTTATTTTTGTGTGTTTTTTGCTTCCCAGCTTCTTATAACAGAAATTACTAAAGAAAGAGGCTGGGGCGCCTAGATGGTTCAGTAGTTTAAGCGTCTGCCTTCCGCTTGGGTCATGGTCCCAGGGTCCGGGAATAGAGCACTACGTTGGGCTCCTTGCTCAGCGGGGAGTCTGCTTCTCCCTCTCCCTCTGCCTCCCGCCCCCTACCACTCGTACTCTCTCTGTGTCTCTCTTTCTTTTTCAAATAAATAAAATCTTAAAAAAAAAAAAAAAGGGGGGGGAAGAAAATAAAGTTCAAGCCAGTGTATCTCACTTTGTTGCACTAAAGCTTTGGTAACTGGTTGGGGGTCAAAACAAGGCTTTTAGTTCATAGTGGGTATAGGTGGCTTCCCGTCGCAATGATAAATAACAGGGCAGTGGCCGAGGCCAGAAGGGCCAGAACTAATTATAAATGACAATGATGAAGTAAGGACTGTCATCTAGCCTGAAGTCAGGCACAGCGTTCGTGTGTCTTGTTCTTACGATGCTCTTTGACACCTGCGGGGACGTACGGGTGGCAGCTTCCTCTCCGGGTTGACCTGAGGGTGTCTGCACCACACAGCAGAGCTGGGGCGTCGCTGTCTGGACTCCCAGGACGCAGGATGGGCCACGCTTGAGACATGCTCTCAGAGCTGGTAGGCTTTCACACCCACACACAGGCCTGTTTGCGGGTCAAAACATGATGCAGCCCTTATTTAAAAAAAAACAAAAACAAAAACAAAAAAAACCTCTTCCTTCCCCTACTTCCCTGCCTCGTTTTCTTTTGAACCCATTCCCAAGACCTCATGTGAGACATGCTGTTTTGCCCCATCTTTCTATCTTATTAACTGATTTTTAGGGGAAAGGGTTTTAACAGCTTTCTCCTAGGGAAATTATTCCGGCATTTCAACCACCAGAGTTTTTCCAGAACATTTCAAACCTCAGCAGAGAGTTTTTAAGGTACCCAGGAGAAGATGTTTAGAAAATGAAATTTCATTTTACTGATTGCCGCGCTGCCCAGCTTTGAGAGGGCTGTGGTCAGGGTTACGGGAGAGCGGCACCAGGGCAGATTACAACACAGCGCTGACCTTTTCCTGCCCAGCCCAAGCTCCAAAACAAAACCAACCCCATCTTACTAAACCATACCTGCGTCTTTTCTGGGAAATGCCCCAGAATGCAAACTTGTTTGTTTTTTAAGATGGTTTTCCTTGCCTCAGAGAACAATCCCGAAACTTAAGTCAATAAGGTTCTCATGGTACAGAAGCATTTTGCCTCCTCGGGTTGAGCTGGGGCTTTTTTTCCCCTTCCTTTTTTTAACGCACGTCAAATGCTGCACATCCCAGTTTGTTCTGGGCAGCTCACGCAGTCTTAATCTTAAAAATATGAAAATTAAAAGGCATAATTAGAGCTAAAACGGGACACTTTATTTTTAAACCAAAAGAAGCAAAAACAGCAACAGAGAAGAAAAGAGTCTAATTAGGGCCGTCTCTGGGGCAAACACACACGTTAGACCCTGTCCCTTCTGCTTTCCCTTGGTGCCCTTCGCCTCCTCACCTGCTCCCAGCCTCCTCTCCCCTCCCCTGCTGTAGCTCTTGGGTTCTCATTCCGTCCCAGCTCCATCCACTGAAATAACGAACCTTTAGGAACAAATTTAATCTGTCTTTGTAACAATGCACTTTTCCCTCTCCAGAATAAAGGGGGGTTTAGGGATGAGGATGTGCTCAGCCCAGGGAATGAATTGCTGGCTTTGGGTAAGGTTGGCTCTAGGTGGCACAGCTCTATTTGCCTACTGGTGTAAACCCGAAACATAATGGCCCGTAGTCATTAAGCACGTGTTATGCGAGCGCCTGGGTGGCTTAGTCCATTAAGTGTCTGCCTTCAGCTCAGGTCCTGATCTCAGGGTGCTGGGATTGAGTCCCGAGTTGGGCTCCCTGCTCAGTGGGGAGTCTGCTTCTCCCTCTCTCTCTGCTCCTCCCCGCACTCATGCGCGCCCTCTCTCTCTCAAATAAATAAATAAAAATCTGTAAAAAAAAAAATGTATTATGCACTTAGATGTTGACTCATTTGTGTTTTTTAACAACCTGTGATGACATGTGCCGTGATTTCATCTTACAAGCGAAGAATTTGAGGGTCACAAGTTACCTGGCAGTCCTGGCAAAGAGGGGAGAGGAACCCGGGTCTTTCTGACTGAAACTTGAACCATAAAAATGTAATAACCAGGGGGAAAGAACCAAGAGAACATCGAGGCAGAGGCCACAGAGTGTTCTTGAAGCAGAGTTACTCAAGGTTCAGGACTTGAGAGGGTCAGGGAAAGTCACCGAGTTCCAGTATTTTCCATCTTCCTTTCACCACAGGGAAGGCTGGGTGTGTTCCTGGCCGCAGATGAGGCCTGGGGGGAAAACTTAAACTGGTTAAAAGATCAGATGTGTGCGTACAGTGGAATATCAGTCAGCCTTTAAGAAAAGAAGGAAATCCTGCCCCATGTGACAGTATGGAGGAACCCCAAGGATGTTATGCTAAGTGAAATAAGCCAGTCACCGAGGAACAAGCACCGCATGATTCCACTTACAGGAGGAATCGAAAATCGTCAGCCTCCTAGAAACAGGGGAACAGCGGTTGCTGGGCCTGGGGTCGGGGGGTGAGTCTCTGTTCAGAAGACAAAATGTCAGAGTTCATATAAGATAACTGCGTTCCAGAGTCTGCTGTGCAGCTGTGTCTCCCGTTAACGGTACTGTGTCCTACGCTTAACGATCTGTTACGAGGATGGGGCCTGACTGGTGGATTGGTGGGGTGAAGGGTCAGGGGAGGACTCAGTGAATGGAGGGATCCCAGGTCCCAGACAGGAGGCGAGGGAAGCAGGGCAGTGGATGTTTTTCCTGACTCTCTCGCCCTTTCCATCTTGCTGGCTGCAGCATTCTGTCCTCACCTCCAGCTGCCAGGCCTGCTTCCAGGCTGGAAGGATTTCAGAAGGTGTCCGCTGCGTCTGTCCCCTTCCGTCAGGATATCACTCTCAAAGACACCCCCAGTGGTCCGGGGCTTGTGTCTCGCTAACTCGGGGTCTCCCTGGGCTGAAAAGGAGCCTGGAGAAACAAGTCATCCGCCGGAATTATAGCTCCGAGAGAGGGGCGTGGTGGGCAAGGAGCGGCGTCCGTGGCCGCGGTTGCCGTTCACACTTGAGTGTAAATAACTGATCGGTTTGCTTCTCACCTGAAGTCCGTTACGCTGGGAGAAAGGAACTGGGAGAGGCACACAGATGGGAAGTAGACCCACGGTGAGGAAAAGGACGGGTCGTTTCAACAGACAGTGCGCTTTAGGGAAATTTCTGAGCAGTTCAAAGCGCAGATTGCCGTGGAGACAGAAAACAGCCGGACAGTGGAGGGCACCCAGGGTGGGCGCAGGGCCCCAGGATCCAATGGGGGGGATGGCAGCAGGAAGGGATGGCAGCAGTGATGAACCCGAGCGATTGTGTCATGTTCCCAGAATGGACAGTTTTTCTGGTGCACCAGCTGCTAAACCTCTTCCCCGGTGCCCTTCTTCGCTGCGCACACTGACCCTCGCAGACGCCTGCTCTGAGAAACACACAGCCAGGACCCTTGCCGGGTGACCAAGAAGGATGCTCCTGTCGTGCGGCTGCAGGGGGAGGAGCCTAAGGAACCGACTGGCCCCCGGGGCTCCTGGCCCGTGTGCCCTCTGGAAGGCCGCCTGGTCCTCACGCAGCTGCACGGTCTGGGATGAAGCCTCGATACACCCTGGCAACTGCCTTCACTCCACCAAAGACCATTGGGGCCAATCTTGAATTCCTTTATCAGGAACACGACCAATCATGAATTAATTCAGTGCAAGGAGCCAAAAGGAGAGGAGATCCTAAATCGTTCCACTGGATTTCTTCTCCCTCATTTTCTTCCAGTTGATTTTATTTCGGTTTCATCTCGACGTTTCCTGAGCTGCAAAGGCGTGGGTTCCCTCCACACACACCCGCCCCACGATGAGGTCAAGGCGATGGGCTTGGGGAGGATTCTCACCTCCTTGGTCTCCCGATGGACAGAGCTGCAGGCGGCTCTCAAAGGCAGACACTGATTCTTTGTGGGCACCGCGGTGGGTGACTCACCAGAGGTCATCCGTGGAGCCAGAGGAAAGCTGCCATCCTTCTCGGGACTTGCAGCTGACCTCACAGGCGGCACGACGCCCAGAGAAGGGTTTGCCCTGCGGTGTAAAGTCTCTCGTTTCTACTTTACGCCTTTGGCATCAATTGCTGGAAGATGATTTTTTCAAACTTGCCTTATTTAAAGAGATTCTATTGATTTGTTGCTGTACTGCGCTTTCAAATTACAAGGGGCGCCTGGGGGGCCCTGTTGTTAAGTGTCTGCCTTTGGCTCAGGTCGTGATCTCAGGGTCCTGGGATCGAGTTCCGCATCGGGCTCCCTGGTCAGCAGGGGAGTCTGTTTCTCTCTCTGTCTGCTGCTCCCCCTGCTTGTGCTCTCTCTCCCTCTGACAAATAAAATATTTTTTTAAAAAAATCAAATAAAATATTAGTTATTTGGGGCAAGTCAGATAATGAAGACTGTTCTATTTATTTTAGAATTTTGATAACCTAGTGAAATTAATAGGCGAAAACAGTTTAATTAATCCTCTCAATTACCAAAATATATTTATCAAGTGCTAGTGCTAGAGAGGCTCCATGAGGCATTGTATAAAGACAAAAAAATCCGTAATCTTCTGGGAAGTCATTTTCAACCTAGGGAATGAATTGATATTTTCTATTCAAGCCCACAAATTAATTGCAATGCGATTTGAAAATTAATTGCTGTACAATTGACTGTAGGTTCAACTTTCTTTTTTCCGTGGCCTCACAGGTCCTTGTAGATGCTCGCACTGTTTTGCTACATTAAATTCCAACTCCCCATTTATTTGCTTGTCTCCTCTACCAGCCAGGAAGCTCCAAAATGATTTGGGGCGAATAAATACGTGTCTGGCAATCAGGAGGAGAGCAAAACCGAACCGCGAGCACTGAGTTAAAGCAGTTGTATGAAGGGTGGTAATTCCTGGAATAGAAGTGCTCAGTTGATGAGGGCTTCAGAGGGGAGGGGGTGGGGGAATGGGACAGACTGGTGATGGGTAGTAAGAAGGGCACGTATTGCATGGTGCGCTGGGTGTTATACGCAACTAATGAATCATGGAACTTTACATCAAAAACTAGGGATGTACTGTATGGTGACTAACATAATATAATAAAAAATTATTATAAAAAAATAAAAAATTAAAAAAATTAAAAGAAGTGCTCAGTTGAAGGCACACACTTACTCCGAGAGCAGTATAAAAACCCACAGAAACACGCGCATCTTAGTCCCCCAAACTTAGCTAGGATCCTCCTGGCGGTGGAGATGAGCAGGAGCGGACGTGAAAAGTTCATTTTCAGACCTTCAGTCTTTGCTTCTCCATCCAGCTCTGACAGCTCCCCCATTCATTCACACCCTCAACTGCCTCTGAGCTGGACACCCCTGACCCCACCAACTCGCAGGCCTGAATGGCATCCCTTCCCTTTATAGAGACCAGCCAGTGCCTCGTCATCATCATCTCAAAAGAAAAGACACCAAGCACCTCGTCGTGGTCAGCCTGCTGGGCTCCGCCCTCCCCACCCACTCTCCACCTGCCGCCAAGTTCGCCATATGCATTAGTCATGATACATTTCTTGCAGCTCTTGAGCTTGCTGTGTTGTTTCCCACCTCTGCGCTTTGGTGCCTGCTGTTCCGTCTGCGCGGACTATCTCTCCTCCCTTTGTCTTCCTGCAACCCCATGTTCAGAGGTTCAAACTCAGCCCAAGGGTTAAGTCCATCGAGAATCCTCCCTTCCTCTTGTCTCTTCCTTCGTGACCAGCTTTCTCTGCTTCGGTGTTAACACCTCTCATTCCATCTTCGTCACTTTGTTTCTGTGACTGTCTCCCAACGCCGGCAGAAACTGGGTCTAGTTCGTCTGCCCGCTCTGAGGTTCCACGTGATATCTGCTACGTTGTGGGCACCCAAGTCGTATCTGTGGGGATGACTGAGTGAAGGAATGGATGTGGGCTTCATTGAAGAGGGTGAACTGCAACCCCCCCCCAACAGGTGGGGATGACAGGTGTTGAATGGCCTTGAATTCCAACGTGTACGTGGATTTAAGCACAAGTACTGTATCCAGGTTTCCCCCATCCGAAAGTAGACCATTCCTGTGAAACGTTTTGTAAGCCGAAAATGGTAAAACAAAGAGGCAATCATTAATTTTTAAGGAAAGGGTTTTTTTGAGCATTCTCAGACCTCCACCTGTTAGGTGTTTCGGATACCATCTGACACCTCGCTAACAGATGCACGAAATAAATGGAGATAAAACACGGATGCTCACAGACACGGTTCAGAGCTCTCGGGGCCTGACGTTGAGTGTAGTTCTCGGGGGAAGGAGCTCCATGGGGACAATCTCACTTCTCGGGGTGCACTTCCTCTGTGAGGGATCACTGCAAAACACACACTGAACACAATTTCTACTTTTTGCCTTTTTGCATAAAAGCAAAAATCCTCTTAGGATTTCTTTCAATTCATGAAAACAGGGAAGAATGTAGATCTTAACGGGGGCACCTGGGTAGCTCAGTCGTTAAGCGTCTGCCTTTGGCTCAGGTCATGATCCCAGGGTGCTGGGATCGAGCCCCACATCGGGCTCCCTGCTCAGCGGGAAGCCTGCTTCTCCCTCTCCCACTCCCCCTGCTTGTGTTCCCTCTCTCGCTGTATCTCTCTCTGTCAAATAAATAAAATCTTTAAAAAAGAATGTAGGTCTTAACGTAAAAGCGAAATGATGTCATGCACACTTGTGAAAGGTAGAGGCCACCTGTATTCTTTCTGTCCTAGAACAGTGGTTTTCAGAGGAGGACGCCCCAGACCAGCAACATCGGAGTTAGCTGCAAACCTGTCAGAAATGTCAAGTCCTGGGCCTCCCCCTGGACCAACTGAGGCAGCAACTCTGGGGACTGGACCCAGCAATTAGTGTTTTCGAAGCCCTCTGAAGTTTGGGACCTACTGCCCTAGGGAATAAGGAAGTCGGGATTTCACATTATGTGGGTGTCCTAGCTTGAATTCAGTACAGATTAATGAGTTTTCACAGGCTCACCGGAGTGAGGACAATCGCTGGTGACTGTCTTCCATTTACTCACGTACCTAAGACCCCACTGCTTCAGATCAGCTTCTCTCTCTTACATGGGATTTCCCACACCTCTCGGTTTCTAATGCCAGGACAGAAAGTTCTAGAGGATAAGATCTAGAACTTTTGATTAACATGAAGAGATATATCTGGAATGAAAAAAGGCCTGTTTATGTTGAAACAAGTCCATTAGCCTCAGGGTCTGTAGCGCCTTATTGGGGAGAGAGAAGGCGGGTAGTAGGCAGATCACAGATTTGAAGTTAGAGGTGCCTGGGTTAGAATCCTACCTGCAATAATTTGAGCTGACAAACCCCTTGACCTTCGTGGGCTTTCGTTCCATCAAAGTGAAAGGGGAATAACAGTCCCTATCCTCTGGGGGTGTTGAGGGGATCACATGGGTAAAAGGCCTCTCCTGGCCACACTCACGAGAAGGTATCCGGGTGGGGCAAAATCAATCTTTGTTGCACTCTGAGGCCAGGCTACCCCGAGATGTTCTAGCAAGGTTTGGTGACAGAGGGACCCTAGTAGGGTTGCCAGATAAAATAGAAGGCATTCAGTTAAATTTGAATTTCAGATAAAGGAGGAATAATTTTTTAGTTACTATTAATGTGTCCCATGCAATATTTAGAACATTCTCATGCTAAAAAAAAAAAATCATCATCATCCTGTATCTGAAATTCAAATTTAACTGGCTGTCTTATATTTTTATTTGCTAAACCTGGCAACCTCGGATTATTTTATGGTAGGTGCGAGTTCCATGGTATGGGTTTTCTCCTCCCTCCCTAATGTTTTATTAAAGGCCATTTTTTAAAAAAGACTTATTTGTTTATTTGAGAGAGAGAGAGAGAGAGCAGTGGGGAGGAGCAGAGGGAAAAGGAGAGAGAGTCTGAAGCAGACTCCTCGATGAGCACGGAGCCTGACACAAGGCTCGATCTCATGACCCTGAGATCATGACCTGAGAATAAAGGCCATTTCTTTTTTTTTTTTAATG
Organism: Ursus arctos; assembly: GCF_023065955.2. Classification (NCBI taxonomy): domain Eukaryota; kingdom Metazoa; phylum Chordata; class Mammalia; order Carnivora; family Ursidae; genus Ursus; species Ursus arctos. The sequence continues at coordinate 24,197,056 of NW_026622997.1, forward strand.
TTTTTTTTTATTGTATTATGTTAGTCACCATACAATACATCCCTGGTTTCTGATGTAAAGTTCGATGATTCATTAGTTGCGTATAACACCCAGTGCACCATGCAATATGTGCCCTCCTTACTACCTATCACCAGCCTATCCCATTCCCCCGCCCCCCTCCCCTCTGAAGCCCTCAGTTTGTTTCTCAGAGTCCGTAGTCTCTCATGCTTCATTCCCCCTTCTGATTACCCCCCCCCTTATAAAGGCCATTTCAGAGCTGCACAGGCTGGGCACACCTGGTGAGGGCACCCAGCACAGAAAGACACTGGATGATGTGGGGCCCAACGGGGGAGACCCGTCTGCTTGTCTTGGGGATTGGGGGGAGGGAAGAAAGGAGGGGCGAGGAATGACATGATGGGGGATGCACCTAACATTCTTGCCTCCACTGGCAGAAGGACCAGGAACCACCTCTTGCCCTTCCTGCCACACCAGGTACCTCTGGAGGTGAGGTTCTGGTCATCGCCCCATTTCTGGGCACTCACTGCACAGCTGGGAGTCAGATAAAATATTAAAAGCAATAACCATCCTTTTCTCGGATTCTGCGATGCTTATTTTTAATTCTCCAATCTGGTGTTGGTACAGTAACGAGGCTTTCCTAAATCTAGCAAACGAGCTGGATCTTAAAGCACTTGCTTATTTCCACCCCTTTGAAAATGTTTAGCAGCTGAATTATTTAAACTAGAAAAAGATGAGGGAGTTAGAAAGGAGGGCTGCTTGCCCCAGGCACAGCCAGGGGAGGGTGCTAAAATGTGGTTATCAAGAGATCAAAGAACTAAGGAGAGACTCCTTTGATCTGATGCTTGTCAGAGTTGCAATTAGATCTTTGAGACTCTCCACTTGTCCACACCCCACACCCCACTCCACCCCCACCCCCACCCTTTGCTTCGCTTTTCTTCTCTTTCATGGACACCTGGAAGTGTTAGACCAAGGCGTGCCCTAGAAAAAGCCCGTGTGGCTATGGGAAATGAGTGTGCCCTAGGACACCAGAGACATCATCTCTCCTGGAGGAAAACCCCTTCTCTAAATACAGTTGCTTTCATTCATTATTTTTGAGGGGAAAGGGGGTAAATGTGGAATCCCCCTACCCCCCACCCCCCATTAGACCAGCAGAGGCATGTCCCAGTGTGTGAGCTGATATTAACCATCCTGTGGTTTCAATGCTTTTCCTTTGATACAAACAGGAAAGGTACCAATTGGCTGGGACTAGCTTTTGGTTGCCTGGATTTTCCAAATGTTTGGGGCACGGGGTCCCCAGGGGAGGTCTGTCAAATCTGAGCAAAGGCCACTGCATACCCAAGCCAAATTCTACCTCTTTTGATTTCTGTGACCTTTATTTTCCAAATAACATAGGACTCTACAACTGTATTTAGAGCCCTGCCCTGTCTCCCCTTTACCCCGAAAAGCTGCTTATCAGGGGCTTTAAGATCTTATTTTGGCAGACCTCGAAGCAACCTCGGTCTCATTCTGAGACTTTTTTACACAACTTGTACTCGTCGAGAGAGTACAAGAATAATGGGGTACATTTCTACAGATGAGTCAAACACTTTGTCCCTATCAGCCCATGCAAGATACAGAATGTCTGTGGGTTTAACGTTTGTTTCCTTAATGGACAAGATTTGATATGTGTGTTTCCTAATCCTGAGCTATTGAAATATTGATTCTCATCCTGACCTGGCCTCCTGGGATCGGAGCCAGTGTGTATCTGCACTCCACATTTAGACTGTCTTCCTGCTGGCCTAGCCTGTGAACACCAGGATGAGATTAGATTTGTTTGGGGTGGAGGATCTAACTCCCAGTGACATGGCTGTCTGGCCTCATTTCTATTTGACAGAATGAGGCAGCCATTCCCAACATTTTTGGCCAGTGTTATCATGTGTTTAGCCTAATACCCTCTTTGCTCCTTTTTCCCCTGTTTGATTTAAATGTATGTAGGCTGTCTGGTGAAAATAAAAGAAATCCTAGTTAAAGATTCTTTAGAACTACTGAGTAGGATTGTCTGAAAAATGTAAAATATCTTACCAGGAATTCCAGAAAGGTGAATAATTCACACCAGGTCAAAAATGTTTCCTGACATGGAAGATATTAGAAGCCCTTCCATTACTTGTGTGCTCTTTGAACATAGATCGAAGGTGGTTTGGAATCATTCCGTCACAACCTGGTGCTGGGCACAGTGTCTGATCGGCGGTAATTCCGTCCCATTTGAAGATGGAGGGGTGGGGAATGTGTGTGCCCAGTGACTTTATCATCATCGGCTCAACCCCTTTGCACCGTGGCAAAGCAGAACAAAGGTGAACCCTGAGGTTCAGAACTTCCCATAACATGTTTAATGTCTTCTAAACCCTGCTTGAGGGCACATGGGTGGCTCAGTCGGTTAAGTGTCTGCCTTCAGCTCAGGTCATGATCTCAGGGTCCAGAGATCAAGCTGCATCGGGCTCCCCACTCAGCGGAGAGCCTGCTTTTCCCTCTGCCCCCCACCCCCGCTCATGCTCTCACGTTCTCGCTCTCTCAAATAAATAAATAAAATATTTTTTAAAGTAAATAAATAAACCTTCCTTGACTTCCTTCCTCATCTCTGACCCTTCCACCATTTCCTTGGTTTGGACCCACAGAGTCATTCACCTGAACCAGGGATGATGGCTCCTCTCTCAGTCTCTTGGCTTCCAATATTTATCCTCCATACTGTTGCCAGACTGAGATTTTAAAATACCTGCTTGTTGGGATGCCTGGGTGGCTCAGTCGGTTAAGCATCTGAGTCTTGATTTTAGCTCAGGTCTTGATCTCAAGGTCATGGGACTGAGCCCCGCGGCGGGCTCCGTGCTGGGCGTGGAGCCTAAGATTCTCTCTCTCCCTCCCCTCTCCCCCACCACCGCTCACACTTGCTCTAAATAGATAAGAATACCTACTTGTTTACAATCCTCTAGAAGCTCCCTATCAACTAGTCTCATGCCCCTTTCCTAACGGACATGGTCACCGTGATCTGACCCACCTCCCCCTGCAGACTTGGCTTCCATGTTTGCCTTTGCCCCTGTAGTTTTTTTTCTTAGCGGTCCCTTCCTTTTTCTTTCCCCAGCTTTCCCTCTCAGAGACTCCCCTCAAGAACACCTCCAGGATCCTTCCACTTGTGCCATCTCTTCATCCATCCGCTACCCTTCCTCATACTTCCCTAGCAGTACCCATGTCTGTCGCCATCACCATGTTTACCAGGTTTTTTGGTCCATCCATCTCCTTAACTACATCGTAAACTCCTTGAGACTAGGAGCACCCCTTCCTCAACTTTGTATCTACAGTGACTTACTCAGTGGTGGACCAGAGACAGGGCTCATGAGAGTTTTTGAACTAAGTTTAGGAGACGGTGCTGAGAATATAAACAGGAACAGTAAAGGCACGAAGAAATGAGCACCAATACTGTTTTGATTTTGGTAACAACCCTCCGTGGAAGGATTATTATTTCCATTTGGCTGGAGAGGAAAGCAAGGGTCATAGAGATTAAGTTGGGGATTCATCTCTTGAAATTAAACTCTAGAGCTAGTTTGAGCAGGAACACCTAGAATAGTTCCAAGAAAGGATGCGTAAGGATCAATAACCATTTGTGGAATTGAACCAGTTGCTAGAATACCTGGAGGCATTACTCTTGAGTAAGTTCATCATCAAATCACATGTGGGAAGAGGTTCTTTTTTTTTTTTCAAGATTTATTTATTTGAGAGAAAGAAAAGCAGCATGCAGGGAGGGGCAGAGGGAGAGGGAGTGAAGCAGATTCGCCTAAGTGCAGAGCCCAACACAGGGCTCAATCTCATGACCCCGAGATCACAACCTAAGCCTAAATCAAGAGTCAGACGCTTAACTAACTGAGCCTCTCAGGTGCCCGGAAAAGAGGTTCTTTAAAGGCCATCTTTGTTGCTTCTTTCTGTAGGGTTTTACCTTCACAGAACCAAATTTGATATAGTAAAATGAGTCTCTTGGATTTGAAATAGTCATTCACTAGTTCGTTTAGCAAGTATTTATCAAGTACTTAATATATGCCAGGCACTGTGCTAACCCAAAGGAGTGTGATTTAGGGCAAGAAAAACTGCCCCGTGGAAGCTTTACTAGCAAATAGTCTGCCTGGAAAAATCTCTCTAATAACATGGAATGAATTAACTATTGACTCACCAGTGGATGAGATATTTTATCAGCCAGACTCATATAAATCATGCAACTGGTAGACCCAAATCCTTGAAACCAGAAGCATTTATGAATCACCAAAGAGTTATGGACGTTTTAGGTTTGTTAGTTGCAACAGAAAAGACTATAAGCAGAAAAGGAATTTATTGAAAAGATGAGTTGGCTCCCAGAACCACTAGGACAGCTGGAGGACCAAATTTGGAAATTGGACAGAAACAGAAGAAGCTAATAGCTCAGACCCTTGGCTACCGTCTGTCAGCAGACTGTGCCAGTGGAGACACTGCTCCAGACCCCCTCCCTCTATCCCAAAGTCACTATGGTCCATGTGGCTGCTGGTGCTGAACTCTGATGATGCTGGTGCCGTGACTGCCATCAGAAAGAATCATCCTCTTGTTTCCATACCTTACTGTCAGCGGCTCCTGTTCCTTATGGGTACACGGAATGAGTGGGCCCTGTGCACACCTGAGTCTGTGCCCTGGCCAGAAAGGATGCTGAGAATGGGGGTAGCCCACCTCTGCAGCTACTGTAGACAGTCAAGGGCTCTGCCTCCCCAAAAGACACACAGGGCAGTTCTCCAAACATAGGAAGGGCATCTGGACAGCCAAAAGCATGACCAATGTCCACTATAGTCACTAAGATTAATTTTAAATCTTGAGATGGAGGTATCTCGAGGTGCCTGGGTGGCTCAGTCAGTTAAGTATCCGACTCTTGATTTTGGCTCAGGTCATGATCTCTGGGTCATGAGATCAAGCCATGCATCGGGCTCCACACTGAGCATGGAACCTACTTGAGATTCTCTCTCTCCCTCGCCCTCTATCCCTCCCCCCACGCACACCCACTCTCTCTCTCTCTCTCAAAACAAAACAACAACAACAAAAACCCAAAAAGATTGAGGTATCTCACCAATGGCCACATAGTACAATATGAAAATGAATAATATTTATCTTTTCCTAACACCACTATTTGAATTCCTGAACTGCCTTGGGTAATTAACTTTGGTGTATTATAAAAATAGTGGTCAAAGTTTTACCATGTGCCCTTTTTCTGGAAATAAAAAAACAGAATGGTATTCTATTGTGACATATGTTTTTTTCCCTCCCTCCCTTCCCTCCTTCCTTCCTTTCTCCTTTCTGAAAACAGAGTCAAGTGCCTACTGTATGCCAGGAACTGTGCTTGGTCCTAGAAAATCAATGATAGATAAGATACGTTCTTTACCATCAAGTTGTCCCCACTATCCTCAAGGAGAGACACATGGTCCAAATAATGGCCTGCAGTGTCAGAGGGGTCAGGATCGACATGCAAACAGGGCTCAGTTGGGACATGCAAGGTGGAGTGTTCATCTTCACCCTGTGGGACTGAGAGGTTAGAAAATCTCCACAAAGATGGTGGAATTGAGTCTTCAAAGATGTAAGGGGTCACCAGGCTAAAGGGTAGAGGGACATTCCCAGATTGGAGGGAACAGGGCCATGGAAAAGATGGCCAGAGGAGCTCTGAGAGCTTGGAGTGGCCAGCACGTGGCATCTCGGGTGGACAGTAAAGGGGGAGGCTGAGGGACCAGATGGAAGAAAGTTTAGATGAAATGAAGAGGAAGGCAGGTCACGGGGGCCCTTGGCGCATGCAAAGGGGTTTGGAGCTTATCTTAATGGATTACAGACTCATGGAAAGAATAATACAATCAGACTTAGGTTTGTGAAAAATCGCTTTGGTGGCAGTAAGAAAAGATCTGAAATGGGATCAAGACACGCAGGGGACCAGTTAGAAATTACCACAGTCGAGGTGGAAGATGGTTAGATCCTGCTAGGTACCACAGCAGCGGTGGGAAGGGAAAAGAGGAGATAGAACCACTTTTGAGGAGCCGGGATGTGTGGGACTTTGTGTGGCTGAAGGGGAAGGCTGGTGGGTGCTCTTCTCCAAAAAGAGAACTCAGGAGGAGGAACGGATTTTACTTGGGGGGAGAAGGAGCTGGTTGGGTGGCACTTACGATACACATTAGCCTTTAACCATGCTGAGTATCTAGGTGGTTGCCTGTAAAGGACCGGAGCTCCAGGATTAGGGTAAAAATAAGAGGTTCGTGTCTGTAGTTACCTTACCCACAAACCTCTAGGCCATCCTTGTGACTAGAGGAAACCTAATAACATCTGTACCAATGTGTGAAACTGGAAGATTCAGTCGTCCCTAAATTCCAGAATAGGAGCGAAGGTTTGCACCCTCCTGAAGCAAACCATACTGCATTTAGGGAGCGTCACAAGTTTTGACCATGGAAACGACCCTGGGGTGGCAGTCCGCTCTGTGTCTTCTATGCACATTCTGCACATTAATTGCTTTGTGATGGGGAAATGTGTATCTGCACTTGATCAGGTCTTCTCTGCAAAATGAGAACTCCGTGATCTCTGTGGTCCCTTTCGGTTCTAAATTAGCCTGAATGACTGGAGTCCCACGTTGGGTATCTATGAAGCCACATCCTTTTGTCTTTTCTAATTAAATCTAGCTTGGGTCTCCAGAGCTTGGCAGGATATCCAGCCCCTCTGTCTACATGGTCCAGACACCTCAGCTCTGGAAATAAAGCCCTTTTGGAGAGAGAACTGCCATGGATGGCTCCGTCCCGGCTTCACTATAGACCCACAGGGTCACACCTCAATGCCCTCATCCTCTCCTGTGACAAAGCCATTGCTGGCCCAGATCTTTGTACTGAGGGGTCTTTAAGGCAGGATGATGACCACACTATCAAGGTCCGCAGCTCTTGATTTGCATTTCCTTGCTCATCTGCACCCCTGCACCTCAGCACAACCACCTTGTCCCCCCTACAGCAAAACCACCCCTTCATCACTCCCTGGTGTGAAGTTGGGGTTACATTTCTAGACCTTTCGTTTGCCTTCATGCTGAGTCCCTCTTGGTGGCCCTTGGTGTTTTCCTGCCAGCAGATCTCGGTCAGTCTACTTCGATCCACCAGAGACTCATGTACAGACTTTCCCATTTACATTAAACTTATCCTCAGAGCAAGGGGACCCCCAAGAGGACTTGCCATCTCTAGGATAGAGAAGTGGCTGGCAAATTTTAAATAACTACCTACTTTCATTGAGAAATTAACATGAACAATTCTGACTAACCAGGCACCCATTTACCATTATATGTCTCTCTAAATGATGAACAAGAGAAGGAGACAGGGAGTCAAAGAAGGAGGGACCAGGAAAGAGCTCTGAGAAGTGAAACTTTTGTCAGTCAGCATCCCATTAAAGAGATACAGTCCCTGGTTGGAACACATCTGCCAGGATCCAGCTTTTCAACTGAGGCTGCGGGAAATTCTTGTGGTGTGTGGGTAGGGAGGGTTGTCCATCATCACGACAGAAAGGATGCGTAGTACACCACCACCCACCCAACCATCAGCCGTCCACATATGGCGGCCACATGCCCTGAACCACCCTTCCTGCTTCTCCCAATTTGGATATGACAGCGAGGGGGGCGGAGGTCGGGCTGGGGGTGAGAAGCACCACCCCCAGCATTACAGAAAAGTGGGTGGGGCTGCATCAGCAAGTGGGAGGGCCTCTGGGACTGCCGAGTGATTTTCAAGAGAAAGGTCAGCTTTGCAGGGCAGCACAGGGACGTGCAAGTTGAATTGGTGCATCAGGAGGCAAAAACAAACTGGAAAAACAGCACCATTTCTTGCACAATCAACCACTGAATATGTGTCATCAAACACGAGACCATCCTTACCTGGCAGTAACGCAGCTGAAATAGATCATTAAAGTAGTTTCTCGTCGTTACTGAACCCAGCATGGCCTTTGCCTGATAACCATCCCGTAACAAGAATACTGGCATAATAGCCCAAAGTGCAGGAAAAGTTTATTTTCTTCATAATCAGATGAAAATGTTGTGGGTACAGAGCCAGAGAACGGGCTTATATTGGATGTGTTTTGGTGCCTTTAAGTTAAACAGCTGTATTGTTTTTTAAACAATAACCGCGCCATCCTAGTAAACTTTTTGAGATAAAATGAGGGCTTTGGGTTCTATTGGGAAATCTACATTCGTCTTAAAGCTGGTGCACAATATCCTCAACTTTGTTATTCTCTAAAAATGAGTTCTTCGAGAATCAGGATCCTGGTTTTGCTTCATACTCATCCCGTGGGTCGGGCAAATCTCAAAGACCGAACCCAGCAGACTGACTTCAGCTGCAACAGGCCGATGTCCAGAACGTGAAACATGCAATGTGAAGAGTTCCGGGACCCTGCATCCCATCGAATGAAAACCCAGGAAAGTGACTTGCTGATCTCTGGTTTCATAATTAGAAGTCTGCAGGAACAGACCAAGTCAAGAGAAAAGGTACACTTTTATAACTAGTGGTTGCTATAATTAAAGTTATTAGTTAAGGAAGGGCTGTTACTCCGGGCAAAACAATCAGAAGGAAGTTTGAGCAATTAAGTCAAATTCACTGTGGTTGCAAGGATTTTTTCCCCTTGCTTTCTTTCTTTCTGGAAAACAAAACAACCTCAGGCAAGTGTTCTGTACCTTCTTAAAGAGCGTCTTGACTCTGTAGTGGCTGGAGAGCAAACAGCAAACAGCGAACTGTGCTGTTGACTCCATCGGCAGGTTAATTAAGCAAGCTGTTGGGGATGATAAAAAAATAAAAAAAAAAACGGCCGGCACATTTTCAGTTTGTATTGACAAAATCCATGACCTAGGCAGAAGTGATGTTTGTTCAATACTAGGAAGACATGCCAGAGGCATTTAGAGGAAAAGGCTGGCAAAGAACACTTAAAGCTCAGTACAGGATGTCCCTTATTTACACTGTGAGCAGAGCCGATCGTTTGAAATCCCACCTACTTTTTCCTTTCATATAAATTATGTAAGCAGAAGTGTTCAGGGCCTCAGATGTGCCCGGGAAAGCCCAGTTCGTTCCTAATGGAGCAATTACAAGGGAGTGCTGGGTTCTACTCCTGGAACTTTTGTGCCCTGTGGTTTGGGACAATGGGTTTGACTCTCTGGATTTCCCTTTCTAGATTGTACCATCAGTACAGGCCTGTCTCCAGAGCTCAACAAACCTACTTTTCCCAGGTCACATCTTCCACTGGGGGCACTCTGTTCAAAACCCTAATAGGAGGGCAGTGGCCCTGAGTGGGACCATCTTTCTTTGAAACAGAGTTCCCCCTGTTCTGTCTGTTGCTGGTTGACTAGCCAAAGCCTCATGAGGAGCTTGCGAGGGGCGGCATTGGGGGTTGTCCTACATTTGCAAATCCTGAAGTCACACCTTGACCAGGGAAAGCTCCCAGTTCCGTCGTTAGGCTTCTGTTTCACTGACCTGCTTCTCTTCCATGGCCCTCACTCGTTCCCAGTCTCCCAGAACGTGGCCCCTTGGAAACACCGCGAACCATCTCCTCATGCTGCTTCTCCGTGTTACCAACAAGCACACAAATGCTCGTGGAATTGCTTTGGGGACATGGAAGCGGGGTAAAGAGGGTTCCTGCTGGACCTGGCATTGGCCTTCACTCCCCGAGCCCTTTCGACCTTAGTCAAGACACCACGGTGAGTTCCCACCAGAGACTGGCCCAGAGGCGAGCCACTAGAGAAAGAGAATGCGTGACAGAAGGGACTTCTGTGTGTCTCTAGGACGTAAGAGAGATCTAACTGACAAAACTTGCACTGCAAATAAGAAAGCCAGATGCAGGGGCGCCTGGGTGGCTCAGTCGTTAAGCATCTGCCTTCGGCTCAGGGCGTGATCCCGGCGTTCTGGGATCGAGCCCCACATCAGGCTCCTCTGCTGGGAGCCTGCTTCTTCCTCTCCCACTCCCCCTGCCTGTGTTCCCTCTCTTGCTGGCTGTCTCTCTGAAAAATAAATAAATAAATCTTAAAAAAAAAGAAAGAAAGCCAGATGCACTCAAGATATTATTTGAACAGTTGCTCACCACCTCAAAGAGGAGTTACCAACATCATTTCTTGAGGCCTTTTTTTGTCTGTTAATATTTGAACATCTTTCGTGACCTGAGCTCTAAATTTTATTTATTTTGGACCCTTTTAAAGTCTGGTGGTAACAAGATAAAAATATTGGGGCGCCTGGGTGGCTCCATTGGTTAAGCGCCTGACCCTTGAGTTCGGCTGGGGTTATGATCTGAGGGTTGTGAGCTGGAGCCCTGCTCTGCAGGGAGTCTGCTTCTCCCTCTCCCTCTGCCCCTACCCCAGCTCGTGCTCTCTTTCTCTCTCTCAAATAAATAATCTTTTTTTTTTTAAAAAAAAAGAGGAAGTATAAATACATTTAAATAGCCTCACTCCCTCTGGTGCAAGGGAACAAGGATGTTGTGTGTCTGGATGCAGTAGCAAGATGGCATACAGAAAACCCCAGATGGAAAGAAGGGGCGAGACCATACCCGCCGGGACCACAGGCCGTCCCTGAGAAAGTCTTCACAGCAAGAGCAGAAGAGGGGGATGATGAGAAGTGGAGCGAATGGCGCGCTTGGAAGAACTGAGCTCAGGAGCTGTGGAGGGACAGGGAAGCTGAAACGGAGCGGGGGGAACTGAACACACCACGAAGTAGATAAAAGCAGAATCTCAGAACCAGAATCTATAGCAGAGGCACAGAAAGGTACTGGTTTTGCTTGGAAACAGTGCCCATCAGAGTAGCACGGGACTTCACTGGTTATTATTACTGCGTTCCATCCTGTGTGCCCCCGGGATTCACTTCATAGGGCAGGAAAGCTGAACGTGCACAGTTGAACAGACCAGAGGCCAGACAGAAGGATGTAGGATGGGGGTGCTCCTTGAAATGGAGAGTGAAAGGTAGACGTCGTAGTTTTGACAAGTTGCTGTGCAACGTTTGGGTACATGGGCATTTTCTCCATCTTCACAAATTCTTTCTTCTCCGTCTCTAAATAGTGCACTGCGGCTATTTCATTCCCCTGCTCAGTCTGTGGACTGATGTCCAGATATCTCAGCCTGGCCCTTGGAAAAGCTCTTCATGGTCTAGCTCCACACATGGGGTACAGGGATATGTATAGCAAGCCCCGTGCCGGTACATAGATGACATGTGACAACTCTTGGTCCCCACAGTGGACGTTACTGGTTTCCATCCAAATGCCGTCTTTTCCTCCTTCCTTTATCCTAAGAGAACCCTTAGTGCGCTCAGATCTCCCACTCAGCCCACACTTAGGATGCGTCTCAGGAGAAGAGGGAGGCCCTGATTGGTCTAAGAATAATCGCTTTTGCGACGCGCTGGTAACTCGGTTTTGGCCAATGAGATGGGAGCAGAAGTGCGTTGGCAGCCTCGCGAAAAGATTCCCTTGCTTATCAGAGAGTGTCAGGGAGAGGCAAAGTCTGTGTTTGGATGTTGCATGTTTGGCTATGATTCCTGGGAATAAGCCAACCCCAAGGATGGAAGAACACAGAGATGGAAAGAACCTGGGTCCGTAACACATTCCCAAGCCACTGAAGCAAGGAACTCCCAAGCTGGCTCTGCCTCTGGAGATCCTGTGACATGATTCTATATGATGATATGATATGATATATGATATATGATATGATATGATGTGATATATGATAAGATATATATAACATTTCATCTCAAATCAGTGTCAGCATTTCCACCACTGGCCGCTAACAGCATTGCACACAATCTTGTTCTGCTCTCATTTTCTGTTCTAGCTAATTCCAGCCTGAATCTTTACACCTCAGGAGCCCCAGCAGAGGCATCTATGCTTCCCTATCCATGGCCCCCATAACTCCCTTCCTCTGCCCAGCTACTGAAATCCTAGCTCTTTATTTTATTTTTTTTTAAGATTTTATATATTTATTTGACAGATAGAGACGGCCAGCGAGAGAGGGAACACAAGCAGGGGAAGTGGGAGAGGAAGAAGCAGGCTCATAGCGGAGGAGCCTGATGTGGGGCTTGATCCCATAACACCGGGATCACGCCCTGAGCTGAAGGCAGACGCTTAACGACTGCGCCACCCAGAGCCCCCTGAAATCCTAGCTCTTAAAAACCTTATTGAAACGTCTTTCTTGATAACCCACACCTCCCTTCCCGGGTGCCAGAAAGTTTTCGATCCTTTGAATTCCAGAAGACCTTTACTTGTACCTTTCTTCAGGCGTTTCTCATTTCCAGACATCCTAGTTATTGGTGTGAACCACATGTTTTTTTCTAATTGGAAAGTCCTGGAGAATAGTGGCTATATCATACATATCTTTGTATTCACCTCCCACATGGAATAGAGTCTGTGTTCAACAAAAAGCACTGAGACTTGTTGAAGAAATCAGATCTTGCTAGACTGATTTGCCACCCACCCTCTGAGAACAAACACTAATTGGTGTAGTAATAAAATAACAATAATTACACAGTTGATTTTTTTTTTAATGTCACCTCCATGTGCGAAATGTACAAAAATGAAATCTTACAGATACGGTCCCTCTGGTAGGTCAGATTGAGTGAAATTTAATGATAACAGTTGAATGGCATTGTAAACAATAGTATCAATTCACTTGGAAAGCTCTTTGCATTTAAAATGCAAGCGTAAATCACCTAGAGGGCTTGGTTTCGGTTTTCCAGTTGAGTGAGACAATCAAATGCCCAAATTTCCAGAGCGCATTGATAGCAAAAAACAAAAGACAGGCAGAAATCGTTTTTATCAACCCATCTGATGAAACATTGGCTCATAAGATTTATAATACTACGATAAGCCTAACAAATTAGGAAATTGCCGTCTTTAGTTGAGACAAAGGTTATATTCCATGCTGTGACGTGGCAATAGAATAATGACTCTTTACTTGCAGAAATCAGGGGTCATGAAGCTTGAATTTCTCTTTTCTGGGTCTTTTAAAACAATGGCATCATTTGCTGATCTCTGACTCAAGCCTCACTATAAACATACAACAAAGGTTGGAGAGACATTTTAAATGTTATCATATTTTATTTATTTTTATTTAATTTGAAATATTTTATACATGCAGAAAATTCACAGAAGATGAAATTTAGACACCCCATATACCCAGCATCCTGACATGATAACATTTTGCCACATTTGCAATATTTATTTTGTATTTTACATCTCATCCTTTTATGTGATACTCAGAATAAAATTTGTGCTCAAGCTCTGAATTCACTAAATCATTATGATTTTTTGAATTTTATTTTTAACGTAGGCAAAATTTGTAGAGTGAAATGTACAGTCAGTGAGTGTAAGTCCAATGACTTCTGGCAGACATTTACACCTGTGTAAACAACATCCTAATAGAAATGTACATTTTCCTCACCTTATAAAGTTCGTTTGGGCCCTGTTGCAGTCAATCGCCCTTCGAAAAGCAAATCCTCTTCTATCCCAATAGATTATTTTTGCATGTTCTTAAATGTCATTTAAATGAATTCATATGGTGTGCAGTGATTTGTGTCTGACAACATAATGGGTTTAAGACTTATCCATGTTGTTGCGTGTTAGGAGTGTTCTTTATGTTACTTGGTAGTACTCAGTTGTATGACTATGACACAACTACTTTACCCATTCTCCTGCTGGTGGACTGTAGAATTGTTTCCAGCTTGAGATTGCTATGAATAACGTTGTGATGAGCATTCTTGGGCAAGTCTTTCTGTGGGTACATATTTTTAATTTTTTTTTTAATTTAAGTGTAGTTGGCACACAACGTTACATTAGTTTCAGGTGTACACCTTAGTGATTTGACAAGTGTATACATTATGCTATGTTCACACAAGTGTAACCATGTGTCCGCTACATCACTGTGACAATATCATTGACCCCATTCCTTATGCCTTTTATTCCTGCGACTTACTCATTTCGTAACTGGAAGGCTGTATCACCCACCCCCCTTCACCCATTTTGCCCACCCCTCCGGCCCCCTCCTCTCTGGCAGCCGTTAGTGTGTTCTCTGTATTAATAGGTCTGATTCTGTTTTTTGCTTGATTTGTTTTGTTTTAGATTCCATTTATGAATGGAATCGTATGGTCTTTGTCCTTCTTAGTCTGACTTATTTCACTTAGCATAACTCTCCAGGTTCATCCATGTTGTCTCAGATGGCACCATCTCACCCTTTTTTGTGGCTATATTCCATAATATTCCAGTGTGTGTGTGTGTGTGTGTGTGTGTGTGTGTGTGTGTGTGTCACATTTTCCTGATCCATTCGTCTACTGATGGACACTTAGGTTGCTTCCACATCTTGGCTATTATAAACAATACTGCAATAAACATAGGGGTGCATGTATCTTTTCAAAATAGCGTTTTTATTTTCTTTGGGCAAATATCCAGTAGTGGAATTATTGGATTATATGGTATTTCTATTTTTAACTTTTTGAGGAACTTCCATACTATCCCACCAACAGTGCAAGAGGGTTCCTTTTTCTCCACATCCTCACGCGCACTTTCTTGTCATTTTGATTTTAGCCATTCTGCTGGTGTAAGGTGATATCTTGCTGTGCTTTTGATGTGCATGTCCCTGATGCTGAGTGATGTTGAGCATCTGTCCATGTGTCTGTTGGCCATCTTCTTTGGACAAATGTCTATTCAGGTCCTCTGCGCATTTTTAAATCAAATTGTTTGGGGTTTTTTGGTGTTGTATAAATTCTTTGTATGTTTTGGGTATTAACTATTATCAGATATACCATTTGCAAATATCTTCTCCCATTTGGTAGGTTGCCTTTTTGTTTTGTTGATGGTTCCTTCAGTGAGCAAACACTTTTTATTTTGGCGTAGTCCCAGTACTTTATTTTTGCTTTTGTTTCGCTTTCCTGGGAAGACATATCTAGAAAAATGTTACTAAGGCCAATGTCAAAGAAATTTACTGGGATGCCTCGGTGGCTCAGTCAGTTAAGCCTCTGACTCCTGGTTTCAGCTGAGGTTATGATCTCAGGATCCCGGGACTAAGCCCCATGTCACACTCCATGCTCATTAGGGAGTCGGCTTCTCTGCCTCTGTCTCCCTCTCCCTCTGCCCCTCCCCCTGCTCACACACCCTCTCTCTCTCAAATAAATAAATAAATAAATCTTTTTTCAAAAAAAGAAATTACTGCTTATGTTTTCTTCCAAGAGTTTTATGGTTTCAGCCTCACATTGGTTCCTTAATACATTTTGAACTTATTTTTGTTTATGATGTTAAGAAGTGGTCCAGTTTCATCCTTCTATATGTAGCCGTCCAGTTTTCCTACCACCGTTTATTAAAAAGACTATCTTTTTCCCAGTGTTTATTCTTACCTCCTTTGTCATAGATTAATTGACCATAAAAGTGTGGGTTTATTTCTGGGGTCTGTATTCTGTTCTATTGATCTGTGTCTCTTTGGGGGCCAGAACCATACTGTTTTGATGACTACTGCTCTGTAGTATATCTTAAAACCTGCCTCCACCTCTGTTCTTTCTCAGGATTACTTTGGCTATGTGGGGACTTCTGTGGTTCCATACACATTTTAGTATTATTTGTTCTAGCTTTGCAGAAAATGCTATTGGTCTTTTGATAGAGACTGTGTTGAATCTGTAGATTGTTTTGGGTAATATGAACATTTAACAAGATTAATTCTTCCAATTAATGAGCATGGAATATCTTTCCATTTGTTTGTCATCTTCAATTTCTTTTATCAGTGTTTTGTGTTTTTTGGAATATAGGTCTTTCACCTCTTTGGTTAAATTTATTTCTAGGTATTTCATTCTTTTTAGTACAATTGTAAATGGTGTTCTTTTTTTTTTTTTTTTAAAGATTTTATTTATTTATTCGACAGAGAGAGAGACAGCCAGCGAGAGAGGGAACACAAGCAGGGGGAGTAGGAGAGGAAGAAGCAGGCTCATAGCGGAGGAGCCTGATGTGGGGCTCGATCCCAGAACGCCGGGATCACGCCCTGAGCCGAAGGCAAACGCTTAACCGCTGTGCCACCCAGGCGCCCCTAGTGTTGTTTTCTTAAATTCTCTTTCTACTACTTCATAATTAGTGTGTAGAAACACTACAACTTTCTGGGTATTAATTTTGTATTCTGACACTTTACTGAATTTTTTTTTTTACTTCTAATAGTTTTTTGGTTTTCTATTTATAGTATCATGTCATCTACAAATAGTGACAGTTTAACTTCTTTACCAGTATGGATGCTTCTCATTTCTTTTTCTTGTCTGCTTGCTATGACTGGGACTTCCAGTACTATGTTGAATAAAAGTGGTGAGAGTGAATGTCCTCATCTTGTTCCTGACATCAGAGGGAAACCTCTAAGATTTTTACCATTGAGTATGATGTTAGCTGTGGGTTTGTCATATATGGCCTTTGTTATGGTGAAGTATGTTCCCTGTTTTTATCATGAATAGGTGTTGAATCTTGTCAAATGCTTTTTCTGCACCTGTTGAGATGATCATATGATTTTTATCCTGTTTTGTTATGTGGTTCATGAACTTGATTGACTTGCAAATATTGAACCATCCTTGCATCCTCAGAATAAATCCTATCTGATTGAGGTGAATGATCTTTTTAATATACTGTCGTATGAAGTTTCCTAATATTTTGTTGACGGTTTTTGCATCTGTATTCATCAGGGATCGTGACCTGTAGTTTTAATTTTTTGCAGTGTCTTTGTCTGGTTTTGGTATCAGGGTAATGCTAGCCGTGTTGAATGTGTTTGGAAGCTTTCTGTCCTCTTCTATTTTTTGGACTAGTTTGAGGAGAATAGGTATTAACTCTTCTTTAAATATCTGGTAGAATTCACCTGTGAATCCACCTGGTCCTGGACTTTTATTTTTTGGTAGTTTTTTGATTACTGATTCAATTTTGTTACTTATAATTTGGTCTGTTCAGGTTTTCTATTTCTTCCTGTTTGAGTTTTTGAAGATTGTGTATTTCTAGGAATTTAATCATTTCTTCTAGGTTGTCTAGTTTGTTGGCATATAATTTTTTGTAGTATTCTCTTATAATCCTTTGTATTTCTGTGGTGTTGGTTGTTACTTCTCTCTCATTTCTGATTTTATCTATTTGGGTTCTTTTTTTTTTCTTTTCTTTTTTTTAAAGATTTTATTTATTTATTCGGCAGAGATAGAGACAGCCAGCGAGAGAGGGAACACAGGCAGGGGGAGTGGGAGAGGAAGAAGCAGGCTCCCAGCAGAGGAGCCTGTTGTGGGGCTCGATCCCATAATGCCGGGATCACGCCCTGAGCCGAGGGCAGACGCTTAACTGCTGTGCCACCCAGGCGCCCCTCTTTTTCTTTTTTCTTGATGGGCCTGGCTAAGGATTTTTTCAATTTTGTTTATCTTTTCAAAGAACTGGCTCTTGGTTTCACTGATTTTTTTTCATTTTTCTCTTTCTTTCTTTCTTCTTTCTTTCTTTCTTATTTCTATGTCATTTATTTCTGCTATCTTTATTATTTCCTTTCTTCTACTCACTTTGGGCTTTGTTCCTCTTTTTCTGGTTCCTTTAGGTGTGAGGTTAGATTGTTTATTTGAGCTTTTTCTTGTTTCTTTTAGAATGGCTTTCACTGTGTCCCAAAGATTTTGGACCATTGTGTTTTCATTTTCATTTTCCTCCATGTATTCTTTTTTTTTTTTTTTTAATTTCTTCTCCGATTGCTTTGTTGACTCATTGGTTGTTAAGTAACATTTTTTTTAGTCTCCACTTGTTTATGTTTTTTCCAGTTTTTTTTCTTCTGATTCATTTCTTGTTTCATACTGCTGTCATAAGAAAAGATGCATGGTATGATTCTCATCTTCTTACATGTATTGAGGCTTCTTTTATCACCTAATATGAGTGTATTCTGGAGACTGTTTCCTATGCACTTGAAAAGATTTTGTATTCTTTTGCTTTGGAAGGAATGTTCTGTATATATCTGTTATGTCCATCAAATCCAATGTATCATTCAAAGATATTGTTTCCTTATTGATTTTCTCTCTGGATGATCTACCCACTAATGTAAGTGAGGTGCTGAAGTCCTCTACTATTATTGTATTACCATCAATTTCTCTCTTTGTGTCTATTAATATTTGCTTTATGTACTTAAGTGCTCCAGTGTTGGGTGCATAGATATGTATAATTATTATATCCTCTTGTTGGATTGATCCCTTTTTCATTATGTAATGCCTTCCTTTGTCTCTTGTTGCAGTCTTTGTTTTAAAGTCTATTGTGTCTGATATAAACATTGCTACCCTAGCTTTTTTTCACTGCCATTTGCATAGTGAATGTTTTTCTCTCTCTCCACTTTCAGTCGGTATGTGTCTTTAGGTCCAAGGTGAGTCTCCTGTAAGCAGCAGATAGATGAGTATTGTTTTTTATGCATTCTGCCACCTTACGTTATTTGACTAGAGCACTTAGGCCACTTATATTTAATGTAATTATTGATAGTTATGTACTTGTTACCATTAAAAGTTTTTTTTTTTCTGGTTGTTTTCATAGTTCTTCTTTGTTCCTTTCTCCCCTTCTCTTGCTCTCTTTCTTTGTGACTGATGAGTTTCTGTAGTGTTATGTGTGACTTTCTTTCTCTTTATTTTTTGGTATTTGTCATAGGTTTTGGGTTTGTGGTTACCCTGATGTTCATATAGCATCCTAAATGAAGAGAACTCTATATTAATTTCATGATTATTTAAGTTCAAAGACATTCTAAAAAAAGAGAGAGAAAAGTCTTCTTTTTCTTTTTCCCCTTCTCTTCCCTTTTTACTCCTTTCTCCAGATTTTATGTGTATGTTGTCATATTTTACATCTTTTTATTCATAATTTTTTAATGTCTAATTATGGCCATTTCTTTTCCACTTGAAGAAGTCCCTTTAACATTTCTTGTAAGCCTGGTTTCGTGGTGATAAACTCCTTTATCTTTTGTTTGTCTGGGAAACTCTTTACCTCTTCTTTAAATCCAAATGATAATCTTGCCAGGTAGAATATTCTTGGTTGTAGGTTTTTCTCCTTTCGGCACTTTGAATGTATCATGCCCTGTCTTTCTAGCTTACAAAATTTCCGCTGAAAAATCAGGCTTAAGGGGTTTCCCTTTTAGGTAACTTTTTGTTTCTCTTGATGCTTTTAGGATTCTCTCTTTATCTTTAACCTTTGACATTTTAATTATTATGTGCTGTCATGTGGACCTCCTTGTGTTCATCTTGTTTGGAACTCTCTGTGCTTCCTGGATGTGGATGTGTATTTCCTTCCCTACTTTAGGGAAGTTTTTAATCATTATTTCAAGTAAGTTTTCTACACCTTTCTCTTCTTCTAATCCTGGGACCCCTATAATGTGAATATTTGTTTGCTTGGTGTTGTCCGAAAGATCTCTTAATCTATCCTTATTTTTCTTATTCTTTTCTCTTTTTGCTTTTCATCTTGTGTGCTATACATTACCATGTCTTCTGGATCGCTGATATATTCTTCAGGATCATCTAATCTACTGTTCATTCCTCTGGAGTGTTTTTTATTTTATTTATTGTATTCCTCAACTGCGATTGGCTCATTTTAATATTTTCTATCTCCTTATTGAAGGCCTCGTTGAGTTCTTCACTCTCTAGTCCAGTGAATACCCTTATAATCATTACTTTAAATTCTTTATCAGGCATATTGCTATCTCTGTGCCATTTAGTTCCTTTAATGAGCTTTTTTCCCTATTCTTTCTTTTGGTGCCTATTTCTGTCTCCCCATTTTGCTTGACTTTCTGTGTTTGTTTCTATGGATTAGGCAGAATGGCTACTTCTCCTAAATTGAAGGAACGATCTTGTGTATGGTGTCCCCTATGTAGACAATGTGTGCTTGGGACTTTTGCCGGCTGGCTAGAGTTGTGGATGTATATGCTAGTTACTCTTCTAAACCACAGTTGTTGTTGTTGTTAAGAGAGAAAAGAAAATAATACTAATAATAGAAAAAATGGAATAAAAGAGGAAAAGAGAAAAGTAAAAAAGAGAAAAAAATAAAGAAAAAAGGAGAAGAAAAAGAGAGAAAAACAAAGAAAAGGGGGGGGAGAACAAAACCAAAAAGAACAAAATAAAACAAGACAAATTAAGAAAGTTTTTTAAATTAAGTTTAAAAATTCAAGTATTTTAAAATTAAAAAAGAGGGGCAGCTTGTTTTCTGTGTCCTAGCACCCCTAGGGCTGGTGTGGGCTTGCAAACCCTGGGCTTGCTGAAGTCACAATCTCACTGTGAAGACCAGACCCACCTGTTGTGGTATCCAGATCCTGCTCTGGTCTAGGCTTTTAAGGAGGGTTGGGAGCATTAACTGTGTAGTTCTCCAGTCCCTCTGATCTGGAGGGTTTTCCTGCCACTCCTCTGCTGTGTGGCAGAGTTCTAGTGTTGTCTCTTTTATATGTGAGTTGCTCTTTTAAACTGGCTTTTTTTTTTTTTTTTTCTGTGTCCAAGGACAGAGGAATCCATTCCCAGTCCCTCAGTACTATCCTTCCCAACTGAAGCTCACGGTGTCAGAGATGAGGGTTCCCTTTGTCATTGTGTCTCCGTCTCTCTTGCTGTTCTATCTTTGGGTGTTCAGAAGCTTTTCAATCAGCCCTCAGTTCTTCTGGAGGAATTGTTCTATAATAGGTATAATTTGGTGTGTTCTGTGGAGGAGGTGAGTTCAGAGTCTTCCTACCTTGCCAATTTGGAACAGAGCTGTGGATATATGTTTTTGCGGGGTTTTTTGTTTTTCATTTTTTGGGTTTGTTTGTTGTTGGTTTTAGTTAAATACCTAGAATGGAATTGCTGAGTCATAGGGAGGTATACTTTTAACTTTATGGGACACTGACAGATGCTTGGTGGCACCTCGTTGTGGTTTTGATTTGCATTTCCCTGATGACTAAGAGTGAGCATTTAAAAAAATCTGTTTATTTTCCATCTGTATATCTTCTTTGGTGACGTGAATGTTCAAATTTCGACCATTTAAGAAAATCAGGTTGTTGTTTTCATATTGAAATCCATATTGAATTGTGAATATTTGAATTTGAATTCTTACTGAATTTGTATTTTCTGGACACTGGTCTTTTATCAGATATATGATTTGCAAGTGCTTTCTCCCAGGCTGTAGCCAGTCTTTTTAGCCTCTTCATTTGCTTCTTGTAAATGGCAGAAGTTTCTAATTCTGATTAAGTCTAATTTATCAGTTCGTTCTTTTATGGGTCTTGCTTTTAGTGTCTTAAGAAACCTTTGCCTTATTCAAGGTCACAGAGATTTTCCTCCTGTTTTCTTCTATAAGTTTTAGAGCTTTTGGTTTTATTTTTAAGTCTATGATCCACTTTGAGTTAATTCTGTGTATGTGTGAGGTATTGACTGAAGTTCATTTTTTTGCATATGGATATCCAATTGCAAAAGCAACATTTATTGAACATCTGTTAATATTATAGGTATTCCTCTCTGTATTTTTTTTAAATTGTTGCCCTAGGGTTCATATTATGCATTCTTAATTTATCACAGTCCATTTAAATTAATATTATACCACTTCACATAAACTATGAAAATCTTACAATAGTATAATTCCATACACCCCCATTCCATCCTTTATGAATTGCCATATATTTTACTTCTATATATATTATAAAATTCACAACCCTATGTTATTATAAAGAGTCAATTTTCTTTTAAAGAAATTTTTAAAATTTCAAAAGGCAGGTGTTTTTTTTTTTTTTAACTTACCCACATAGTTACTCTGCCTGGTAGTATTGATTTCTGTCTGTATAACTAAGTTTCCATCAGTTATCATTTCCCTTTAGTCTGAAGAACTTCCTTTAGCATTTCTTGGAGTGAAGATCTGCTGGTTATGAATTCTCTCAACTTTCTTTTTTCTAGCAATTTTTTAAACCTCATTTATGAAAGGCTCTTTTCCCTGACTATAGAATTCGAGGTTGCCTGTGTTTTATAGATCTCATTCCATTGTTTTCTGGCTTTCATTGTTTTCTAGGAGTAATCATCATACATAATTCTTACCTCTGTTCCCTGATAGACAATGTGTCTTTCTTTCCCCTCTGAATGTTTTACAGCTTTATCTTTGATTTTTACTTCTTTGACTATGATATACCTAGGTATGATTTTCTTGATGATTGATGTCTTTTATCAGTTTTCAAAAATTCTCAGCTACTGTTGCTCTATTTTTTTTCCTATTGTCTCCCCTCTCCTGCTATATCATCATTTACACTACGTTAGATGACTTTATATTGTCCCACAGGTCACTGAGGCTTTGCTTATTTTTATTTCAATCTTCTTTCTCTGTTCATCAGTTTGGAAAATTTCTCTTGAACTTTCTTCAAAGTCATTGGCACTTTTTTCTCTAGTGTCCAATCTGCTGTTAAGCTTATCCCAGGGATCTTTTATTTCAGATATTGTATTTTTCAGCTTAGTATTTCCATTGGTTCTTTTTTATAGTTTTTATATCTTGACTGAGATTCCCCATCGCTTACTTCACATTTATTCATGTTTTCTTTCACATCCTTAAACATATTATAATAGGTTTTTTAAAATCCACTTCTGCTAATCCTAACATCTGAGCCATTTTGGGATCTGTTCCCATTTTTTCCCCTTGATTACAGATCATACCATCTACTTCCTTGAAAGTCTAGTAATCTTTGATTGCATGCTAGACATTGTAGATGATGCCTCGTAGGGAGAATTGATTATATGTTTCTTCTTTTAAAGGGTGTTGAGTTTTGTTTTGGTAGCAGTTCCATAATTAGTTAGTCTTGATCTAGTCAGACTTTGTTTGAGTTTTCTCAGGGTGGTCTATTGCTGGTTTTGTTCTGTGTCCTAGGGTATGGCCCTTACTCTAGGATATAGATTTTATTCATAAGATATGGCTTTATAGGGTCTTGATCTAATGCCTTCTGTTTTCATTGAGGATTCTCCACTCTGACTGGGCCACAATCCCAGTGTCTTCAAGCTCTGTGTGATATTTGATATCTCTCTTCAGTCCTCAGCCTCCCACCAACAGGATTCATAGAGTCAAGACCAGTCCATGCACCTCTCAGGGGAATCTCCATGCAGATTTCTTGGGCCCAACTCTGTGTAGCTCCTTCCTTTCGCTGGCTGTGCCCCTACCAGTTCTAGCTGCCTCCAAAACACTTTTTGAATAATAGCAGTAATACTGGGTAGCTCTTTCTTGTTTCTGATTTTAATGAGAATTTCTTTAATATTTCATTATTTGTTACTTTCCAATAAATACTCTATCTTGTTTAGGAATTCCCTTCCATTTTCATTTTACTTAGAGATTTTACTATGAATGCCTACTACTGAATTGTATCAATTACTCTCCTATCATGCAACGGTATAATCCTATATTTTCCCCTTACTTTATTAATGGAATATGTTATGTTGATAAAAGTCCTAATGCTCAGTCATTCCTTGATTTCTGTAATAAATTCTTATTTTATATACTATTAGGTATGCTTTTCAATGTTCAGGCCCTTAGCATTCAACTTGTTGAAGTAGAATAATAAGCCTTAAAATTTAGGATGCTTTTAGGGGTGCCTGAGTGGCTCAGTCAGTTAAGCATCTGACTCTTGATCTCAGCTCAGGTCTTGATCTCAGGGTCATGAGTTCAAGCCCCATGTTCAGCTCCATGCTGGGCATGGAGCCTCCTATATATCTATACACATATGTATAGATATATATGCACACATATGTATATATGATGCTTTTTTAAAAAAAAAAGAAAACACTTATTAAGTTTCATTCACTTTCTTTTACTTAAATGTACAAAGGCAAGTTGATTATTAACAGTGAAAAGAAGTTTGTACTGCATTTCTGTACTTAGGCTTTTAAGGAGATTACGTATTTGTGTCAGCTTTATTGAAGCATAATTGATGACAGCTGCACATTAGAGACTGAGCTGATACTATGACGTGAACAGCATTTAGAATCCTAAGCTCTGCCACTTAGGAACCAAGTGACCTTGTTTAAGTCATTGCTTCAGTTGCCTTCTTTGTGAAAGGGAGGCGAAGTCATATCTACCCTGCAAGGTTTGGGTTATTGTACAATGTTAGCAGCATTTTTTTTCCAGAATCACTCCACTGTATTTCTTCCTCCTCCCCCTTTTTTATCCTTTTTTAAAAAATTAAGATTATAATTTTTGGTGAAGCAGTCTAAGGTTCACTGCAAAGTTGAGAAAAAGGTACAGAGATTTCCCATACGCCCCCTGTCCCCACACATGCACAGCCTTCCCCATTATCATCATCCCCCACCAGAGTGGTTCAGTCATTACAACTGATGAACCTTCATTGACATATTATGACCACCCAAAGTCCATAGTTTACATTAGGGTTCTTTCATGGTATGGTACCTTCTGTGAATTTGGACAAATGTTTAATGACATGTACCCACCATTATGATATCATACAGAGTATTTTTACTGCTCTTTGCTCTGTCTTTTCATCCCTCCCCCCCAAAAAAACCCTGACAACCACTGGTCTTTTTACTGTCTCCATAGTTTTGCCACGGCTGTCCTTTATTACCAGTGGTCCCTAAGGCCTACACAGCTAACATCAGACATTCCCTCTTTAGGAATGGACTGTGGGAACATTCTCTCTTGACCCTGTTGTCACTGTTCACTATTGGATTCACTGTTCTGGCTGCTAGGCAGTACCCCTGAGGGTCCTGTTGTTACTTGAGGAGACATGAACGGGAAGAAGAAATCCACTCTAATTCCCTGGGAAAGAGTTAAAAAGGCAGAGGGAAGAGAGAACTCATCTGTCCTTGAGTGGAAAAGGAGGAGAGAAATATAAAGGAAATTCAACTCTGGAGACTGAAACTGTATTTAGGGCAGAGTTCTCACCCTGCTTTCAAAATTCATTAGGCCTAGTTCATTGTTTTTCCCAAAGAAACAATTGGAAATGACTTTAACACTCCAATTCACCTGCCTTAAAGTTTAACTAAATTTGCAGAGGTCTGACCTAGAAACCTAACTACCTAAAGAAGTCCGTTTTGCAGAAAAAGCAAATGCAATCTGGTTTTAAAACAAAAACAGAGAAAAACCTTACAAAGATATTTCTACTCAGATCCTTTATATCCATCTCATTAGCTCAAGCACAAAATGCCTAAACACATGACAACAATACTTAGGACGGGCTTTATGTGGAAAGGGAGCTTTCGAATGGCTGAAAAATGATCAAACCTCAAGATACATAGCAGAAGAAAGCATTCATTCTGTTTTGGAAAGCCATGGAAATGCTTTGGCATGGTCTTTTAGGAATGGTCACCGAACCTCCAGGTGGGTGTTAAACAGTCAAAGCTTCCCTGGCACCAGACAATATGAATAATGGAAAGCTGCATGCAATTTCTGAGAATTCAGGGTGCCTTTAAAGAAAATCCCAATAAGCCAGTTCTTGGCTAAGTGGCCAAAGTTTTACATGCACCCAGACATAGTAATTAAACAAATGTGCACATATGCCCTCAACTTGTGATTCTGGACAATAGAACTATTAAGTTGCAATATTAAGACTTAAGTACATTCACTTGAACTAATTTAACTTCGGTTTCAGATAATGGGGCAGCCAAGTTCCTGGAATTCGCCTCTCCTTATTATTATTTTTCTTTCTTCTGAATTTAAATACCAGTTCACCTAGACGTTTCAGGATTCTGGGAGCTTGTATTTGCCTTAAAAAGAGGTCAAGAGAAGCTCTCTCTATTTATACCCAGAAAGACCATGTTCAGTGTGAAAGAAATATCCCCACAGAGTTCAGCTCTAAAACTCCCAACGGCAGAGAAAAGAGAAGTTGGTGGCATGATGCACTTAGAGATCTGCTTTGCATTTGTAATATTATCTGTTTGGTTGGTAGCCTAGTTTGTGGTTTTTCAGGAAAAATACTGCAAAGATTAATATCTGCTTCCATGTTGCTATTCCTTTGGTTTCCACAATCCAAGATGTAGGCCTGCCTGCTTTTCCATTTGTCTCCTTTGGGAGACTCAGAATTGATTTATTAAGTTGGATTAGTTTGGGTTAATGCAGAGAGATGTCAAAGACTCCTCAAACATAGTGATGGCAAAGGGACTAAAGAAACCAGTCAACCAAAATAGTGGGAGAAAAGAAAAAATAAATAAGGAAGGAGGGAAAATGGTAATTAATGTCAATATGCTGTTTTAACTCAGAATTTTGAAGGCTGCAAAACATTGGGAATGCAAAGTAATGACCTGGAAGATAAACTCAGATTAAGAAATGTCAGATTGGAGGATAATCTTGATGGGGTGGAAGAGAAACAGTGACCTTCCCCCACCCTCCCCACCCCTCACATAGAGCATTGCAAATTCTTTGGATAAATATTTTTTTCTTAAAGATTTTATTTATTTATTAGAGAGAAAGCACAAGCAGGGGGAGGGGCAGAGAGAGAGGTAGATTCAGACTCTCCGCTGAGGAGGGAGCCCAACGCGGGACTCAATCCCAGGACTCTGGGATCATGACCCGAGTCGAAAGCAGATGCTTAACCTACTGAGCCACCCAGGAGCTCCAGATAAATATTTTTAATTCCTTCCACAAGCCATATCTTAATTTCCTTAAAGCTTGAAGCATTGACAGTAATCAGCTGTGTTTTATATGTAAGATGAGAAATTCTTGCAGGAAAAAGACAAATGTCTTAACTTCCTCTGGCCTCTGAGGATTTTTTGTTTCTGTGGAGAAGCTGACAGAGCCACCACCTCGATGGCTTTCAGTGACATAGGGCTTAAACCAGAGTTGTTAAGAATTCCAAACATTACGAGTCAAATGCTTATCTGGCTGGCTCCAGTTATCATATTTAAAGAACACGCTTCCTTGAACTATTATCTTGATAAGTATCTTTTCGAGACTGTGCTGAATCAAAAGAATTTTTATTAATAAAGAGGCAAATGCCTCAGAGAAGAAATAAGCTGCAAAACATTTTCTTTGGTTGTGATCTTACTCGGAGATTCCCAGAATCGTCCTGCAGTTACAGTGGGTGATTGGCCTTCTATTAATGGGATCATTCATGGACTATTTTTATCGTGTGAATAACAGATAACAGTAATTGAGCATTTGTTCTATGCCAGGCACCATTCTAAGTGCTTTCTATGTACGAATTGTTAGTCTTCACTACAATCAAAGGTGGAGGTATTATCATCCCTGTTTTAAAGATGAGAAAAGCAAGGTTAGGTCATTGTCTGAGGTCACAGTGCTCTTACAAGTGGCAGGATTCATATTTGAGTTATAATCCACACTTACAACCACAATACTATGGTGTTGTCATCATATCAAGACACTGAGGGGTTTTTTTTAAAGATTTTATTTATTTGAGAGAGAGAAAGTGTACATGCACGTGCTTAGCGGGGGGAGGGGCAGTGAAAGAGGGAGAGGGAATCTCAAGCAGACCGTCCCCCCCAACCGTGCGGAGTGCAGAGCCTGATGCAGGGCTGGATCCAGGACCCTGAGATCATGACCATGAGCCAAAACCATGAGTCAGACGCTCAACTGACTGAGCCACCGAGATGCCCCTGGACACTGAGATTTTTTTAAATAATCTATTTCTGGCCATCGATGGGAAGATATGTTCATTTATCCTGAGAGTAATTATGCTGGCAGTCTCTTTTCTGTGACCTATTCATTTCATAAAGTGAGTTTAAATACAAATACAAAACAAGTCCAAGTCTTCACACTGCCAGCAAGATGCCAGGAAGGTGTGGAGAGAGTATGGGAGACAAGCCTGTGTTCAGAAGAGATCGCTACTATCTCCCTGGCCTGACAGGGATCAAGTATGATAAGTTCTTTTAAGGAAAAAAAAAATGGAGATAAAACTCAAGGAGCTTTTATTTTTCTAAATTTCATTTTCTTTCCTTTGACATCATGGCTGGTTTAAGTTACCCAGCAGCAGGGAATGATAAGAGAAATCTTTTAATTAAGAGCGTGGAAGAAACATGTTTTTATTTTTAATGTTTTTTTATTATATTATGTTAGTCACCATACAGTACATCCCTGGTTTCTGATGTAAAGTTCGATGATTCATTACTTGCGTATAACACCCACTGCACCATGCAATATGTGCCCTCCTTACTGCCCATCACCAGCCTATCCCATTCCCCCACTCCCCTCCCCTCTGAAGCCCTCAGTTTGTAAGAAACATGTTTTGAACCATGAAGTCAGAAGGTGTGAGAAGCTCCTGTTTACCAAGGGCACGCTGCTCCTCCAGGAGAGCAGGCTGGCTGCTGCACGCATCAGAGCAAGAGGAAGCACAAGGGTCTCGCAACATGATGTTAAGATGTCTCAGCACCACAGGATTAGAAGTAGCGTCTTCTTCTTCCACCCAAAGAATAATTTGCACAGCCTCTCAACATGGCTGAAGTGGCTGCGAGCCAGCCAGTGTTCCTGGAAGGGTAGAGAGGGCGTGGGGGGCAACCTAGAGAGGACGTGGAAGCCAAGTGGAAGAGATTAGCCCCCCAAATAAAATGGAGGGTTGTGCAGAATCAGGAACTCAGGAGAGGGATGAAAGGAGAAGCCCAGGGCTGGTCGCTTCCAACCCAGCTACTATCAACACTTGTCCCATTTTTCTTCCTGCTTTGCAAGGTATGACGTTGGCCACAAAAATGGAAGAAAATGCCCCTGTGAGTCTGAAACCTCTGACTGGTGAGGGGGAAGGGACCTGAAGGAACAGTGGTAAGAACTGAGAAAAAAAATATTAAAAACATGGAAATTCCATAAAAACTCAACAGCAATAGCTGTGCATCCTGGATGCCATTGCTTAGGGTCCAAGGAAAGCCTAGCTTAGATCTCTACTTTCTACATGGATATTAGGGGGAAAAAATCTTTTTTTCTCTTTTTACAGTATTTCCGGGCTATGTGAAAAAAGACTCCTCACAATATTGCATGAGGAGAAATGGCTAAAATAACTTCTGATGTTCTCTCTGCTGTGCGAAGATAGTGTGCTTGCCATTTTATTAATTTATTTCTTTCTGAGGTCCCAGGTTAAGCCCATATTTGCTGAGAATCCTGAAGGAGGAAAATATGGCCGTGCTGTGATTTAATAATACAGTGGGCTAAGAAGCCAGAATTTGTACTCGGAGACACAGGCACAGCGGTACAAGGTCATTCTGCAGATATTTCTGTTGGTGAAATGGAACAGCATTTGCGGACGCTTCTCAGTCGTGGGGATTCCTGAGACAGCAGTGGTGAACGTTCCTTCAGCACCGACACAGCGCCAGGCTCGACAGCCTGCGCATAGAGATTCGAGACTTTAGAGGCTGCAAAGCACAAGCCATTGTTACCCCTTGTCATTTTTTTAAAATTATGGAAGTCCATGTCACAGCCCTTATTGCAGATTGCACAAGAAGCCTCTCAACGCCATTTTACTTCATCCTTTATGGTGTGGTACGTTTATGATCCACTCTGTGCAAATCCGAAGGAAGAGGAGAACTGTTCCATGTGAGACATGAGGTTGCCTCTCATTTCTGCTGTAGCTGACACAATGCCAACGTACTGCAGGGGGCGAAGAATTAAAATTCTACTAAAGATCTCTATTTTTTTTTTTTAAGATTTTATTTATTTATTCGACAGAGATAGAGACAGCCAGCGAGAGAGGGAACACAGCAGGGGGAGTGGGAGAGGAAGAAGCAGGCTCATAGCAGAAGAGCCTGATGTGGGGCTCGATCCCATAACGCCAGGATCATGCCCTGAGCCGAAGGCAGGCGCTTAACCACTGTGCCACCCAGGCGCCCCTAAAGATCTCTATTTTTGCAAGGTAGGCTCCCTCTGTAGTTTCCAAAATTATGTGTTTTATGATTTTATAAAATTAACACCGTGCATTTAAATATAGAAAAAAAATAGAAAAAATGTAAATCGCTCTTCAAGAGTCAAGGACCTTGACCAGTTCCACATGTAGTCAGAGGTGGAAGCCAAGTTAGGAATCCAAAGACTCTTATTTCAAAGCTAAGGTCATTTTTACTATATCACAGCTTAGAGTTTAGCTATTTTAATATTTTGTTTTTTTCACGTAACATTGTGCCAAAAGGGTATTTGAGTCAAACTTCCTTAGAGGGAGGCATAACATTTTTCAAGTGCTCCAGAAGTGTTTTTTGAACATTTAAAAATAATATTTTGTGGAACGTCATTGTTGAGGTTGAAGATCAAGGATGCGGGCAACTCTGTACTGTGGCATCTGGATGCTGCTGGAAACAGCTTTTGTGCAAGGACCTGCTCTCCTCCACCTGGGCTGGGGTTTTGCCGAGTCAGTAGGAGGGGCAATGACCACAACTATCTTTCTTTCTAGGAAGTCAGAGGTTTAACAGGTCTGGGTTGGGTGGGAGACAGCATTCTTGAAGGAATGTTTAAATAATTAGAGAAAGAAATGGAAACTCATTTCCTGGGGATCTCTGAAGAAAGACAGGAGAAGGTCTCATCCATCTAGCAAGGTTGATGTGTGTCTTTGCATGAAGAAAAGTAGAGAAGGGTGTCAATTCGTTGTTCTAAGCTTTAGATCTGTAGGGACTGGAAAAAAGAAAAAAAACAAAAGAAAGCAAAGCAAAGAGGGTAACTCAGTATAATACTCTGGAGAGCCCAAGTTGAGTACCGCTAGCATCAGGGGTATTCTGGGACGTGGAGTTTAGGGTGGCAGGATGGGAAACCCTCCATCCCTCCTAGGTATCTGTCCTCCTTCTCCTCAGATGGACGTCTTCCCCTCCTGGTGCTTTGCTCTCCCCCAGGAGGCTGTTGGCTCTTCCTTCACCCGCTGTTTCTGTCCTCCTGTTTCCTTCCAGGAAATCACTCCTCTCCAACAAAGATACACGTGTTCCTTGTCATGGATATACCTCATATGTAGATTAACTCAATGGTTACTGAAGTAGCAGACTCATTTTACAGTTGGTAAATTAATTTCAAATTCAGTCTCAGCCTTTCTGGCAAAGCTTTTGCAGCCAAGAGCTGCAGCTCAGATCGTGTGCCCGAGTAGCCCCCGCCTCTGCTCCCATCAGCCAGATCTCTTCTCTCTACAGAAGCGCACGCCTTGCCCCATGCTGACAGTCACTTGTTTCAGCATTGGCTAATCACCAATATGTTCTGTTAAGTGAGATTCATAGATGCTGATTGCATTTAGTGCATAAATTACTTCATTATTAAAATCAGGTCATTTGAGCCCCCAAACCATTAACATGAAGGTTATTAACATAATTTCATAAGCTAATAAATCAAGCACAGGAAAGGAATTAAAGGGTTCTTAGTGATAAGTGTTTCTTCAGAGATTAAGGAACACAATTTTCTTATGCATATATTAACATTTTATGAGTGGATTCATGCAAGAGTAGTTTTTTTCTCTCTGCACACATGACTCACACTTCGTCTTCATGCTCACCCTCTGAAGCTCATTTTCAAAATTAAGGGTTCTTTTTTTCTTTTCAAATAACTGTAAAGCAGTTTTCAACTGAATCCATTAGCCTTCTGTAATATGCGCTACCTATAAAATTCTTATCTTTTCACACGCCTTAGACTGCGAAATCTTTGGAGTAGGGGGAGGAGGTAAGGTAAAGGTGGAAGGAAAAATACCTCGGATTGGTCTTAGATGGTGCAATTTTCATTCTAGGTGAATTTCAAATGTATTCCTGGTCTTAAAAGGTTCTAGTGAAGTTCTAATTATCTCTCTAATTACAACACATACTGAGGTTAAGTGTTCTTATCAAATGGTGCATTAAAAATGGGTTTTATTCCCAGGCTGGATCTAATAGGTTGTGATACTGGCCTGAACACACAGAAATTGGTTCCCTCGTTCATTCCACTTACCAGATTGTGAAAGATTCTGAGGGTCGGAGCCATCATTATCCAGTGCAATGGTGTTGCCTAGAAACGGAGATAAGTTCCAATGTAAATTAGACTATAACAACTTTATCCTTTGTGCAATTTGTGTAATGTTTTTAGCAAATAGCGACTGATGGGTCATAATTGAAATATGTGGAATGTTAGCAAGCAGTGAGTGTGACTTTACAGGAGAATTTGGGAGACGGGTGGGACCTGACAGTTCTTTCTAAGAACAAATGTAGTGACCACACCATACTTTTCCTCTCAATCTTCAGTGACTGCGAATATTCCCTTGAACAAGGTACAAACTTCCCTGGACCTCCTCCTACCTCCCTGCTTTTAAACACCTCATTGCTCTTAGGATAGAAAGACATTTCTCAGCATGGTTTACAAGCCCCACATGGTCTGGCCTGCCCAGCCTATTGGCTTGCTATACTGCTTACTTTTACTTCTTCCTCAGTACCACGGCCTCCCCACCACAAGGCCTTTGAACAGGCTTCCCTCTCTGATTGCAGTGCTCTTCTCCGTGCTTTGAACGCACTGACTCCTGTTCATTCTTCAGATCTCAACTCAACAGCCACTTCCTCCAGGAAGCCTTCCCTGACCTCTCTGATTAGGGCAAATCCTTCCTAGCTGGGACAATACCATGAATGTCTCATTTAAGTATTTGTCACAGTTGACATTTTTAATTAAAAAAATTTTTAATTGTGAACATGTCTTCATGGTTTAAAAAAATTAAAATGAAATAAAATGTTATATACTGGGCTGTCTAGTCTTGGTTCCCATTCTCATACATTCCATTCTGTCTCCCACTAGAAATACACTTTTTTAGTAGTTTCTTGTTTATCTTTCCAGTATTTTTTGCAAGGACAAACGCAAATATATGTCCTAAATATATCTTGTTTTCCCCCTTTTTAACACAAAAGATAATGTACCTTATACATGGTCTGCATCATGGTTTTTCCTCCCTGACAAGGTACTCTAGAGCTTATTCTGTATTGAGACATAAAGAACCTTTCTCCTTCTTTTTATAGCTGCATACAGTTCCCCTGCGTAACTCTTCCTTCGTTTACGGAACCAGTTCCTTATGCTGGCAGTTAAATTGCTTTCAGTCTTTTACAAGTAAAGCTGCAAATTAATAACCCCATGTGAGCATGCGTGTCTCTGTTATTTATGCGTGTGCAGGTTATTTGTAGAGTGAATGCCCACCAGTAGGATTTCTGAGTCAAAGAATGAATGATGCATCAGTAGTTTTGGTAGATTTCGCCATACTACCCTCCCTGCGAGCTGTATCATCTTGCAGCTTCATCAGCAAAACATGATTGTCCATTGTCCCCGGCTTCACAGCAGTGCTGTCCAACTTTGTGACTGGGAGGTGACAAATGATCCTCGGTGCAGTTTGAACGTGCATCTTTCTTATTTTGATTAAGGTTGACTCTCTTTTCACGTGCTTGAAGACCGTTTATAGTTTTTGTGTGTATAAAGTGTATGTCCATGTTCCTTGCCCGTTTTCTATTGCCTGCTTAATCTCTTCCTCCCTGTTATCTAGGTGCTTTTTATTACAGAGATTAGCCATTTATCTGTGATATGTATTGCGAATATTTCCCCCAGCCTGTCATTCTTATGACTTTCCATGTGGTGATTTTGGATGGTCAGTATCTATCGCTCCTGCTAAGACACTAATAATACTAAGGAGGGCAAGTCCCACATCTCTTTTGGCACTGTTGTGGTCCCAAAACCTTTTCTTCAATCTGTAAAAAAAAAAGTGAGCTGTGTTGTAGATGGTCTCCAGGGCCCCCTCATCTCTGAAAGTCTAGAGTACTGTTTTCTTACATTCTGGTTTATTAAGTTTCCCTCTGCCTCTCTAAGCTCAGGCTCTAGGGGCACACGGATCATTGGGAAATGTGGAGCCTCACGTAATGTCACCTGGGAAGTGCCTGGAAAAGCTCCCTCCCCCAAGGATTCAACCTAATTCTCATTTGAAATTTCACCATCAGTGATACATCCTGTCTTAATTCCCACTGACTTTGTTCAAGTCCTTGTTACCTCTTGTCTGGGCTTAAGCCCTTCTCCACGTTTGTCTGCCTGGATCCTGTCTCTTCAGCCTCCAGCCTATATGCTGCCTCCCAATAACATTTCTTATATAGAATCATCTTGATGGGGCCACTTCTCATCCAACTTTCTTGTATTGCCCATTTCATACAATATTAAGCTTTCTGGTCCCCTCCTGTTAAGGTCCCAAATGATGTGTTCAGCTTCATGTCTTACTAATGCTCTCGCTGGTCCCTTCTGTTCCCTCACGTAGGCTCCTTGCCTCATCCACCTCAACGCCCTTCTCAGGCTGCACCTTCCACCTGGCATGTCCTCCTTTTATCTGTCTAATTCTTCCTACAGAATATTTCCCATTTCTCACCATCCTCCGAAGCTGGGCTTGAACTCTGTTTTCCCAGGGAACTCACGAGACTTCATTTTTTTTAAAGATTTTATTTATTTATTTGACAGAGAGAAAGCAGAAGCAGGGGCAGCGGCAGAGGGAGAGGAAGAAGCAGGCTCCTCACTGAGCAGGGAGCCCGACGTGGAGCTCGATCCCAGGACCCTGGGATCATGACCTGAGCCGAAGGCAGATGCTTAACCGACTGAGCCACCCAGGCGCCCCCACTCACAATACTTTAAAAAGATAAAAGATCAGGGGTTCCTGGATGGCTCAGTCGATTGAGCATCTGACTCTTGATTTCGGCTCAGGTTGTGATCTCAGGGCCCTGAGATGGAGCCCTGTGTTGGGCTCCATGCTGAGCATGGAGCCTGCTTGAGATTCTCTCTCCTCCTCTGTCTTTCCCCTACTGGTCAAGCACATGCATTCTCTCTGTCTTCAAAAAAAAGGTAAAAGATCATATTCTCTGGTTTTCTTGGAAGGTACGTGCATGGCTCTCTATCTCCCAGAGTATGATCTCTTTGAGGGCAGAAATGTATTCCTTTTCATCCTTATAGGGTTCCATAAGAAGCAGTCTCTAAGGCATTTGCTCACTAGAATTGAAGCAACACTCACTTCTGGGAACTTTAATTTTAAATTAATTTGCACAACACTCCTGGGGTGGATAGCAACTTAAGACTTACATGGGTAAGAGTTAGTTTAGCAGAGTTGGTTTTTTTCTTAAATTATGATTCGTGAAAACATCAGTGTCTGTGTGTGTGTGTCTGTGAGTGTGTGTGTGTGAGAGAGAGAGAGAGAACACATTCATAGGAGGGGAATGGTGTTAAGAGGGGGGGAAGGTATGTGTAAAGGTTAGAAGTGAAGGGCACTGAGGAGAACATTCTACTTTGCATTGTGCCAAAGAGCACCTCTGCTCATTCCTGAAGTAGCCTGTCTCATCATCGTACCAAAGCATATCCTTCCCGTCTTTTTGATCTTGGATGAAATTTATGCACAAAACTTTTCTAGTTAAGAGGGTACATTCCTCAATTTCATAAAAACCATCTATGAAAAGCCTACAGCAAATATCATTCTCAATGGGGAAAAGCTGGAAGCCTTTCCCTTAAGATCAGGAACACGACAAGGATGCCCACTCTCGCCATTATTGTTCAACATAGTACTAGAAGTCCTTGCAACAGCAATCAGACAACAAAAAAGAATAAAAGGTATCCAAATCGGCAAAGAAGAAGTCAAACTCTCTTTCTTCACAGATAACATGATACTTTATATGGAAAACCCAAAAGACTCCACCCCCAAATTACTAGAACTCACACAGCAATTCAGAAATGTGGCAGGATACAAAATCAATGCTCAAAAATTAGTTTCATTTCTATATACGAACAATGAGATGGAAGAAAGAGAAATTAGGGAATCGATTCCATTTACTATAGCACCAAAAATCATACGATATCTCGGAATTAACTTAACCAGAGAGGTGAAGGATCTATACTCTAGAAACTATAGAACACTAATGAAAGACATTGAAGAAGACACAAAAAGATGGAAAAACATTCCATGCTCATGGATCGGAAGAATAAACATAGTTAAAATGTCTATGCTACCCAGAGCAATCTACATGTTCAATGCCATCCCTATCAAAATACCAATGATATTTTTCAAAGAGCTGTAACAAACAATCCTAAAATTTGTGTGGAACCAGAAAAGACCCCAAATCACCAAGGAAATGTTGAAAAAGAAAAACAAAGCTGGGGGCATCATGTTGGCTGATTTCAAGCTATACTACAAAGATGTGATCACCAAGACAGCATGGTACTGGCACAAAAGAAAAACAGACACATAGACCAATGGAACAGAATAGAGACTCCAGAAATGGACCCTTGGCTCTATGGTCAACTAATCTTTGACAAAGCAGGAAAAAAACATCCAGTGGAAAAAAGACAGTCTTCAATAAAAGGTGCTGGGAAAATTGGACAGCCTATGTACAAAAGAATGAAACTTGACCACTCTCTTACACCATACACAAAGATAAATTCCAAATGGATGAAAGACCTCGACGTGAGACAGGAATCCATCAAAATCCTAGAGGAGAACATAGGCTGCAACCTCTTTGACATTGGCCACAGCAACTTCCTTCATGACACATCTCCAAAGGCAAAAGAAACAAAAGAAAAAATGAACTTTGGGGACTTCATCAAGATAAAAAGTTTCTGCAGAACAGAAGAGGCAACCCACAGAATGGAAGAAGATATTTGCAAATGAAACTACAGATAAAAGGCTGGTATCCAAGATCTATAAAGAACTTCTCAAACTCAATACGTGAGACACAAATAATCAAATCAAAAAATGGGCAGAAGATATGAACAGACACTTTTCCAATGAAGACATACAAATGGCTAACAGGCACATGAAAAAATGTTCAAAATCATTAGGCATCAAGGAAATTCAGATCAAAACCACATTGAGATACCACCTTACACCAGTTAGAATGGCAAAAATTGACAAGGCAAGAAACAACAAATGTTGGAGAGGATGTGGAGAAAGGGGATCCCTCTTACACTGTTGGTGGGAATGCAAGTTGGTACAGCCACTTTGGAAAACAGTGTGGAGGTCCCTCAAAAAGTTAAAAATAGAGCTACCCTATGACCCAGCAATTGCACTGCTGGGTATTTACCCCAAAGATACAGACTTCGGGGCGCTTGGGTAGCGCAGTCGTTAAGTGTCTGCCTTCAGCTCAGGGCGTGGTCCCAGCGTTCTGGGATCGAGCCCTACATCAGGCTCCTCTGCTGAGAGCCTACTTCTTCCTCTCCCACTCCCCCTGCTTGTGTTCCCTCTCTCACTGGCTGTCTCTCTGTCAAATAAATAAATAAAATCTTAAAAAAAAAAAAAGATACAGATGTAGTGAAGAGAAGGGCCATATGCACATCAATGTTCATAGCAGCATTGTCCACAATAGCTAAATTGTGGAAGGAGCTGAGATGCCCTTCAACAGATGACTGAATTAAGAAGATGTGGTCCATATATACAATGGAATATTACTCAGCCATCAGAAAGAACAATTACCCAGTATTTGCAGCAACATGGACGGGACTAGAGGAGATTATGCTAAGTGAATAAGTCAAGCAGAGAAAGACAATTATCATATGGTTTCACTCGTTTATGGAACATAAGAAATAGCAGGGAGATGGTAGGAGAAGGAAGGGAAGAATGAAGGGGGGGGGATAAACAGAAGGGGGAATGAACCACAAGAGAGTATAGACTCTGGGAAACAAACCGAGGGCTTCAGAGGGGGGGTGGGGGATTGAGATAGGCTGGTGATGGGTATTAAGGAAGGGCATGTATTGCATGGAGCACTGGGTGTTACATGCAAACAACGAATCATGGAACACTACATCAAAAACCAATGATGTACTGTATGGTGACTCACATAACATAATAAAAAAAAATTTTTTTAAACCTTTCTAGTTAACTCACAACAACCAGCCACCTTGTATTACTCTGATAGATTAATGCATTCTGCATGGACATGTCAAGACATTATTGACACGGTCTAATGTATCTTGAGGCTGTCCTTTGTCCATCTTATCTCCTCTTTGGATTGTCCTTCCTGATAGTATTTCCTATTTAATCTCATAGCCTTTCTAGAGAAATAGCTCATGAATATTTGATAGTGGAAGAATTCTTCAGGATTTGTGAGTGGTTCAGAGCCAGCCTCCCCCATGAC
This sequence comes from Ursus arctos, assembly GCF_023065955.2. NCBI lineage: Eukaryota > Metazoa > Chordata > Mammalia > Carnivora > Ursidae > Ursus > Ursus arctos. Next base: position 24,235,017 of record NW_026622997.1, read on the forward strand.
TCCCTGGAATGAAGATTACGTTTTCCTAGGCTTCCTTACTTCTCGGTGTGGCCATGTGACTGAGTTCTGGTCAATGAGATGTAACCAGAAATGCCACATCTAACTTCCAGAACTGTCTTTTGAAGTAAGAAGTCTCCCCCTGTTGGGCCCTTTCTCCTTCCAGGTGAGAGGGATGACAAGGTAATGAGTGAAGCTTGAGCAACCGTCTTAGACTCTGAGGGGCAATCTCTAATGCTAAAAACGGCCGTGTAGCGAGATACAAGGAGCCTGCGTCCGTGATGACGTTCTGAAGACGCGCTTCTAGACTGCCTACCTCCAGACTCCTTATACCCGAGAAATAAGGCTTCTGTCTCGTGTAGGTCTTTGTGATTCAGGATTTCACTGTTCACAGCCAAACCTAATCTCAGTTGAATATGGTCATAGGAAAGAGCAGAGCGTAGAGATTTACAAAGAGCCCTCAAGCAAGACCCAAACTGGTGTTCTGGCCTTATAATAATAACTTACAGATCATTAAAAGGGAGGGGAAGAAGATCAAAATTGCATGCTAAAGGGCACATTCCCTTTTCCTGGGTGAGAGCAGAAAATGTGCCCGTGATGCAGGTCAAACAGTCTGGAAGGGCAAGAAGTACCAGACCACTGAAGCGTGAGCAAGACGAAAACCATAAAGTGCTAAGGAACACGGAATGTAATGTGTACTGGCCTTTCAGGCTATCAGTAGCTGGCTTCAGAACGTACGAGATGTAGAATTTGGTCACATGGTACCTTCATTCCTCTACTACGGAACTAATTTTTGTTTATGGCAACTAACATATTAAAATAAAATTTTAGTAATAATACGTCCTTATTTAAGCTATTCCCAGGAGTTTGAAAGAAGAGAGCAAAAAAATCCCAGTCTGATGTTATTCCACAGAGCAAACTTCTCAAGGAAATTCTTGCCAACAATGCAGTGACATGGGCATTACGTTCCAGGAGAGAAACCGAGGTCCAGAAAGGAGAGTGATTCACCCCAAACCCCCCACCTACTTGGCTAATCACAGGATCAGGCTTTGAGCTCTCCTGGAGGCTCCTAGGCCAGTTCTCTCCCCTCAGCACCATTTTGTCAGCCCCCTTCATCCCCTGTCCATCAGGAATATCGGCTGTGCCATGGGAAAGGGGGGGAAGTGGGATGGAATATTCCTACCACTCTGCTGTAGGGTCATGGGTAACCAAACATCGCGCTTTCATCTATCACCCACAGGGAGAACTTTAGCTTTCGAAAGATCTGTTTAAAAAAACATTCTTTCACATTGTGTGTCTCTCCGACCATAAGAAATGGTTTTTGGGGGCGCCTGGGTGGCACAGCGGTTAAGCGTCTGCCTTCGGCTCAGGGCGTGATCCCAGCGTTATGGGATCGAGCCCCACATCAGGCTCCTCCGCTATGAGCCTGCTTCTTCCTCTCCCACTCCCCCTGCTGTGTTCCCTCTCTTGCTGGCTGTCTCTATCTCTGTCAAATAAATAAATAAAATCTTTAAAAAAAAAAAAAAAAGAAATGGTTTTTGCGTGAGATAAGAAGGAAGAGCAGTGCCAGGCAACACCGATGTCCTTCCACAGGGTCTGGAAATCTCCAGGTCTGGAGCTGACAGGTGGGCTGGTCAGTGACAGTTTACAAAGTTGTGCTTGGGATAATGAAATGAAAAAAATTAATATGAGGGCACCTGGGTGGCTCAGTGGGTTGAGCATCTGACACTTGGTTTCGGCTCAGGTCATGATCTCTGGGTTGTGAGATGGAGCCCTGCGTCGGGCTCCGCACTCAGCGGGGAGTCTGCTTAGGACCCTCTCTCCCTCTCTGTCTGCCCTTCCCTCCCTCTCAAATAAAGAAATAAATCTTAAAAGGAAAAAGAAAGAAGAAGAAGAAGAAGAAGAAGAAGAAGAAGAAGGGAAAGAAGAAAGAAAGAAAGAAAGAGAGAGAGAGAGAGAGAGAAAGAAAGAAAGAAAGAAAGAAAGAAAGAAAGAAAGAAAGAAAGAAAAAGAAAGAAAGAAAGATGACTAACATGCCCTTTGGTACTAGATGGCAATTTCCCAAAGCACAGAGCTCTTCAAACAATAACATTGCTATTAAAAAAAAAAAAAACCAACAAAAAAATGAAACAGTGCATTGTCCCTTTCTATTAAATCTTTCAGCGTATTTCTTACTTGTTACCAATTTCTGACACCTGTATGTGTATAAGGGTGCTAAATCCGAGTTGGCTCTGACAAATCCTAATGTAATGGGATGTGCTTTTTCACAGGTTCTCTTCAGGGAAAGTGGCCCAGCTTAGAATCTCAGGTTTTTAACATTGAAAGAAACCTCTTAGTTCAATATATAAGTAATCCAGTTCCCTCGTTTATAAATGAGAAACTTTGAGGTCTTAAGAGAAGCAAGATTGTGCCCAAGGTCACAAAGCTCGTTGAGGTTTTAATAAGTATTTCTTCCATTCCTTTCATATCTTTGCAGAACAGATTAAAAAAATATTTTTCCTCCCTTTCTGTTTTCTCAGCCACCAGCCTTCCAGCTGCGGCCCCACGTTTGGCATCATAAATATGGCACAACAAAGCACTACTATATACAGTTTATCAAATGATGATGATGATTTTTTTGTGCTCTGGAGGAACAAAACGTATCCTCACTGCTCACTCTCACTTTTGTTGTCAGCTTTTCATGCATGGTTTGAACTGGCTGTTCTTTGCACTGAGGTGTGTGGAGGGGGATGTCATGTGTTAACAGCTAATTAGTAGCATTGCCGAGCAGAAGGAGACCTTGCTAACACAACCGAGTCTCTGTGTCACAGTGATGCTGGATGCAGCTGCTGCTCTTAGACGTCAGCAAACCCCAGCCCAGTGGAGACATTACCCAGGGCTAGGAGGAGTCTGCTGAGAGCAGCCGACGACCTCATTTGGAGCCTGCAAGGAGCTGTGCTGGCCACGGGTCTGAGCAAAGTGCTAGATGCCTGAAGGCCCCTGGTCACCCAGCACTAGCTCTCCACACCTCTTCCAGACATGCACACGGAACGGACCGCCGGCACCAAAAAGAAACAGCACATACTTGTGAAAAGAGCCACAGGGCTAAGGGAAAGAAACTGAATTGTAGCCACCAGTCTACCTCCAGCTGGGTGAGGTGCCCACCCCCCACCTACACGGTCAGCATGGATTCGGCCAAACTTTCATTCCTGGGACAGAAGTTACCAGAAATCCCATGCTTCCGGGGGAGAAGGAGAGAGAATGCCCTTTGAATGAAAGATAACTCGGAGGTGATGAAATCCACATCTTGGATGCATCATTTAGCTGATCTCCTGTGGCTTCTAGCATCACTAGGGCCTAAAATAGCAAAGTGCTAGCTGATGATTCCAGGGAGTTCCATATTTCACCTTCATGGAAATCGATTCGGATGTGGTGCTTTCACGTTTCATTTTCGACATCTAGAATGGGAAGTGAGCTTGCTTTCCCAGCTTTGACGGGGAAAAACAGCTCATGAATTCACCGAGTATTTATTCAGCCCCAGCTCAATAGGCACGGGCCTGTGCTCAGACGCCGGGATGAAAGCTCGGGCCTGCACCATTCTGGGAGGACTTTGAAGGCATCATGCACTTCATACAAATGCCCTATTGAGTACCAGCTCTGGCCCAGGCGGAGAAGCCTGTTTTGACATTCCTATTTTGAGATTGCCCCATGGTAATTGCCACCTTCACTGCATTATTTTTTTTTTTCCCTTCACAGGGAATACAAAAATTTCTGAACTCTTGTCACTGGTGTTTAATGAAAACTAATAGAAACTGACTGTCATGCAGAAAACAAAGAACATAATTGGTTTCACAATTACTTAATGCTCCTAAAAAAAAAAACAAACCATAGGGACTTCTAGTTAAACATGGTAGATTAAAAAAAAAAAATGACTGTACCTCCAATCCCTCTCAAACTCCCACTAAGATGACAGGAAGAGAAAGAAAAAGCACCCATCAATAAGGACTTGGAGAACAAAAGAGGAAATAGCAATATTTTGAAAGGCAGAGAGCAGATGGATGGGCGAGCACTGACTTAGGAGGGCAAGACAGAGCTGATGGCAAGCGCCTAGTAGATGTGAAGCCAACAGCCCGGATGAATGGAGCCACGGAAGTCTGGAGAGTCTCAGCAGTAGTGGCACCAGCTGCCTCCGCGGGGGTGTGGGCAGCACGGGAACCGGGACGAGGGTTCAAAGTCTGTGGAAGTGGTAGCGCCCCGAGACCTCCTACAGCGTCCCTTCCCCCCCAGTACAAGACAGGAGGTTTATGTTCAGAAGAGGGTGAGCAAGAAGATCCTGGACTTGGGACCCCGGGGCCCAGCTGAGGGCACCTGTGACATACGGCAGCCGGGGAGCCTGGCGGGGAGAGGTGTCTGCACACCCGGCCGTGGCACCAGCAGCCCCGTTGTACGCTTGCTCCTAGAATGCTCGCAGCCCGGCTTGCAAGTGCACCGGCAGGAGAACGGAGGCTTCCTTGGCGAACTGATCTGCCCAAGAGAAAGTATCTACAGCTACGCGGTAACCGTGATAAGCAGAATAGTGTCCGCGTCCTAATCCCTGAAACCTGTGACTATGTTAGGTTACACGGCACGGCAGAGTGACGGGGCAGATGGAGCGGAGATTGCTAATCAGCTGCCTTTGACCTACGGAGAGCGTCCTGGGTCATCCAGGTGCACCCAACGTGATCGCCAGGGTTCCGAACAGAAGACAGAGGCAGACAGGTCAGAGATACGTGCAGGGAAAGGAGCCGACCCACTGCTGATGGCTTCGAAGATGGAGGAAGGGAGCCAAAACACCAAGAGGAGGAGTGGCTTCTAGAAGCTGGGAAAAGGAAGAAAAGGAATCCTTCCTGAGAGGCTCCAGAAAGGCATGCAGCCAGCCCTCCCCAAACCCTAGTTTTAGCCCAGCGAGACTGTACCAAACTTCTGACCTCCAGAGCTGGAAGATAAAATGTGTTGTTTTCGGGGGGCT